>NC_054472.1:43463026-43763026 GCF_017639515.1 Carcharodon carcharias | reverse complement strand
TGGGTAAGAGAGTGTGGAACAACAGCAACCTGACTGAGAGCACCAAACTGCAAATTTGCCAAGCCTGCATTCTCAGCTCACTCCTCTACAGTAGTGAGACCTGGACAACATATGCTAGACAGGAGTTTTTTCTGAACTGTTTCCACCCATGCTGTCTTAGCATCTTCTACATCTCTTGGCAGGACAAGGTCATCAACTCAGAGGTTCTGGAGTGTGTTAATTCCATCAGCATACACTCATTGCTCAGCCAACAACATCTGCACTGGCTTGGCCATGGTCATCAGATGGATGACAGGCATTTACCCAAAAAACTACTGCATGGTGAACTGGGCACTGGGTCAGGATCTCCTGGGTGTAAGTGAGAGGGTACTTCAACATGAAGAATCCCTCGACTGCGTGGCCTTTCATTGCACCCACACCCAAGCAGACAGGGAGAGCCTTTAGGCCTGCCTGGAGCATGGACACATGCATCTGCTGCTAGTGCATGCCTACAGGCAGTTGATCTGCATCCAGTTGGCATCCTTTAACTATTGTTAACAAGGGTCCTAATGATTCTAATCAGCTGCTTGACTTGTGGGGACATGGCACCAGGAACAGTGTTGTGAAACAGGCACAGCGGTCAGCGCTGGTATCTTGGGGCCCAATTCCATTGCCATTTTTGTGGGGCCCAAAATCCTGCTCTGTGACTGTAAGGAGGATGTCATTGACAGTGCTATCAAGTGGCACATAGTAATAAAATGGTCACTGAGGCTTAGTTTGGGTTTTGCCCGTGTCACTTGGCTCTGAACCTCATTACAGTGCTGACTGAAACATGGACAAGAGTTGAATTCCAGAGGTAAGTTGAGATTGACTGTCCTTGACACCAAGGCAGCATTTGACCAAATGTAGCATCAAGGAGCCCTCATAAAATTTAAGTAATTGGGAATTGGGGCAAAATTCTCCACTGGCTGGAGTCACACATTGCATACAGGAAGGTGGTTGTGGCTGTTGGATGACAATCATCTCAACCACAGGACTTTGCTTAGAACAGTGTCCTCAGCCCAACTGTCTTCAGCTGTTTCATCAATGGCCATCCCTCCATCATAAGTTCAGAAGTGGGGATACTTGTTGAGGATTACACAGTGTTCAGCACCATTCACAACTTCTCAGATAATAAAGCAGTCTGTGCCTGCATGCAGCAAAACCTGGCCAACATTCAGACATATTCTAATAGGTGGCACCACACATGTCCCTGTCAATGATCATCTCCAACATGAGAGAAACTAACCATTTCTCTGAATCCTACACCATCAACCTGATGAAAACTTTTAATTGCACCCTGCTGGTAATTTCAATCAGACATCCTGTCAGTGCTTGATTGGCGTGCCTGCTTGATTGGCACCCCATCTGCAAACATTCACTCCCTCCACCACCGACACAGAGTGGCAGCAGTGTGTACCATCTACAAGGTGGTACAGTGACAACTCACCAAGCCTCCTTAGGCAGCACCTTCCAAAACACAACCACTCCCATTTAGAAGGACAAGGGCAGCAGGCACATGGGAACACCACCACCTGGAAGATTCCCTCCAAGCCACTCCCCAACCTGACTTGGAAATATATCGTCATTCCTTCATTGTCACTGGGTCAAAATCTGGAACTCCCTCCTCCCTCCCTACCTGCATTCTGGGTGTACCTACACCACATGGACTGCAGTGGTTCAAGAAGGAAGGCAGCTCACCATCACCTTCTCAAGGGCAATTAGGGATGGGCAATGAATGCTGGCCTAGCCACTGATGCCCACATCCCTTGAATAAATAATGAAAACAAAATCTGCATTTCCAAGTTTCCCACTTGGAACTCCTCCACCCAGAACTATTAGAGCCCTAATATCTAGAAAACAATAGAAATTTCCAGCTTTTACTATAAAAAAAAGGTTTAGACTCAAGTCACATCTATCAGTTGCTGCATATCCTTAGAGACAGGCCTCAAAGCCTGTATTTGGGCATGATATTCCTTGATGATCCTTCTTTGCAGGCAAGACCCTAGCAGTTTTGCACTCCACAATCGTGAAACATACCAGCCTTGTTCTCAGCTCTTCTGAAAATGGGGAACAACCTCAAATAATTAAAGATATATAGAAATCATGGAAACTTACATCACAAGAGGCCATTCGGCCTGGGAAACCTGTGCTGGCTCTTTGAAAAAGCAGTTGAGTTTAGTGTCACACACGTTATGTCCATGTCTCTGTAAGTTCCTCATCCTCAAGTGTCTAAATCCCTTTTAATAGCTTCCACCGCTGTTACAGATCCTGACAACTCTCCGAGTTAAAACATATCTCCTCATCTCCCCCCCAGATCTTTTGCCAATGATTTTTAAGCTATGATTATTGGCTCACTCACCAGAAGGAATAGTTTTGCTCTATCTATTAAAACCTCTATTAGATCACCTCTTACATTAAACAGTTACTATACTCAAAAGTCCTTCATTAGCTGTAAAGCATGTTGGGGTATCCTGAGGTCATGAAAGGAGTTTTATAAATGCAGTCCCAGTTCTAATAAAAGGTCATTAACCTGAAATGTTAATTCGGTTTCACTCTCCATTGATGCTGCCAGACCCAATAACTATGTTGGCCTAATGCCAACCATTTCAGATGTGATTTTGCATAGCCTGCCTTTGTTGAGGAATCAAATGCACAATCAGTTAAGGAAATCTTTGGCACAATAAGTTTTGCTGTGATGTGTCTGCAGCTCAATCATGTCAATGGAAAGACATGGCTGTGAAAAGTGCTTTCTAATCATCTTACTCTTTCAGTCGTGGCTTGTAGGTATTGGGATTTTACTGGGCTGTCTCTGGTCACCTTGTAGTGGTTCAAAAGGGAATGGGATGAAATGGAGGATTATACATATTCCTCAGTTCAGTTGTGGGTACACATTCCAGAATAGGCTTCCCCTTATTTGCTAATTGCCTGTACAGTTTGAACTTTGGATACCATCTAAATTTATACAGATACTTACGAACAGAACAAAGATTATTTAAAATGAAAAAAGAAAATGCCGGAAATACTCAGCAGGTCTGGCAGATCTGTGGAGAGAAACAGAGTTAATGTTTCGTTTGATGATGATCCTTCCAATAATACATTAACTTTGTTTCTCTCTCCACAGATACTGTCAGGCCTGCAGAGTATTTCCAGCATTTATTTAGTAATGCACAAGTGTGTTGAGCACTAAGAGTGCAACATTGAGGACAGACAAAAAAGGAAACAGGAATCTAGATGTTTTTGGTTCCACAAATAGGGACAGATGTAAGGGAAGCTGCCCTAACCCATAAAAGACATTGAGCAATTTATGTGAATTTGAGCTCGTTGAGGGAAGGCAGAGAAAATGTTATTCCCGGGTATAGTTTGGAGTCTTGTATTCAATGTTGCTTTATATGCTCTTCTTACCAAGCAGTCCTGGACAAGTTTTTCATGTTTAATCTTCAATGAGGCCCTAACCAACAAAACACTGCTTTTTATTTTCCTTTTACTAATTCTCTACTTTTGAGCAATTTCCGCAAACTGATAATCTGTTAGTATTTTTCAATAAGAGTACATTGCTATTTATACATGTCTACTTGTTGCAAAATCTACTAAACAGAGAAAATATGACCCATTGCATCAGGCATAAAGTTAAGTACTGTGAGGCATGAACACACATAACTTCAGAATGGCTTTACTGAGGTGCCCAACAAACTATAAGGGCCAAATGTTATTTGAATTCTATTAGTAACGAATAAAAAATATCAAAAGAAATGGCTCAGGAATGGCAAATAACGGACAGTCTGTGTAACATCTGCTGCATGTAGGAACAAGATTAAAGAGTTCAGTTTGCCAATTTGCCACCTCAGTTTGAATGAGTAAGAGAGATTGTAGGTCTGATTATCTGTGCTGCGTCCCTATATGGCACAGCTCCTGCTGACAGCTCAGAATTGATGGATGTACCCAATGGAATAAATATACAAGCAGGGACCACTTACCAGATAAGCAACATAAGACTGATATATATATGTGCAATCACTTGCACTGACATTCTTCATTCAGGCAACAATGGGACATGGCAGCACTGCACATAGGATGAAGAGTGGCCGTTAGGTTAGCTTTCTAGGATTACTCTGTCTTTCTGTTGTACCCCTTATATGAAAAGATAGAACATGCTTTGACATGTTTTCTTTTAGTGCATTAAATGCACAAAAGCAAGTTTACATAAGATCACGGCACAGTACTTACCACAATACCAGTTCTTAGGATAAAATAATGGACAGTCTGCGTAACATCTGCTGCATGTAGTAGATTGTGATAGGGGTTTTTATGCTTCATGTATCCAACTTCTAGGGCTTCAATGAATGACACAAGGGAGGATATAGGGATCTGAAATGAAGAAAACAATAAAAATAAGATTTACATTGTAATTACATCTGAGATGTTCAGGCTGGTAATCAGTGGTAAAATGTATGAATGTAGAATGCAAGAATCCAAATTATTTCAATGGCTTGCAGTGGTCAGCTGAAAATAAAGCAGGGACTGTATCCCACATGTTCTGCTCAATGCTTGCTGTGCTGCAGCTGAGTGAAAAAAGATCTCAAAGTTAAAAAAAGTAGAAAGCATGTAACCAAAAATCGACAGTTCTGAACAAAAATCCTTCTTCAATTTAGGCTTTATTTGTCATTGACAAATTAGACAGACAAATAGGCTGATTCAGTTATGTATCAGCTATGATCCTGGACTACTAACCAGAACATTGTAAGCCCAAATTCCACCGTGGCAAATTATGAGATTGATTTTAATAAATTGATCATTTTCAGGTTAATACCAGCGGAAATAAAATAAACTTCAGAATGATATTGATCTCCATATAGACTTTCCCTGTGTATAAAAAAGACTTCCATTTCTGCACTTTCCAGTCAAATAAATATCTTTAAAGTTTAATCTCTATTGTAATGTAGGAAATGCAGCAGCCAATTTATGCACAGCAAGCTTCCACAAACAGCAATGTGATAATGACCAGGTTGATTGAGGGATAAATATTGTCCAGGACACCTGAGATAACTTCTTTGCTCTTCTTGGAAAGGGGAAGATCTTTTACATCCACTAATGTCTCATCTAAAATACAGGTATGGACCCCAGTTCTAACTTAAGCTTCCCACTCTAACAAAAGAAAATTATTAACAATGGCCATAAAATCAGATTGTGGCCTTCCGGCCCTGGGGAGGCAATCTTGACCCCCCGCCCTCACCCCCCGTAGTGCAGGAGCTCTAAGAAAATGTGTTGGCCGTATCATTTTCAAACCTATTGTTGTGATGTTTTCCTATGTGTTAACCATTGACTCCCCAAAAATCAATAAACTATGCTTTTTAAATAAAAAAATATTAAGGCCAGTAGGTGGTATTTTGAATCATTAGTCTTCAGAGTAGCTAGAATTTCATTATGCAACATTTTACAGGTCATGGACAGGATTTTGCCCTTGCTGGAGGTGCTTGGTGGGGAGGCATGGGGGAGAGGTGGGTGGGGGCGTGAGGGAGGGGTGGGGAGGGCAGTCGGAAAGCCTACCGCCGCCCGCGATTGGCTCCGCACTGCGATTTCACGTGAGTGGGCTAATTAAGGCCCGCCCTGCATGGCTCTCGAGCAGCAGCGAAGGAGGGGGGCAAACCGGGCCTAGTGCATAGTTCGCACATGAGAAAGAATGCTCCAATCTTGGAGCTGCCTCAGCTGTTTAAAAAAAAATGAAGACAATAAAAATTTAATAAAACATGTCCCCCCCATCTGACTTTGTCACATGACCTGGGACATGTTTTTAATTCAAAAGTAAAGCTTTTATTTAATATTTATTTGCTTTAGGAAGCCTCATCTCGCTCATGGATGAGGTCTCCTAAAAAATTTAAAGGCCGCCTGGACTTTGAATTTAAATAGATTATTAATGGCCTTAATAGGCCTTTTAATTATCGGCGGGTGTGCAGCCGACTACGGCACGCGCCTGCCGAACGAAATAATATGAGAGCGCGATGACGTCGGGACGCATGCCCAACATCATCGTGCATCATTTTACACTCAGGAGTGTTGAGCCTGCATGCCGAGCATAATATTCTGCCCCATGTATCCGTTATCCAAAATCCTCGGGGCTGATCGTGTTTTGGATTTCAGATAATTTTGGTTTTCGGATGTGGCATATAGGGCTAGGCCTACTTACATTACCCTAGCCTAAGCCCAGGCTAGCTATAGTCTAAAGTCAATAGAATGGCTAGGAAGTTAAGATGTATCACTAAATAAAAATGCAGGATACCTGTAATAAGTTGCCCCGCCATGGCACCATCTTCGATTCTGCTTGTAGGAGAGGGTTCAGAGTATCCATGTTCTCTGCTGACAGTGAGGACTGAATTGACCAGTGGAGTTTAGGCTGTTTTATTTTATAAACTGTTAACCCGCCACTTCGAGGCACCGAGAGCCAAGCGTCAAAGAAAAATAAATACATAGAAATTAAACAGGTGATGGCTGGCACGCAATGTGATGGCGCCAGAAATGGAAAGCAGCTTTGACATGTTGTTCAGTCTCACCTTCTGCAATTACTCTGCACCTGCATGCACACTCAAGCTTCACCTTCCAATCACACTTTCAGACCTTCATCCATGTCAAGCAAAACACCACCACTCCAAAGGCCAGCGGTAAGGAGACACCAACCTTCGGCTGCCTCTTCACGGCTTTTTTCAAGCCCACTTTGCTTCAAGTCTGTGCCCTTTGCAGCTCTTTCTTTAACTTAGATCTTTCTTTAACGTTAACTTTACTTCTGGAAGTTCTGGGACCTTTCTCCCTCCTGGCCCCCTTGCTGCATGGGCCAACTCCTCCGTAATGATGCTCCTACTCAGATCACCTGACCTGTAGTTTTGCATTGTTTGCCCTGGGTTTACTCCCTTTAAGGCATTTTCTTCTGCACATGCGCACAGGGCCATTCTCCACAATAGAAGACAAACCACGCATACGCCAGCCAGTTCCTGGCCACCACATGCACAAACAAACTGTAGTTTCACAGCAGCGGCAAGTTCCACAGGTCGGCGTGAGTAAGCTGTTTGGGGAGAGTTGGGGATGTTGTGGGGGGTGCCGGGGCTTCGGGAGGAGACTCACAGGGCTGTTCTGGGTCTTGCAACACATGGGACAGCTTAGGGGAGTTGAGGCCAGGGCTGCCGCTGGTTAAGGAGGATACCTACACCATCAATACACCACTGCTTGACCCTCAATTTTCAGTCTGGGCATGGGGCCACTGTTTTTGCAAAAAGACACTCAGTAAGAATATCATTACACCAAAGCAATTTCTACCTTCAAAATTCTTACTTCTAAGGCAGTCTGGTTTGTTAATGTATTTTTCCTTCCTGATGTGCTTGAATTCATAGTATATTAAAGTAATAATTTATAAATAATAATGATTAATAAAAAGAGGCAATTAATGCAAACTATTAAAAGGAGCTCTGAGATAAAAATAACAGAAGAGTAATTGTTCTGAGTATAGATTACATCACAATCCTGTTGAGATTTTAAATAATTGTTGACAATATAGGGAGCCAAATTTGATAGCCCCTGAAAATGGGCACAGGATTTCTGATGCACGTTTAACCTGCAGTTGACTGCAATGCAGACTTCATTATAACTCATAGAGCCATAGAGGTCTACAGCACAGACGGAGGCCCTTCAGCCCATTGAGTCTTGCACCAGACAAACAAGTATCTAACTATTCTAATCCCATTTTCCAGCACGAGGCCCATAGCCTTGTATGCCATGGCATCGCACATGCACATCCAAATACTTCTTAAATGTTAGGAGAGTTTCTGCCTCTACCACCCTTTCAGGCAGTGAGTTCCAGATTCCCACCACCCTCTGGGTGAAAACATTCTTCCTCACATCCCACCGCCTTAAATCTATGCCCCCTGATTATTGATCCCTCCATCAAGAGGAAAAGTTCCTTCCTGTCTACCCTATCGATGCCCCTCATAATTTTATACACCTCAGTCATGTCCCCCCTCAAACTTCTCTGCTCCAGGGAAAATAACCCCAGTCTATCTAATCTCTCTCATATCTAAAACTCTCCAGCCCAGGCAACATTCTGGTAAATCTCCTCTACACTCTCTCGAGTGCAATCACATCCTTCCTATAATTTGGATTCCAGAACTGCATGCAATACTCTAGCTGTGGCCTAACCAGCATTTTATACAGTTCCAGCATAACCTTCCTGCTCTTATATTCCATGCCTCGACTAATAAAGGCAAATATCCCATATGCCTTCTTAACCATCTTATCTACCTGTCCCACTACCTGAAGGGACCAGTGGACATGCACACCAACTTCCCTGTGAACCTCGGTACTTCCCAGGCTCCTAGCGTTTATTCTCGTGCCTTGTTTGTCCTGCCCAAGTGTATCACCTCACACTTATCCAGATTAAATTCCATTTGTCACTGATCAGCCCTTCTGACCAGCCCATCTCTATCCTCCTGTAATCTAAAGCTATCTTCCTCACTAGTTACCACCCCACCAATTCGTGAATTCGTGGTCGGGGGCCAATTGCGGTCGGGTGCCCATTTCCTGACCGCTCCTGGCTATCCAACCATATGCGCCCAGGGGAAAAGTTCAGGCCAGAGTGTGGGGTCCAAGGTTTTAAGATATTACACTAGAGGCCATGCTAGAGGAGCTGCAAAGTAGGAAAGATGCCCTGTATCTGCAGGGGGGCAAGAAGGTGCTCCAGTTAATTTAGTGATCAAGATCATTGAATGCAACTTCAAGTGCCAGAGCCTTTCTACTAAGGTATTAGCATCACATCTTACTCAATTCACCACCGCCCCTTCACTCACCTATCAACAAATTCTATGAACCACAACTCATCACTCACAGCCACATGCAGAGAAACCGACACTTTGCGTAATCTAGATTACAGAGGTGGAATCTGCACTCAGTGAGACACCAGGCATGAATGGCTTGCAGCCAGGGCAAGGATGGAGCAAGGGGCAACTCAGCAGAGGATGAGGCCGCACATGACTCATTGGGGAGCCTACAGAAGAAGGTGAATAGGTGTTGTGGTGAAATCCACAGTTTGTGAGCTGTTGGCTCCCCTAACATTGGTTTCAAATCATGCAATTTTTGAGATAGTCCCCAACTAAAAAAGAAACCAAAACATCAGGGGCAGAATTTTACATTGATCGGGCAGATGCACGCCTGACCCCAGCACACGTGAAATTGCATGAAATGATGTCAGGTGTGCGTCCCGCGCAGGAGTCAGATCTGCGCCCGCCAACTATTAAAGGGTCAATTAAAGCCATTAAAAACCCTATTATCCACGATTTTACATTGCCTGTGTGATTTCGTGCTCATCACAGGGGCAAAAAGGGTAGGCGGGTAAGTACAGTTTTAACAAAACCTCATCCAGGGATGGGATAAAATGTCTGGGGTGAAACATAATAAAAACCAATAATCACAACTATCGTCCTTTCGCCAGGTATATCTCCAACCAATGGAGAGATTTACCCCAATTCCCAACAGCTTCAACATTATCAGGGATCCTTGACGCCACAATTAGTCAAATGCATCCTTTGTGTTGAGGGAAGTCACACATTCACACAGTGCAGAAGAGGTCCTTTGGCCCATCGAGTCTGCACCGACATGTGAGAAACACCTGACCTACCTACCTAATCCCATTTACCAGCACTTGGCCCATAGCCTTGAATGTTATGACGTGCCAAGTGCTCATTCAGGTACTTTTTAAAGGATGTGAGGCAACCCGCCTCCACCACCCTCCCAGGCAGTGCATTCCAGACCATAACCACCCTCTGGGTAAAAAGGTTTTTCCTCACATCCCCCCTAAACCTCCTGGCCCTCACCTTGAACTTATGTCCCCTTGTGACTGAACCTTCAACTAAGGGGAACAGCTGCTCTCTATCCACCCTGCCCATGCTCCTCATAATCTTGTACACCTTGATCAGGTCCCCCCTCAGTCTTCGTTGCTCCAACGAAAACAACCCAAGTCTATCCAACCTCTCTTCATAACTTAAATGTTCCATCCCAGGCAACATCCTGGTGAATCTCCTCTGCACCCCCTCCAGTGCAATCACATCCTTCCTATAATGTGGCGACCAGAACTGCACACAGTACTCCAGCTGTGGCCTCACCAAGGTTCTATACAGCTCCAACATGACCTCCCTACTTTTGTAATCTATGCCTCGATTGATAAAGGCAAATGTCCCAAATGTCTTTTTCACCACTCCACTAACATGCCCCTCCTTCTTCAGAGATCTATGGACACACACCCAGGTCCCTTTGTTCCTCAGAGCTTCCTAGTGTCATGTCGTTCATTGAATACTTCCTTGTCAAATTATTCCTTCCAAAGTGTATCACCTCACACTTTTCAGAGTTAAATTCCATCTGCCACTTTTCAGCCCATTTGACCATCCCGTCTAGATCTTCCTGAGCCCAAGACACTCAACCTCACTGTTCACCACCTGGCCAATCTTTGTGTCATCCGTAAACTTACTAACCCTATTCCCCACATAGTCATCTGTGTTGTTTATATAAATGATGAATACGCCTCTTGTCCATATTTGAACCATGGAGTCCAGACTAGTTGATGACAGCGGGTTTCATTCCTTAAAGGACATTAGTCAACCAAATGTGTCTTTCTGACAATCCAGTAATTTCATGGTCATCATTACTGAGTCTAGCTTTTTTATTACAGATACATTTTAATTCACTGAGTCTAAAGTCCCCCATCTTCCAGGGTGGGATTTTGAATATGTCTCCAGAGAACGAGCCCATGCCTTTGGATTACGAGTTCTGTATCATTACCATTATGCTGCTATTCCTCTTTGGCACCCGCACTGGTGAGTACTGCAGGACTTCTCCTGAGTGGCTCCAACAACAACTGCATTGCTTCACTACATCCAGTATCAGAAAGGGATGTTAGGTGGTCTGTAGTTTGGCTGCAATGGAGTCAAAGGAGCAGGAGGTTGATCGCGTGAACAAGATGAGCTCAGGGAGAGCATGATGGCAGGCAGAGGCAAAACAAGGTTCAGGATGTGGGGAGCCATTTTTCTTCATTGACAGAGGGAAGGAGGAAGTAGCTAAACAGATGGTCTCTATCCTGTTGGTAAAGAAATCCATGAGTTATTTGCATTCATTATTACAAGTGTTATGGAAGTCTTGATTTCTCCTCTTGCCATAAACAGAAAGGTGTTTTGATTTTGATTTGCTTCCCTCTTTATAAGTGGTGGTGTATTTCCCAACCCCTCCGTTTTGGTGTGGTCCAATTTTTAGTAATAACCCCACAGCAAACTTGATATAAGTTGAACTCAAAGGGTTAGTTTATTTGCATTCACTTAAATGCAGGAGGAGGGTAGCAACTTTGCCTCCTTTGCACTCATACCATAAAAGAGGAATAGAGAAAAGAAAGATTTACATGGCAAAGACCACATAAAAAAAATATTGTTTCACGTGAGTCTATGGTCCAGAATCAAAGTCTGATGAGGTATTCCCTCAGAGAGGTTGACGGGCTGAAAACTAACACTGTATTATTTACTTTCCCAATAGAGTTGACTTCACACAAGGAGAGATGCATCCAGAGATGAATCAGTCTTGCAAGCGATGGTACAGAAGTTCCAGTTGAAACAGCGTAGATGGGGCTAGGTATTCAATCTGGGCAAAGCCCCTTTTCTGTGCTGCTGCCTTGGAATGGCAGACTGAGTTTTCAGTACAGCAAAGCAATATAACTGGTTCCATCAGCTGGAGGTTCATATCACATGACTCCTACCTCCCCACTCTGGCTTTGACAAAGCATGTGTATCCTTTTGTCTTGGCCCCAGAGATTAAATGTTCCAACCATTAAGACTTGAAAGCAAGGTTGTGGAGTCCTTTCACCTAGCAGACAAATAGGCTCTGGCTTGGCCAGGCCCTGGCTTATGAAATGCAGATGGCCTTTGTGTACTTCTCTTTGAATTTGGTCTCTGCAGCCTCCAGGGGTCATTAGTGTCTCTTCAAAGATAACGAGGCACACATTTCTGTGATTGCCAATGGTAATTCATTTTGTTCATGGTCACAGACATTTTAAAATGTCATTGTCCAGTTTTAAAAATTTTAGAAAATAGCCATAAGGATATATATATCTAAATGGATATATATATATAATTATAAGGATATCCAATCTGAGGTCTTATTCCCCTGGCAGAGGTGAAAATGATTTAACAACAACTTGCATTTATGTAGCACCTTTTATGGGGAAAACATTCCAAGGGTCCTCACAGGAACATTATCTAATCAAATTTGACACTGAGCCACTTTTGGAGATATCAGGACACCTGACTAAATGCTTGGTCAAAGGGGGAGGTTTTAAGGAATGTCTTAAATGAGGAAAGAGTGACAGTGGGGTGGAGGGGATTAGAGTGGGAATTTCAGAGCTTTGGACCTCGGCAACTGAAGGCACGTCCCCAATGGTAGGGTAATTAAAATGAGGGATTTCTGAGAGGCAAGAATTGCAGGAGTACAGAGATCTTAAAGACTTGGAGGACATTGGAGAGATCAAGAGAAGAGAGGCCAGAGAGACATTTCAAAACAATGACTAAAATCTTAAAATTGTGGGAATTTTAAAAACTGGGAACCAACAAAGGGCCTGTGAGTACAGGGGTTATGGTTGAACAAGATTTACTGTGAGTTAGGATACAGGTAGCAGAGTTTTAGATGAGCTTGAAATTATGGAGATAGGAAGATGGGAGGCCGGCTAGAAGGCCATTATAATAAACAAGTCAAGAGGTGACAAAGACATGGATGAAGTTTCAGCAGCAGATGAGCTGAGGTAGGGGCAGAGTCAGAGGCAGAATACTGAGTTAGGATACAGAGGTAGAAATGGACAGTCTTAGTGATGTTACAGTTGCATCAGAAACTCATCTCAGGGTCAAATATGATACCAAAATTGGGAGATGTCTGGTTCAATTGCCAGGGTGAAGGGTGGGGTCAGTGGCTAGGGAATGGAGTCTGTGGTATGTACTAGCATATGAACATATGAATTATGAGCAGGAGTGAGCCACTCGGCCCCTCGAGCCTGCCCTGCCATTCAATAAGTTCTAAGTTTAACCTCCACTTCACATTTCTGCATACCCCCGATTACCTTTCACCTTCCTTACTTATCAAGAATCTATCCACCTCTGCCTTAAAGATAGCCAAAGACTCTGACTCAACCACATTTTGAGGAAGAGAATTCCAAAGTCTCACAACCCTCTGAGAGCAAAAAAAAATTCCGCATCTCTGTATTAAATGGACAACCCCTCATTTTTAAACAATGACCTCCAGTCCTAGATTCTCCCACAAAACAAAACATCCTTTTCACATTCCCCCTGTCAAATCCCCTCAGGGTCTTATATGTTTCCATCAAATTGCCTCTTACTGTTCTAAAATCCAGTGGATACAAGCTCAGTCTGTCTAATCTTTCCTCATAAGACAACCCACCCATTCCAGGTATTAATCTAGTAAACCTTCTCTGAACTGCTTCCAATACATTTACATCTTTCCTTAAATAAGGAGCCCAATACTGTCAGCCAAATACCACAGCTTCAGTCTTCCGAATATTTCACTGGGACAAGCCGGATGACAATTTAGAGATAGTGGAGAGGTCAAGGGAGATGTCACTGAGGCAGAGCTGGCTGTTGGTAGTGTACTCATACAACCAGACATGTTTCTGGATGATGTTGCCATGAGCAGGGGGAAATGGGGGGGTGGGGGGGTGGCGTGAGGACAGATCCTTGGGAACATGAGAAGTAACAGTGAGGGAGCAGGAGGAAAAGCTATTTCAGCTGATCCTCTGACTATGTCTGGATAGACAAGAATGGAGAGCCAGGTGAGTGCAGTCTCATCAAGCTGGATGATAGAGGAGAGGCATTGGAGGAGGATGTTGTAGTTAACCAAGAGTCAAAGGCTACAGACAAGTTGAGAAGAAAGAAGAAAGATAATTTACCATGGTCACAGTCACATAGGGTGTCATTTGTGACTTTGATAAGAGTTATGGCAGGATTGGTGGGATTCAAACAGGGAGTTCCAGGAAAGATGGACGTGGTTTTGGAAGGCAACAACACATTCAAGGACAGAGGGGTCAAGAGTTGGGTTTGAGGAGAAGGGTGATGACGGCAGATTTAAAGGTAAGGGAGCAGTACTTGAAGAGAGAGAGCGATTAACATTACCAGCTAACATGTAGAGGCAAGAAGGGAATCAGAGTGATCAGCAGTTTAGTAGGAATAAGATTGAGGGAAAAGGAGGTGGGTCCCATGGACAAGACAAACTGAGAGAGGACATGAGGGGACATGGGAGAGAAACTAGAAGAGGCAAGTTCAGGGCTAGGACAAGGGGTTGCAAAGACTGTGGTGGAACCTTAGAAAAAGTTTAAGGAGATTGTTGGTCATGAAAAAAAGAAGCCAGGTGTTATGTTTGTTCTCTTCAACAATTTTCAATCACATTGGGCAAGACTCTGTTGGAATAGCTTCTCTCATGGCACTTTTCCCATTTTTGTTCATGGGATATGGTCATTGCTGGCAGGGCACTTACTGCCCATCTCTAATTGCTTTTTAGAAGGTACTAGTGAGCTGCCTTCTCAAACCATTGCAACTCATGTGCTGAAAACACTCCGCTGTGCTGTTTGGGAGGGTGTTCCCTAGCTCAGAGACAATAAAGGAATGGCAATGTATTTTCAAGACATGATGGTGTGGAACTTGTGAGGGGGTGGGGGGGGATATGCAAATTTCCAGAGGTGAATTGAAAGTGACAGCACTAGACATAAAGGCAGCACTTAATTGAATGTGCCAGCAGGCATCCCTAGTAAAGTTGAAGTCAATGGAAGTCAGAGCGAAAGCTCTCCACAAAGCTCCATCTAGCACAAAAGAAGATGTTTATGGGAGGCCATTCATCAGCCCCAGTACATCACTGCAGGAGTTCCTCAGGGCAGTGTCCTCAGCCCAACTACCTTCAGCTACTTCATCAATGACCTTCCCTCCATCATAAAATCTGAACTGGGGATGTTTGCTGATTATTTCACAATGTTTGGTGCCATTCAGAACTCCTCAGATATTGAAGCAGTCTGTGTCCATATGCAGCAAGACCTAAACAATGTTCAGGCTCAGGCTGATAAGTGGCAAGTAACATTCATGCCACACAAGTGCCAGGCAATGACCATTCCCAACAAGGGAGAATCTAACCAACAGCATTATTATCATGAATCTCCCATCATCACCATTGACCAATCACATTAATACAATGACTACAAGGGTAGATCAGAGGCTGGGTGTCATACATCAATTATCTCACACCTAGGCTCCCCAAAGTCTTTGCACCATCCATAAGGCATAAGTCAGGACTGTGATGGAATATTCTCCACTTGTCTGGATGAGTGCAGCTCCAACAACATTCAAGAAGCTCAAGGCCCTGGATGGCAAAGCAGCCTGCTTGATGGTACCACCTGAAATGTTCACTCCGTCCACCACAGATGCAACATTCCTGCAGAGTGTGCCATTGATAAGATGCACTACAACAACTCTCAAAGCTCCGCCATTTAGAAGGGCAAGGACAACAGGTGCATGGAATCATTACCTCCTGAAAGTTTCCACCACCCAACCAAGTCACCCATCATCCTGATTTGGAAACATATCACTGTTCCTTCATCCTTACTTGGTTAAAATCTTGGAACTTCCAACCTAACATCACTGTGAGAGTACATTTGCCACAGAGACTGTATTGGTTCAAGATGGTGGCTTCACAAGAGCAATTAGGGGTATGCAATAAATGCTGGACTTAGCAATGATCCCTGCATCCCATGAATGGATAAAAAATAAATGATAATTTCAGTGGAAGATCAGAGAAACCACAGAGATCCAGCATGAATATTAATTACTCCTTTTCTTCAGTGATTTTACTCATCCTGCACTGAAGTCACAGTTGATGATCAGAGAACCCCATGGAAATTATTTAAAATGGGAGCTAATGATGCATGCATGTCCTGGTTCAATTATCCCCTGCCTTCTAAATTCACTTCAACTGTAGACTACATGTCGGGCGAGCTTGGTAGAAGTCAGCGGGGTCAGTTGGGAAGCCGACTGCCGCCCACGAGCGGGACTGGAGCGCAATTTCATGCTGGGGGGCGAATTAAGGCCCACCCAATGTGAAACACAAGCAGAAGTGTTCAGCGCTACCTATATGTGTGTGTGTGTGTGTGTGTGGGGGGGCGGTGGTGGGAGGTGGTGGAGAGGAAAGGAGGGCAGGCTGGGCAAGTGCGAACTTCACGCATGCGCACGAGTGAGTGCTTGAAAATCTCTCTGAGGCACAAGAGCTACCTCAGGGAGACGAAGTGCTTAAAAAAAATGAAGATTTGAAAAATGTTATAAAACATGTGCTCTCTGTCATGAGCAGGTTCATGTCATTAATTAAGTTTTAAAACCTTTACTTTAATTTTTATTTCCCTTTGGAAATTTCATCCTGCCCGTGGATGAGGTTTCCAAAAAAATGTAAAGGCCGCTTGGCCTTTTCGCCTGGCTGCCAACCATAAGGTTGCACAGGCAGCAAAAATTCTATTCAGCAGGTCTGGCAGCATCTACGGAGATACTCTCCACAGAAGCTGCCAGACCTGCTGAGCTGTTCCAGGTATTTGTATTTTTGTTTTGGATTTCCAGCATCTGCAGTTTTTTGCTTTTATAAAAAATTCTATTCAATTAATCCTTTAATGGCCTTAACAGACCTTTTAATCATTGGCGCGCATGCTGCAGACTTCGGCGTGTGCCCGCTGACCGAACTATTGCGTGACTATGCGTTGATGTTGGCACAGTCAGGCAACGTCATCGTACATCATTTCACACTCGAGTGGTTTAGGTGTGGGCCCACCCGCCAAGCTAAAAATGTTGCCCTTGGTCTTGATTTCCTGTGTGCAGTACCACAAGGAATCTTATAGTATAATGTGTAGTTTTGAAATGCAGCTGGGTCGCGATTTCCTACTTTTTTCACTGCAGCATGTAAGCCATTTAGTCATGTGTGCAAATGATTATATATTTAAGCAGATGAAGAACTCAACCACTAACCTTGAAATGACTGATGAGGTCATATCTGGTGAAAAGATCATAAACAATGAATTTGAGTGCATGTTCTCCACTGGCCTCATTCAGTGCAAAAACATTGAAGGTCGATTTATCTACATTCTGCAAAACAAAGCACAAGAAGATGCTTCATGATGACTGATTGCCTATCATCATGCGTTCACCCATTTTCTATTTTCTGCTTTAGTCAGGATCCCATTACCCTTCCTATCACTGGTGTTCAGATGGCTGGTTGGTAGTTCCCAAGCATGCATTTTCTCACTAACTAGGCTCAATAATGTTTCTGCTCTCTCTTCCCTAGATTTCTTTAAAATGCATGAATGGGATCCATCTGAACAAGGGTTTCATCCTCTTTGCATTTGATTAGCTTATTTAATATTTTTCCTCATTTTACTTTAAATGTGGTTCTTAAATTTCTAATCTCATCTTCTAATGTCAAATCCATCTGATCCATTTCTATGGTAAAATAATGAACCAAAATACTTATTTAATATTTCTGTCATTTAATATTTCTATCGCAGCCTGTGATTTTATCCTTAGTGACTCTATTCTCATTCCAACTTTCCTTTTATTATGCATGTGACTTCAGAATATTTTAAAATTTTGTTTTATGTTCCCTGCTAACTTAATTTCATAGTTCCACTTTGTATTCCTTATTGTCTTTTTTGACTTCTTTCCTAAACTGTTCATATCCTCCCTTGTCATATGCCCTCTGCTGTATGATAGTGTGCATACCCTCAATTCTTCCCTTATGTCTGTATTCATCATGGTGTCTCATTGGTATACAGTTTGTTCTTGTTCCTCTTTATTTTTTAACATCTTTTTTATACTCCTGTTCTATAGTTCCATTTACTCACTGACCATTTACGTCCTCCCTTACTTTCGTCTGTCCTGCATTCTCTTTCCCTGTTTTGTTCATGTCTAGGTTTGTTTCATCTCTTATATATACCTCACTCCATCATACTTGAGTAAAGAATTTGTCGTATCCCTATTTACTCTTTCTATTGTGATACTACTCCCATTATGATTCAGATAATGGAGTCCAATTCTATCAGCACAGCACCTTTGTGTTCCAGTACTGGTACAGTGTCCCATGAAATGGAATTCCTCTTCCCTCCACCAGCTCTTTAGCCATATGTTAAGTTTCCTAACCTGTCTGTCTCTTTGCCAATTTGCACATGGCTCGGGCAATAATTAGCAACTATTAACTTCAAGTCAAAATAAATAAAAATCAGAAGAGATGTAAAATAGGTTGTTGATTCACTATCACCCATTTTACACTATCACAATGTCAAAATTACCCCCTTAGTATGATCACAACACTTTTCAAATCTACAACTGAAGCACAGTTAACCACCTAACCAAAGAAAATTAAATGCAACAACCCACCTATATTCAAGTTTTTCTAATACCTATCAATACAAATTCAAGCATTCAATATCCAGACAAGTTCAACACCAAGTTCAACAGCCCAGCATCAAAAAATTAGGCTTTATTTGCATCTAATTATTAATTCATGATTCAGGAATATAAGTATGGTTCAGTACTCTTTGGGGATATTGGAATAATCAGTTAAGATGGATATGACTTTGCGAATGGCTTTCAAGTGTCAAGGGGAAAAATAGCAAAATTAATTTATGAGAAACAAATATAGGGTCAACTTTAAGAATTCATCTTCCAGTTCCTGGCTTCACCCAACCAAAGGGCAATATAGATCATCAAGGTTTGAAGGTCAGTATCCAACTTGTATCGATCACAATTTTTGAATTAAAATTAATAAGGATAAAGTTAAATGTGTGAATTGAAAATGTTTTCCTTAGTGCCTAATTCTGTAATCTGTCGTTATGTCAAACAATGCCCTTCAATGCAGCACAAATTCACAATGTTTACCTCACAATGGTTTGAAAAAGATATGAGATTGTCATAGAGGAAGGAAAGCAAAAGTCAAAAAATACCTTTAACACATCGATGACTGAAGGAGGGTAGCTTAGTCCAACCATATTTGATGTGCGCCTATACATTCTGCTCAAGGGAAGTTCAGAAAACAAAGATATTTAATAATGTAATGCTGATTTATATCAGTAGCATTAGTCAATGCACTTGAATTGATACAAAATTACACTGCAGGCCCTTAATCAGGAGGGATTTTTCTTAAACAGTAAACAAATGTTTGTCATTGCCCCTCCTTTTGAATAAAACATTTTCTTTTAGCAAAATCAGTTGCATAAAAAAGAAGCCAATGGACAGCATGGCAAAATACAGAAACAATACAGAAATGTGAGGAGAGCACATTAATGGTAAGTTTTCTATAAGCATTGGTAGAATGCTGATGAACAAAACTGAAATTAACTTGCATTTTGCTATGCATCCTCCTTTAATTCACAATATTCTTAAACCTTTAGAGGGAGAAATTTGTTCACGTAGAGCCACTTTGTGATGTCATTGAAAAAAGCAAAGTAGACCACTACCTGTGTGATTAAATTTCTCCTCTTGAATGTCCAGTGTGGAAATGTCTGCAGCTAAGCTACAGGAAAAGATCATGAGTATAACTTTACTTTTGAAGCCACTCATGTTTAATAATGAAATTAGGTGCTTTATCTAGCAACAACTGCACAAATATCCCCATCCTCAATACTGGAGGAGCCCAGCACATCAGTGCAAAAGATAAGGCTGAAGCATTCGCAACAATCTCCAGCCAGAAGTGCCGAGTGGATGATCCATCTCGGCTTCCTCCATCATGACAGATGCCAGTCTTCAATCAATTTGATTCACTCTACGTGATATCAAGAAATGGCTGACAATGCTGGATACTGCAAAGGTTATGGACCCTGACAATATTCCGGCAATTATACTGAAGACTTGTGCTTCAGAACTTGCTACACCCCTAGCCAAGCATCAAGAAGCTTGATACCATCCAGGACAAAGCAACACATTTGATTGGCACCGCTTCCATAACCATTCACTCCTTTCACCACCGACAAACAGTGTCAAAGTGTGCACCGTCAAAAAATGCACAGCAGAAACTCACCAAGGCTCCTTCGGTAGTTCCTTCCAAACCCACAGCGGCTATCATCTAGAAGGACAGGGGCAGCAGACATACAGGAACACTACTACTGGAAGTTCCCCTCCAAGTCACTCACCATCCTGACTTGGAAATACATCGCTGTTCCTTCACTGTTGCTGGGTCAAAATCCTGGAACTCCCTCCCTAACAGCAATGTGGGTTTACCTGCACACCAGGCACTGCAGCAGTTCAAGAAGGCAGTTCATCACCACCTTCTCAAAGGCAATTAGGGATGGGCAATAAATGATGGCCTAGCCAGTGATGCCTACATCCCATAAATTAATTTTAGAAAGTTCTTCACTTCTCCATTCTCCAGTTCTATAGTTACAATTTAAAATGCAACTCTGGTCATGAACAGTAAGCATTACATTTTTTGAAATGTACCTTTAACTTAAAGTAAAGCAGAGAATTCCTTAGCTATGCTTAAGTATGTGGCTGACACTGGTTCAATACAGACTGCTATTCCATGGGCAATTTATAGTTCGTACCAACCATGATTTGCCTATTAATTCATGTTTAATTTACATTGATTCTGATTTGTGTTAAAGTAAAAATTACAAAAAGTAAAATCTTTTTGGTAATTTCTTCATTTGGGGGTCACTTGGTAAATGTGGTTCTTTTGGCTTATGGATCCCCATGGGAATCGTAACATCCTAAACTCCCAGTTACAGAGCTTTCCTTATTAATCACGTCATACGTGCTAAGTCATCAATGCTACCGGTGTCCTAGATGACCACATGTGCAGGAAGTGCTGCTAGCTGCAGAAACTTGAGCTCCAGGTTTCAGAGCCCAAGCAGTGGCTGGAGTCATGGTGGTGCATCCACAGAGAGCTATGTTATAGCATGTTCAGAGAGGTGGTCAGAGTACAGAAAGGGGTGGTTTAGTTGGGCAGCTGTTGTCGGCAAAAGGCGTCATCAGGAGTGTGTAGGCAGGGGGTGTTGTCGAGGCTGGGTGTAGTCGGTGTGGTGTTGTCGGGGGTGGTGTTGTCTGTCTGGTGGGTGTTGTCGGGGCGGGGCGGGGGGGGTGTTGGGGAGGGGGGGTGGTGCGGGAATGGGGAGGGGAAGTAGTTGGGTGGGTTGTAGTTCGGTCGGTTTTGTCGGGGTGGTTTAGTTGAGCGGCTGTTGTCAGCGGTAGGTGTTGCTGGGGGTGGGTGTAGTCGGTGGGCTATAGCCAGGCAGTGTTGTTGACAATGGGTGGTGCAGGGGTGTGTAGTCAGATGGATGTTGTTGGGGGGTTGTACTCAGCCAAGGTGCAGGAAAGTTCTCTGTTAAGAACATAACCTGATCTCCAAAGGTAAGGAAATGGGGATTCAGAATAGTTATCCACCCTCTCACTTTTGCCAGGCAACCTTAGAATTTAGAACACCATTTACTGAATTCTATGTCCCCTGGCTACCTCCTACCCGCCTCCAAATCGCACACTCCCATTTTTTCAACACCCAAAAAACATAATGGTTAATCCACATTATCTATATAATCTTTATTTATGTTCTGACCAATATTTATTTTGCTAATTTCAAAGAAGTTGATTAACAATTACTTTTTCAGGATTTTGTTCCACATATCATTCTGTGAAAAATTAAAGTTTCTTTTCATTTGTTGTTTGACTAGACTTTGTTTTAGTTTCAAACATTTTATGCGCTTGTATCATGTTTTCCCTCAGTCTTCTTTGCTGTGTTGAAAAGGAGCTCAGCTCTTAAAGATGAATTCAACAATCTGACAAGCTACCAATATGTGGCATTTCAAATTCTCCAATGATTATTCCCATTGGTCTCTGCAGCAGAATCTCTAATCCATGCTTCTTGAAAGTGTTCTTCTGCTCTGGGTCTGCAGCCTCACCAAATATATCTTTATGAGTAGAGGAGACATTAGGATAGATCCCGTCTGCCTTTAAATTTGGCTCTTGCCACCAATTCCAGCTCCATCCCTGGCCACTGTCTCTGGTTGTACCAGATTGTCCTCAGCCTCTGCATCCTATTTGACCTGGATCTGTGCATCTGCCTTTTTATAAGACTTGTCCCTAAGATGGTCTTCTTACACCTCCAGTATATTGCCCATCTCTGCCCAGCTTCAACACGTCTACTGCTGAAACCATCACTGATGGTTTTATTATAACTATAATCAACTAAACCATCCACCTTTCATCGTCCATGAGCTCTGCTACTCATTTATAACCTGCACCATGTCTCGTTCGCCTATCACCCTGTGCTTGTGACCTAAATTGAGTCTAGGTTAGCAATACCTTAATTTTAAAATTCTCATCCTTTCAATTCCTTCTCCCTCCCTATGTCCATAATTCTTCCAACTCTACAACTCTCTGAGATCTCTGTACTTTTCCAAGTTGGGCCTTTTGCATATCCTTGATTTTCATGCCTCCACATGTGCCTTCAGCTGACTTGGTGCTAAGCTCTGCAATTCCCTCCCTAAGCCTCTTAGCCTCTCTCTCCACCTTTTAATGCAATAGGTATTTTTAACCTTGCCCTTCATTTCCCTGCTGCACAGCTCATGAAGCACCATTGGCTCAGGGTGACCAGCAAAATGTGGCACTACAGCCTGTCCTCAGACTCCCACTGATGGGAAAGTCTGTGAAGGAACAAGGGAAGATTCAAAGTAGGAATATAATTTTCTTTCAGACCGCCACAGGCATTACAGATAATTGAAAAGTTGAAAGACCAAAAGAATGCTGGCCTTTACATCTAGAAGACTAGAATAGGGTAGAAGTTATACTTTAACTATACAAAGCTCTCATTAGACAACTTGTAGTGCTGTGAGCAGTTCTGGACTCCATACAGGAGTAAAAAATAAAGACAAAAAAGTGCGGATGCTGGAAATCCAAAACAAAAACAGAAATACCTGGTAAAACTCAGCAGGTCTGGCAGCATTGGCGGAGAAGAATAAAGTTGACGTTTCGAGTCCTCATGACCCTTCAACAGAACTGAGTAAAAATAGGAGAGGGGTGAAATATAAGCTGGTTTAATGTGGGGGTGGGGTGGGGGGAGAAGTGGGGGTGGGGGTGGGGGGGTGGTTGTAGGGACAAGCAAGCAGTGATAGGAGCAGATAATCAAAAGATGCCACAGACAAAAGAACAAAGAGGTGTTGAAGGTGGTGATATTACCTAAAAGAATGTACTAATTAAGAATGGATAGCAGGACACACAAGGTACAGATAGCTCTAGTGGGGGTGGAGTGAAATAAGACTAAAAGGGCATAAAAGGTATACATTTTAAAAATAATGGAAATAGGTGGGAAAAGAAAAATCTATATAAATTATTGGAAAAAGTAAAAGGGAGGGGGAAGAAACGGAAAGGGGGTGGTATCATGCTGAAGTTGGCGGAGGATGATCTTTGAATGCGGAGGCTGGTGGGGTGGTAAGTGAGGACAAGGGGAACCCTATCATGTTTCTGGGAGGGAGGAGAAGGCGTGAGGGCGGATGTGCGGGAGATGGGCCGGACACGGTTGAGGGCCCTGTCAACTACCGTGGGTGGAAAACCGCAGTTAAGGAAGAAGGGGGACATGTCAGAGGAACTGTTTTTGAAGGTAGCATCATCAGAACAGATGCGACGGAAGCGAAGGAACAGAGAGAATGGGATGGAGTCCTTACAGGAAGTGGGGTGTGAGGAGCTGTAGTCGAGGTAGCTGTGGGAGTCGGTAGGCTTGTAATGGATATTGGTGGACAATCTATCACCAGAAATTGAGACAGAGAGGTCAAGGAAGGGAAGGGAAGTGTCAGAGATGGACCATGTGAAAATGATGGAGGGTGGAGATTGGGTGCAAAGTTAATAAATTTTTCCAGGTCCCAACGAGAGCATGAAGCAGCACCGAAGTATTCATCGATGTACCGGAGAAAGAGTTGTGGGAGGGGGTCAGAGTAGGACTGGAACAAGGAATGTTCCACATACCCCATAAAGAGACAGGCATAGTTGGGGCCCATGCGGGTACCCATAGCCACACCTTTTATTTGGAGGAAGTGAGAGGAGTTGAAGGAGAAATTGTTCAGTGTGAGAACAAGTTCAGCCAGACGGAGGAGAGTAGTGGTGGATGGGGATTGTTCGGGCCTCTGTTCAAGGAAGAAGCTGAGAGCCCTCAGACCATCCTGGTGGGGGATGGAAGTGTAGAAGGATTGGACATCCATGTTGAAGAGGAGTCGGTTGGGGCCAGGGAACTGGAAATTGTTGATGTGACGTAAGGTGTCAGAGGAATCATGGATGTAGGTGGGAAGGGACTGGACAAGGGGAGAGAGAAGGGAGTCAAGATAATGAGAAATGAGTTCCGTGGGGGAGGAACAGGCTGACACGATTGGTCTGCCGGGACAGTTCTGTTTGTGGATTTTGGGTAGGAGGTAGAAGCGGGCCATCCGAGGTTGGGCGACTATCAGGTTGGAAGCTGTGGGAGGAAGATCTCCAGAGGAGATGGCTATGGGTACCCACATGGGCATCAGCTATGCCTGTCTCTTTATGTGGTATGTGGAACATTCTTTGTTCCAGTCCTACTCCGGCCTCCTTCAACAACTCTTTCTCCGGTACATCGATGATTACTTCGGTGCTGCTTCATGCTGTCGTCAGGACCTGGAAAAATGTATTAATTTTGTTTCCAATCTCCACCCTTCCATCATTTTCACATGGTCCATCTCTGACACTTCCCTTCCCTTCCTTGACCTCTCTGTCTCAATCTCTGGTGATAGACTGTCCACCAATATCCATTACAAGCCTACCGACTCCCACAGCTACCTCGACTGCAGCTCCTCACACCCCACTTCCTATAAGGATGCAATCCCATTCTCTCAGTTCCTTCGCCTTCGTCACATCTGTTCTGATGATGCTACCTTCAAAAACAGTTCCTCTGACATGTTCTCCTTCTTCCTTAACTGAGGTTTTCCACTCACGGTCGTTGACCGGGCCCTCAACCGTGTCCGGCCCATCTCCCACACATCCGGCCTCACGCCTTCTCCTCCCTCCCAGAAACATGATAGGGTCCCCCTTGTCCTCACTTATCACCCCACCAGTCTCCACATTCAAAGGATCATCCTCCGCCATTTCCACCAACTCCAGCATGATACCACCACCAAACACATCTTCCCTTCACCTCGCCGGCAGCATTCTGTAGGTATCGTTCCCTCCGTGACACCCTGGTCCACTCCTCCATCACCCCCTACTCAACCCCTACCTACGGCAACTCCCCATGCATATGCAAAATATGCAACACCTGCCCCTTCATTTCCTCTCTCCTCACCGTCCAAGGGCCCAAACACTCCTTTCAAGTGAAGCAGCATTTCACTTGCATTTCCCCCAACTTAGTCTACTGCATTCATTGCTCCCAATGTGGTTTCCTCTACATTGGAGAAACCAAACGCAGACTGGGCGACCGCTTTGCAGAACACCTTTAGTCTGTCCGCAAGAATGACCCAGACCTCCCTGTCACTTGCCATTTTAACACTCCACCCTGCTCTCTTGCCCACATGTCCGTCCTTGGCTTGCTGCATTGTTCCAGTGAAGCTCAACACAAACCGGAGGAACAGCACCTCATCTTCCAACTAGGCACTTTACAGCATTCCGGACTGAATATTGAATTCAACAACTGTAGATCTTGAACTCCCTCCTCCATCCCCACCCCCTTTCTGTTTCTTCCCCCTCCCTTTTGTTTTTTCCAATAATTTATGTAGATTTTTCTTTTCCCACCTATTTCCATTATTTTTAAAATCTATACCTTTTATGCCCTTTTAGTCTTATTTCACCCCACCCCCACTAGAGCTATCTGTACCTTGCGTGTCCTGCTGTCCATTCGTAATTAGCACATTCTTTTAGATAATATCACCACCTTCAACACCTCTTTGTTCTTTTGTCAGTGACATCTTTTGGTTATCTGCTCCTATCACTGCTTGTTTGTCCCTACAACCACCCCCGACCACCACCCCCCCCACCTTAAACCAGCTTATATTTCACCCCTCTCCTATTTTTACTTAATTCTGTTGAAGGGTCATGAGGACTCGAAATGTCAACTTTATTCTTCTCCGCCGATGCTGCCAGACCTGCTGAGTTTTTCCAGGTATTTCTGTTTTTGTCTTAGAACAGGAGTATTGGCTTTGGATTGAGTGTAGATTTGCCAGAATACCTGGACTCTTAACAGTTAAATTGCAAGGAAAAATTAAACAAATCAGAATTGTATTTTGGAATAAAAGCAAAATACTATGGATGCTGGAAACTTGAAGTAAAAACAGAAAGTGTTGGAAATACTCAGTAGACCTGTGAGGATCTGTGGAGAGAGAAACAGAGTTAACGTTTCCAGGCCAATATGACTCTCCTGAATATTCAACTCAAAACATTAACTCTGTTTCTCTCTCCAAGGATGCTGCCAGACCTCCTGAGCATTTTCAGCACTTGCCATTTTTATTGTATTCCCTGGAGCTTAGGAGCCTAATGGGTAATTTGATCAATGTTTTCAAGATATAAAAGAGAACAGATTGGGTAGGTTGGGAGAAACAATTTCCACTAGTTGATGAATGCAAAGTTAAGGAGCATAGTTAAAAAATAACTAGAGCCAAACTTTTCAGGAGTGAAATTAGGAAACACTTCCTCACACAAAGGACAGTGGAAATTTGAAATTCTCTTCTGCAAACAGCAATCGATGCAAGATTAATCACTAATGTTAAAACTGAGATTGGTAGATCTTTGGTTGCCAAAGTTATCAAGGGATATGGGACGAATGTGAGTATATGGGGTTAGGTTGTAGATCAGCCATGAGGTCATTGAATGGTCAAACAGGCTAAATAGCCTACTCCTGTTCCTAAGCTCTTACGTTCTTGGCTACTAGAATCAGGCCCCAGAAAGCTCTGATCTCAGAGATAATACACACAGCTGTAGGCCATTCAAGCCTATAGCGGCACTTAAATTTTCTGTCCCATCTACTCATTCTAGGCCATGCTTGGGTCTGAACTGGGGCACCACAGACCAAATTGATTGCCTGGCCTAGGAAATTCTGGCTTTCCTGGGCCTGGGCAGAAGCACTGTCCAGCATAGGGTGAGTAAAACCAGGAAAATCTCACCTGGGCTCTCTTTTCTAAATAAGATTCCATCTAAATATCCTTTCGACACTGGAATTTTGTTTTACCAAATGTACTTCAAGCAGTAGCAATTAGCTACTAATGTCGAAGGGAGGAAAATGTCCATTGACAAGCAATTCATTTTTGGATCATAATGACAGCTTTATGCAGGCTTGTCATAGCATCATAATGGCATAGAAGGAGGCCATTCGGCCTTGCAGGCTCTCTGCAGAGCAATCCTGTCATTCCCATTCCACTGCTCTATCCCCATAGTCCTGCAGGTTTATTTCCCTCAAATGCCGTCCAATTTCTTTTTGAAACCATTGATTGTCTCCTCTTCCACAAGCCTTATGGGCTATTAAATACCAATGTCTATGTAAAAAAAGTTCCTCACATTCCTTATGCATCTCTGCCCCAAATCTTAAATCTGTGTCCCCTATTCCTTGTACTATCAACTAATGGGAACAGCTCTTCTTTGTCTACCTTATCTAAACCTGTCATTGTCTTCAATACTGCTACAGATCTCCCCTCGAACTCCTTGCTCCAAGAAGAACAATCCCAACTTCTCCAACCTAACCTTGTAGCTAAAATCCTCCATCCGTGGAACCATTTTGGTAAATCACCTCTGCACTCTCTTAACGAACCACACATCCTTCCTATAGTGTGTTGACCAGAAAGCAATACTATAGTTGTGGCCAGATCAGAGCTTTGTAAAGATTCAGCATAACTTCCTTGCCCTGTGCTGAACACATCTATTTATGAAGCATAATATCCCAAATGCTTTGCTAATTACTCTCTCTCAATATGTCCTGTCACCTTCAAAGATCTATGGACATAAATTTTCAGGTCCCTCTGTCCCTGCACATTCTTTAGAACTATGCCTTTTAGTGTACATTGCCTCTCTTTATCCCTTTAGCCAAAATGGATCATATCACATTTCTCTACATTCAATTCCATCTGCCTCTTCTCTGCCCATTTGCTAGCCTATCAACATCTTGTTGCAATTGATTGGTATCTATCTATCTCTATATCTATATATCTCTATATCTATATATATATATATCAAAAAAAAAATGGTGCACTGACCCCTGTCAAATGCCACTGTCTACCGTCCTGTAGTCTGAAAAAAAAAATGATCACAAAC
Organism: Carcharodon carcharias; assembly: GCF_017639515.1. Classification (NCBI taxonomy): domain Eukaryota; kingdom Metazoa; phylum Chordata; class Chondrichthyes; order Lamniformes; family Lamnidae; genus Carcharodon; species Carcharodon carcharias. The sequence goes on along the minus strand of NC_054472.1, from coordinate 43,734,686 downwards.
TGCTGTTTCCCATCCTCAAGTTTTTTTTTTAATCCAAGCTGACAATAAGCCTACCATTCTATGAGCCTCAGGTTTGTTAATCAGCCTTTTTTGCTTGTATTATTAAAAAAGTCAAAACATGCCCATTTGCCATGGAAGTTTTATGTAAAGTTTTCCTACCTTTCGACAAATATCCCAGCCTGGACAGCATGGACAATGCTGCGGAACCTTGGTTTCTCCTCTGTTCTCTTCAGCATCATCCCCATTTGTTTTGTAAAGGTGGAAGCCAGCCAGTCACGGACCTCTGAGGGAACAGAGTCCGACTGGATATTGCTGAGTTCATCCTCTGCATCGAGGAGATGCCTGTGTTTAGAGGGGACAAAATCATACAGAATTTTTTGAATATATGGGTGTAAAGTATTTCATACAAAACCTTTTTCATCATAAACGTTCTTTTTGCATTGATCAGACTTATTGCTACATGAATAACAGGCCTGTTAATTCTGGACAAAAAATAGATGGGATATTTTCAGTAATAACCTGGATAGCCAAGGGATCAACTTGAAATATAGTTAACATGACAAGTTGTTTCTTTTACAATGCATAGCCAAGTCACTGCAACAAAATTATTTTGCCTAGTCTCTTTTTCATCTTTTGTCTTTATCTTTCTTTCTGCCTTCTGACTGGCTGCAGATTTGCCAGTGTTTCTTCATCCTTTCTGTCACTAAAAGATGAGGCCTAATGTAGAGTTGTCACTGTCATTACAGGTGGTGGGAAAGGTTCATTACATCATTCTTTCACTCTTCAACAAGGAAAATGTAGATATAACAAACAGTTCTCCTGAGAGTAAAGAAGACTAAGGAGAAACTTGACATAGATATTTAAAATTCTGAAATGTTTAGACAGGCAAAATACAAAAGAAACTGTTTCCGATGGCTGAAGGGTTGATAATCAGAGGATGCAAGTTTTAAATGATTTGCAAAAGGCCCAGAGGAAACATGAGGAAAACCTTTTTTTGAGTGCTTAGGATTTGGAACTTTCTGCCTCATGGAGTAATGGAAAGAGATGAAATTGTAGCTTTCTAAAGGGAGTTGGATAAATACTTGAAGAAAAAGAGTCAGGTGTATGGCAAATATGGAGTGTAGCTGGATTGATGCTCAAAAGAGCCATGACACAGTGAAATGACTTTTGTGCTGTACTATTATAAGGTAACAGTGGGACAGATTCCTAGTCCGCCATATGATGGAAAGTAATTAGAGGCTTTGCCATCACCAGCTCCAGGCTGCAATATGCACATAATAGTGCATATTGCTGCAGCAACTCAGGCTCATTGAGTGGCTGGTTGGCTCTGTTGGCTGGATGGCCAGTGTGGATCAGATTGGGCAAACAGCACAGGGTTCAATCCCTATTCCGGTTTGGGAAGATTTGGGACCTGCTCCCTTGCCCGACCCATGGTGGAGATCGCGGCATTGTGGATCTGATCTGCCTTTGGGCAAAGAACTGAAGAAAAAGACTATTCTATGATGGTCTAATGGTGTTTTAACTCCCTCTGCATGGCAACAGTCAAGCAACTCTCAGTGAGTATGCCTCTACCATGATCAACTCTGATGAAGTCAAGGATACATTCTATGATGAACTCCAGTCCTTAATTGCTACTATGCCAAAAACTGACAAGCTAATCATTCTTGGTGACTTCAACGCAAGAGTTGGTACAGATCACCAGGTGAGAGAAGGGGTCATTGTAAAAAATGGGGTTGGCAGTTGTAACAGTAATGGTTTTCTCTTGCTGAAGATGTCTGCTGAGCATGAGCTCTTAATCACCAATAGTTTTCCACCTCCTTCATCACAGGATGACGCCTTGAATGCACCTCATTCTATGCATTGGCATCGAATTGACTATGTCATTACCAGGCAGAGGGCAAAAGGATGTGCGTGTACATGTGCTACACTGACTCCTGGACTGACCACTGCCTTATCATTTTGAAGATAAACATCAAATCTATCCTCCTAAATGAGGTTCCAGAAGCCTCTCAATGCCTCTAAGCTCAAACAGACAGTCATGAGGAATCTCTCTCAGAGAGACACGAGAGTTGCCTGGGTACAGCAAAAATGGACACTCACTACTTTGAAGATGACTGGGTAACCTTCAGGGAAACAGTGTATTCCACTGCTCTAGAGGACCCTTGGCGTATGCCTTGTTAAACACCAAGATTTGTTCGATGAAAATAATGAAGTAATCCAGAAACTACCGGAGGAGAAACATCACCTCTGCAGGGTTTACTTCAATAACAAGTCATCATTACCCAATCATGATACCTGTTGGAACTTCCACAGTACTGACCATTGAAAACTCAGAGAGATGCAAAACACTTGGCTGAATCAGAAAGGCAAAATTCAGTCATATGTAGACCACAAAGACATGGGAGAGGTTCTATGATGTTTTTGAAATCTGTCTATGAGCCCCAGCCTACAGGTTCATCACCAATCCTTGATGCCAATGAGTCAATACTACTCACAGATAAAGCCCAAGTTCTAGAAAGATGGACTGAGCACTTTAACCACATCCTCAATTGGCCTTCATCCATCAATGAAGAAGCAATCATCAGGCTACCTCATGTTTTCATCAACTACTTCTTGATGACCCTCCCGTGTTGTCAGAAACAACAAATGTAATCAAATTCCTGTCTAGCAACAAAGCTCCAGGAGTTAATGCTATCCCAGCTGAGGTCCATTTATAAGGCTGGAAGTCAATGCCTGCTCTTTGAATCTTTATGAGAGCAAAGAGTAATCCTGCAAGAATTTCAAGATGTCTCCATTGTCCACCTGCAAAAGTGGAAAAGAGCTCACCAATCCTGTGACAATCATAGAGGAATCTCACTCCTCTCCATTTCCGGCAAAATTGTTGTCGGGATCTTTCTGAACCAATTAGTTCATCATCTCATTAAGGATCGGCTGCCAGAGAGTGAGTGCGGTTTCTAAAAAGGTTGAGGAACCATTGATGTGGTGTTTGCAGTTAGACAGCTCCAAAAGAAATGCCAAGTACAGAACATGGACCTCAACGTTTGCTGACCTGATCAAGGCCTTTGACACAGTCAGCCGTGAGGATTTTTGGAAGGTTTTTGGAGAAATTTGGCTGTCCTGTGAAATTCATCGTAATGGTTCAATAGTTCTATGATGACAAGCTCGAGTATGTCCTAGATGATGGTGAGTCTTTTGACCTATTCCCAGTCACTAATGGAGTTAAGCAGGGTTGTGTGATAACACCAACCTTCTTTGCATGTTTTTCCCTGCCATGGCCTCCAATGCCATCCATGATGATGATCCTGGCATCAAAATTGGATCTAGGATTGGAAGCTGCTCAATCTGAGATTTCTCCAGGGCAAAGAACAAAATCCTCAAGGACATACTTTGTGATTTCCTTTTTGCCATTGACTGTGTACAAGCCGCCAGTTCAGAGCTGGACACACAGTGTAGTATGGACTTGTTCTCCAATACAAGCTAAACGTAAGCATGAAGAAAACTGAAGTTGATGTACCAGCTTGCTCCAGGAAAGCCCTATTTCAAGGCTGAGTTTTCAGTCCATGACTAAAAGCTGTCAGCAGTGGATAAGTTTTTGTATCTTGGCAGCACACTCTCTCAAGCTTCGATATTGACAAAAAGCCACATCAAGAATTACCAAAGCAAGTGTGGCCTCTGACAGAATTTGAACAAGATTCCGGCTGGGATGGAGGGCCTGAGCTATGAGAAAAGATTGGATAGGCTGGGGTTGTTTTCCTTGAAGCAGCAAAAGTTGAGAAGGGACCCGATAGAGGTGTAAGAATATGAGTGGCATAGATAAGGTGGATAGGAAGACACTTTTTTCTATTAGTAGAGGGGTCAATAACCAGGGGGCATAGATTAAAGGTAAGAGATAGAAGGCTAGGAAGGCAGTTGAGGAGAAATTTTTTCACCCAGAGATTGGTGGGAGTCAGGAACTCACTGCCTGAACGGATGGTTGAGTCAGAAACTCTCATAACATTTAAGAAGTATTTAATATTCACTTGTGGTGCCATAGCCTCCAAAGGTCAAGCGTTGGAAAATGGGATTAGTGTAGTCAGATCTTTGTAGACCAGTGTGGACATGATGAGCTAAATGGCCTCCTTCTGTGCTGGCAGAATCTAGGCAGAATCTTTTGGTTGCTGTGCAGGGGGGCGGGCCCCACAAGCCAACGTGTAAAATGGCATGTGGTGATGTCAGGCAAGCGTCCCGACTTCACTGCGTGTCATTCCGATCTTCAGTTCAGTGAGCGTGCACTGGAGTTGGCTGCATGCCTGCTGAACTGTCAAAGGCTGGTTAAGGCCATTAATTACCTAATTGAGGTATTTATAAGGGCTGCCTGTCCAACTTTAAGGTTGGCGGGCAGGTGAAGAGCCCAGGCGGCCTTTGCATTTTGTATGGAATCTCATTTGCAGTCGGGATGAGATTTCATGAAGGGTATATAAAGTTAATAAAAATTTTAATTAAAATTCATTGACATGTTCCAGCTCATGTGACACTGCCATGTCTGCATAATTTTTTTATTCTTTTTTCAAGCTTTCACAATCAAATTCATCTCCCTGAGGCATATTTCTGTGCTCTTTTGCACACATGCGCGAAAAACCGCAGGCCCCAACTCTCCCTCCTTCCCTCGCCCGCACAGGTAGCACTGAGCGCTTCCGGGTATGCATCATGCCATGTAAAATGGCGGCACACAGCTGATCGTGACTGGCCATCTGCTGCGCACGTGCCCGCGCCCGCTCCCGTCCAGCCCACCTGACAGGGAGAAACATCTCCCCTATGAGTCTATGAGTATCAGTCTGGGAAATTAAGTGGAGTAAGTCTCCCTACCAAACTGAAAGTCTGTAGAACAATAGTCTTGCGCACTCTGCTCTACGCATGAGACTTCAACTGTTTGCCAACATCATGCCACTTTCACTTGAGCTGCCTTCAGAAGCTTCTGAAGGTCCAATGGCAGAGAAAAGACCCAGACACTGAGGTGCTCACCCAAGCTGGCATATTAAGTATCCACACCACACAGAGGCAGTCACAACTAAGTTGGGCTGGTCTTGTAACTCGAATGCCTGACACACGCTTACTGAATGAATCTTCAATGGAGTGATTGAGTCTGGGGTGCACTCTCATGGCAGTCAAAGGAAGTGCTACAAGGACACTCTGAAGGCTTCACTTGGGAGTTTTGATGTTGACTTTGAGCCCTAGAAAAAGCTCGCACAGGATCGCTGGACATGGCACAAATGAATAAAAAGTGGTACGGCCTCCTTCGAAAACAAGTGCACATCAGAGGCAGAGGGAAAATACAAGGAGAGGATACCCTGAGCCAGCAACTCATCCAAACTCAATCATCTGCGGTATCCTGTTCTACTTGCAGCGGAACCTTCTGGGTGCAGATCGGCCTTAGCAGCCATCTATGTACCTACTGAGACCCTACCAAACACTTCAGATGATGAACATGGCCATCTTGGCTCGAAGGATGAACAAGAAAGATAACTATTCTATGATTTTATTCCATGAAATGTCAGAATTATTGCTCTATAGTTGTGTATGATCACGTTCTTGATATAGGGTCACAATCTAACAATAGATGGGATGGTCAAATGGGCAGATAAGTGGCAGATGGAATTTAACTCTAAAAAGTGTGCAGTGATACACTTTGGAAGGACTAATTTGACAAGGAAGTATTCAATGAACGGCATGGCACTAGGAAGTTCTGAGGAACAAAGGGACCTTGGCATGTGTGTCCATAGATCTCTGATCTCTGAAGGCGGAGGAGCATGTTAATGGGGTGGTAAAAAGGGCATATGGGACACTCGCCTTTATCAATCGAGGCATGTTGGAGTTGTATAGAACCTTGATGAGGCCACAGCTGGAGTACTGTGTGCAGTTCTGCTCACCACATTATAGGAAGGATGTGATTGCACTGGAGGGGGTGCAGAGGAGATTCACCAGGATGTTGCCTGGGATGAAACATTTAAGTTATGAAGAGAGTTTGGATAGACTTGGATTGTTTTCATTGGAGCAGAGAAGACTGACCTGATCGAGGTGTACAAGATTATGAGGGGCATGGACAGTGTGGATAGGGAGCAGCTGTTCCCCTTAGTTGAAGGGTCAGTCACGAGGGGACACAATTTCAAGGTGAGGGGCAGGAGGTTTAGGGGGGATGTGAGGAAAAACTTTTTTACTCAGAGGGTCGTGACGGTCTGGAATGCACTGCCTGGGAGGGTGGGGGAGGTGGGTTGCCTCACATCCTTTAAAAAGTACCTGGATGAGCACTTGGCACGTCATAACATTCAAGGCTATGGGCCAAGTGCTGGTAAATGGGATTAGGTAGGTAGGTCAGGTGTTTCTCACATGTCGGTGCAGACTCGATGGGCCGAAGGTCCTCTTCTGCACTGTGTGATTCTGTGAATGTCCCACTGACTATAGAGGGAATTATTAGGTTGTGAATCCAATAGCAGAACTTAAGTAATTCTTCAAATTGATTTCTTTGCTTGAAGGAAAGATAGATTATCATGGCAATTAATCATACTTTTAGACTGAAGCAGCCAGCTCTGTGGATGAAGGAATTTTTCAAATACAGCGTGAAGCTGTGTCGATGCACAAATTGAAACTGAAGGCAGTTAACAAATGAATTCATGGTTGAGTAGAGAGGCAAGTCTAGGAACTGACTCTGTAGTTTATCAAAGTCATGGAGAAAATGATTTCCTTTTGTTATTCCTGTGGGCATTAGGTGAAACAACTGCTATGACGTTACTACTGTCTGATGGATCTTGCAACCCGCTGTGTTGGTGTGATGTCAACACAATGCATACCATAGTCTTCTTTTCAGAAGTGCCGCCATGTTAAAATAAAATACTTTAATTAACATTACATATGCATTTTATTTAATGTTCAAAGGGAGTTTGCTCAATACTTGAAAATCTTTCTGTTTTCACATCAATGGGCAAGACGTTCTAAGCAGCCTGGAGATATTGGGCTTGATTTTGAGTTCCCCACAAGCTGGGAGCAGGGGAAGGGTTGATGTCCACCAGCATGCGGGGAACCCAGAAGTAAATGCAGTGCATCTGTCAGTGGCCTTTTAACCCAGCCACTGCACTACCAATTCATTTCCGGGTTTCCCGTCCAAATAGCGTGAGCAGGCATGTTGATGACTCACCTGAGTCGATTTAAAGGTACACTCCAAACATGTAATTAGATGGCCTCTTCTGTCTATCCTTGTAGCAGAAAAGAGCACAGAACACAAGGGAGAGGAAAAGAACTGGAAGTGGCCCTTCAACCATCTCACAGCTATTACCTTGCAGAGGAGGCAGCATCAGAGATGCAAAAAAGGGAGCCTCCCAGCTACCTGATGATGGAATTAAATATCAGACAGTGGGTGAAACTGAGGAAAAGGTAATTTTGCTAAGGTGAAATGTGATTAAACTAAAGTGGCCTGGAAAACAGTTACTTGAAAGTAAATCATTGTCAGATCAGTGAGAGGCATTCAAGGAAGTGATAGTGAAGGATAAGAGCAAGTACGTTCCCTTAAAGAAAAAGGGTGGGGTTAACAAATCCAGAGCTCCCAGATGTCAAGAGGTTTAGGAGAGGATAAAGTAAAAAAGGGAAGCTTTTGACAGATACAAAGACTTAATATTGCAGAAAACATAGAGAAGCATAAAAAGTATTGAGCTGAAATTAAAAAAGGAAATGATATAAGTTCCAAATTTTTACTTGACATTATCGAACACACTTGAATGTGTGATGAGAAGAGCAACAAACAACTAGTAATGAACAGCAACCTGATTGTTCACATGTATCTGTTTTTGGATAGTTGCAGGACCATGCCTGGGTAGTTACCCGTCCTCTGATGGGGTAATATGAATAGCAACAGTCTAACTTACAAATGGCAAATATTTTTCTCAGAACAGAAATGAACATTAAACCAGACTCCTGCTGTTAATTATTCTGAATTCCGCCAACTAGCAAGCTGTCAAGTAAAAAAAAGGTCAACATTGTAAAGGTGGAAAAGTCTTGAAATCAACTTCTAAGGTATATAAAATGAAATAAATGTTATAATATTGTATCTATTCTAGTAAAATAAGTAACAACTTCTAATTTTTCAATGACTTGCAACTGTTTTTTTTATTTTAAGTATGGACAACGGCAGAGATTTGGTCAAATTTTGTGTTTGCGGGATTTTTGGGCTCGTGGATGTACTCCAGCTTCTAGAAAGAGTCAATTTGCTTATTTAAGGATATTTCTTGGATGCATTCCAGCTTTTATAATAGGACTTGTGAATTCATTTGTTTATAAATACTGGACTGAGGCTGGACAAAGGGTAGGTGGAGGGTTGGGGTGGTTTGGAGGGTGGATGGGGTGTAGGTTGGAGTCTGGGTAGGGGGCTGGTTGGGTGAGAGGCATGGGAAGGGGGTACATTCATTTAAAATTCAAAACACTTTTGAAATACTTTGAAATATTTTAAAATACATTTAAATATATTGTCAGGCCTTCCCAATGTTTGCTCAACATTTGCTCCAATACCATTGGAAGATCTGGCACTCACCCTGGAGTCAGCCTACCTCCACTGCTGGCGTGGGTCTGCCAATGAGTGCAGCAGACCTATCTCTGGGCCAATTAAGGCCTCAACCATGAAAAAATCCCACTTGCTGGCAGGCCAGCAGTGAAGGCAAGATCACGACATGGGATTGGTCCTGCCTCCTGACCTGTAGTTAAAATAATGCTTCTGTTTGTTCCAGAGAACATTGTAACAAATATTACGCTAAAATTATACTGATACAATGATACGGGGGGGTGGGGTTTGTGAGGGGAGAGAAATTCATCTTAAGTGGTGGTGCAAAATGGGCAGTATCAGATCGGTCACCCTTTATACGCAAAACCTGATATTCAGTTCCATTGCAATCAATGGAATTAAATATCAGACACTGCGTATAGTGTCCACCAATCCAATACTACCTGTTCTGCAACATTATCCAAGATGACTTACAGCCAGGGATCATCTGACAGCACGGCTGAAGTCAAGCACAAATAAATGTAAAGGTTCTGTGATGTGGTTTGTACACATACCTTGTCTCATCAATGTAGACTGTCTCAAGCACTGTAGCTGCATAGTCTAAATTCTTCTTCAGTTCTGTGACTGAAGCTTCACCTCGTTCCAGCTGTTTGACCAAAGTTCGCAATCTAGAACAAAACAAAAACTGTTATATTACCTAAATTGCACATAACTAAGGAGGAAAAGACAAATTGGATTTATAATGAAGAGATCATCTGACTTCCTTCCATAACTTTAAATGTTCATGCCTCTTTCCCTTAAAGAATGCCTATCCATAAAGCACGGCGCTTGACCAACAGTGCAATTTGATAAATTAGTGCCATAATTGAAGCTTACAGTCACAGTCACAGGTAGAGGTGTTTATCCCATCAATGGGCAGCCATGACATTCAAGTTAAAGCAAATGTTTTCAACTTGAATAGTTATGTACACTTTACAACCGAGGAAATGGTTAAAGATATTTTGTGATGCCATATTACTACAGTGGTATAATTGTTGGATTTTTAATTCTATTGGGATTTCTACAACACTGTGCAATAACATTTACATGGACCCACTCTGCAATCCTGCACTGCCACAAGGGAGCAGTGCTTGCAATGGAGTATGGGTTGGAGATAAGACTGCAACATGGGGCAGAATTTTTCCGTCGTCTGGCGAGCATCCCGACATCATCACACACTTGCGTGATATTTCGGCCGGAGGGCGTGCGAGAGGTGGCAGCATGCCCGCTGACAATTAAGAGGCCTATTAAGGCCCTTAGTCAATTACTTGAACTGAATTTTTCACTGCCTGTCCAACCTTATGGTTGGTGGACGGGTGAAAAGACCTAGCGGCTTTTGCATTTTTTGTGAAGCCTCATCCACAGGCGGGATTCAGTTTCGACCACTGATTAAGAAAAAACAACAAAAACTTTTAAAACTCATTTTAACATGTCCCTGTTCATGAGCGCGGATATGTTTTCCTTAATTTTAAAATCTTCATTTGTAAAGTTAAAAAACCTTCAGCTCCCTGAGGCAACTCTGTGCCTTCAAGGAGCTTTTTGTGAGCGGACCCGCGAATGTGTGCTGACTTCCACGCTCGCCCTCCTCCCATCCCACCCAGGCAGCATTGAGCGTTTCAGCATGTGATTCACGCTGGCTGGCCATTAATTGGCCAGCAGCATGAAATCGCGGTCGGGGCCCAAACGTGGTCGGCAGTCAGTTTCATGGCTGGTCATGTGCCCGCCCGACGAGGAGAAAAGCCTCCCCATGAAATCCAGATTTGCTGATCCGCACATCCTGGGAGAGTGAGATTTTACAATCAGCATCTAGAAAGCACAATACATGAAGATAATTGCAGAAATACAATCTTCTAATGTCAGTTCTGAGCAGGACCATCTGAAAATAAATCCAATATCAACAAATTTGACACAAAAATACTAACACATGTGACACTAAAGGCCAGATTTTCATGAATGTACCTTTAAAAACCCAGATGTGGAAGTCCCACCCCCATTTCTCGGGGTATCTTGAACAAACCTTCATAACCCGTATATCCTCAACAGGTCTCAGATCCCTGACATCTTCCAGGGACCACACAGGATGCAGGGTTGGTTCCTCGGAGACAAGGGCTACCCCACAAAGGACATGGCTGATGATGGCAGTGCATCGGCCTTAGACTCCTGGTGAGAGAAGGTACAGCAAAGGCTCATGGAGTTTTGTTAAACATACCATTGGCATCCTGAAAATGGGGTTCCAGTGCCTGGACAGATCTACTGGAGAACTCCAGTGCATTCCCCATTGGGTGTCGTGCATCATTGTGGCTTGCTGCACGCTACCTAACCTGGCGATACAAAGGGGGAGAGCCTGGATGATGGGGAGATGCAAGAGCTGCACCTCTCCTCCGATGAGGAGGAAGTCAAAGGGGATGAGGGCGATGAGGCCCTGCACTGGCCAAATAAGGCAGACATAGTTGTGAGGCCCTCATTGCCACAAGATTCCAGGAGGATGATGACGAGATGCAGTGAGGATGCTCCTAAGATCTTCACATTGCATCTGGGAACACCTGACACCTGTCTGGCTGAGGGCAGCACACATACGCTCTGTGAAGAAACTCATATCATCAAGACGCTGCTGAGAACATGGGCATGGAATTTAAGAGAACTTGATATTTTGTCAGGCTTCATCACTTGTTCTCTTCAGCACCACACCTTCACTTGTCTGGAAAGGTGACGAGATGCTGGGGAAGCCCTGCCTCAAAGGTGCTGAGAGCACACAGAGAACGTCAGGGAACCCAGTGACGCTTGGGTTCAAGATTCTCGCAGCAAACACAGGCCACATGGAGGTGCAGGCATCACTAATCTGGGGAGTGACTTTGAAGCCGGACAATCACTTTGCTGAAAAGGTTACACTGTGCACAGGGGAGAGGCCCTAGGCTGCGACAGTAGCCTTCATTTTGTCACATCTGATTGACATGAGCACTGCTCATCACAACAAGCAGCCATTGACAAGGAGACATTCTTGGGGGTTTATTTACAATGGTCAATATTAAGTACCTCCTCAAAAATTCAATTAAATTTGTTCGGCAAAGCCATGCTGCCTATCCCTGATCAAACTTGTCTATTTCTTTGTCTATTAAACTGTACCATGTTGTGGTTGCTGTCACTAAAATGCTCCCCCACCAACACCTCAGCCACCTGTCAAGCTTCATTCCCCAAAATCAGGTCCAGCAATGCACCGTCCCTTGTTGGACCCTCTACATATTAACCTAAAAAGTTCTCCTGTACACATTTCAAGAAATCCACTCCATCCAAGCCCTTAACACTGTCTATCCCAATTAATGTTGGGAAAGTTGAAATCATCTAATATAATTACCCTATTGTTTATTGTTAATGCCTCTAGACCTTCTCTATACTATTACTCTTATTAATTCACTTACCCTTGCAATTCCTGCATCATGTGAAAAGTTACTCTGATTGAAATTTGTAATTTCAAGTGCACATGGCAGGGGGCTGCTTGCAATTCCTGCATCACCTGGGAACTTCAGGACACTTCATGGGGGACCGTGTGTAGGAAGTGCCTCCAGTTTCTTGAGCTCAAGCTCAGGATTTCTGAGCTTCAGAGACAGCTGGAGTAATTGGAGCATCAAGATGGATGAGAATTTCCTGGATCATAAGTTCTAAGAGGTGGTCACCATACAGACAGCAAGAGTTCAAGATAGTAGGTGGGTGGCCACCCAGAAGAGTAGTATGAGCCAGGAAGTGCAGGAGTCTTTGTGCTGTCTGCCATTCTCAAACAGATAATTAGGGCAGAATTTTCTGCCTGTCAGGCGGGTGGCGTGGGAGCAGGTAGGCACAGACCCGACTGCCGCCTGCGATCAGGTCCATGCCGCCATTTTATGCAGGTGGGCCAATTAAGGCCTGCCCAGCATGAATCGCGGCTCCCGTGGACAGTGGGAGTGGGCGGACAACAGCGGGACTGCAATGGCTGCCGGGTCCAATAGTGACCGAGTGGCCTTTTTAAAAAGCTGCTGCAGCCTTTCCAAGGCTGTGAATCATGGCCAGTGGAAGGGCTCCCCAGAGCGCTACTGGTGAGTAGGCCAGGCAGGAGGATAGGGCAGGGGGGCACTGTGCTCCTTGTTTTTCGGACAATTGCCTTGATGACCTTGAGGAGGTGGCAGCACGGCAGAAGGTCCTGGTACCCCAGGATGGGAGGAGGAGGCCCACCCCCACATGACCAAACGTGCCTGGGAGGAGGTGGCGGAGTTGGTGAGCTCCCGTGACGTGGTGTGGAGCAGCTGGATCCTGGAAGCACTTCAACGACCTGTTGCGCTCAGGAAGGGTGAGTACTATTGGCATTGGTCACTTAACCCAGCAGGTAGGCTTTCCCCCTGGAGGCCTCCCCTCTCCCGCATCCCCCCCCTCCCCACCTCCACGGCCCCCCCCCCCAACCGCACCCCCCACCCCAACCAACCCTCAAGTCTGAGCGTAGTGACTGCATTGAATCATTTATGGCATGTGTCCTTCACTGGGTGGCCAGCAGATATTGCCCATGCCAAGGTCACCCTAAGATGTTGGCGAAGAGATGGGTTCTGCACCCGCAGCATGTGATACACTGAGACCCACATGATTGTTTTGGGGGCATCTGGAGGAGCTGTACCTAGGCACAGTGCTGGAACTCCAGGACATGTCAAAGTCAGGGTGATGACAGGCTGGTAGGGGAGCTTCAAGGTGGCGTGGCACCAATCGATCTGCTGCCCTATGAACTCCACGTGCTTGCGCCTCCTTGCTATGGAAGGTTAAACCATGTGATGCCTAATGTGATGTAGGCAGCATTTGGCCAAGGGGGAGTGGGAGGGGTGGTGGCTGCACAGGCCTAGCATCTTTGTGTGTGTTCAGCAGCATCGGGGTGAGGAGGCACTGGAGCCCTGCAATGTCCCACTCTGGTCGGGGTGGGCCACATGCAAATAGAGTCCAGGTATAAGTAGCACTAATCAATGCTTTTCTCTCCTTTTCAGGAGAAGAATGCACTTAATACCGCTGAGCGGGTGAGGACTGGTGGAGGGCCGGCCCAGTTGGCGATTCTCAGTCATTTCGAGCAGGAGGCCCTAGATTTGGAGAGGCGCCATGTGGCCAGATCCACTGCTATCGGTGAGCTTGCTTGGGGTGCCATGGGCATATGTATGCCCAGCAGTGAGTTCATCATTGTTCTCCCAACAGCCATGGCAGTGCTGAATGTTTGACATTTGCAAAATTGCTTGACCATTGCTTATGGAGGGATGAGCGCATAATGATCCGGGGGACAGGGATGCACATTGACATTGGATCAGTTAACATGGAGACAATGTCTTTGTTCTTCCTTTCAGCATCAGTGGAGCAGGGCCGGGAGGAACAGCAGCAGGGGTCCCCTCTCACACCTGAGGGCCCTGAAGTCTCACCAGCATCACACCATCTCTGCCAGGCAGGCACCAGCACAGATATTAACGCCTCGGTGGAGATTAGAACATTGGCTAGTGTCCCGGGGCACAGCGGTGAGGGCACTTCACAGTTGCTGGAGGATCTGGCAGAGACAGAGAGTGCCCATGATGCCAGCAGTCAGAGATACTCAGTCAGTGCCTGCTGATGTGCCTCTGGAGTCGTCCGCGACGCAGCAAACGCAGGAAATCCGGCCGGGTGTGCGGGAGCATCTGGGGGAGATACATGAGGCTATGCTCGGCTTGGCGTCCGTGGTGCAGGAGTCCATGCGGACTATCACCAAAGCAATGAGCCATGGAGAGAGTGGGGGTGTGCTCGGACCAGCAAGCCCTCGCATCAACATTGACCTCAGCTGGTCAGTGCCAGTGTGGGAGATGGTCAGGGCACCAAGTTTCCCAGCTCAGTGCCTATCCAATCACGGTGAGCAGGGAGGTCCAAAGCGACCTCATGTCGGCGCAACAGCTGTCTGTTCATCTCTGCGGGCTCCTCTCAGGGCACTCTGGAAGAGGGCGGCAGCTCCTCCGCCCCTCTCCCAGTGACCATTGCATCCGGTGAGGCTGCGATGACTGGGGAGATGCCAGATGTGGAACTGGCAGCTCCCTCCCAGGCGGGGCCAGCGCAGGCTCCGCAGGCCAGAGGATGACCATCAAGGTCATTGAGGCCAACAGGACAGCAGAGTCAGCAGGCTGTCTTAGGTGCCACTCCTAGTGAGGGGGCAGCACCAAGACGTAGCTCCCGAAAATGTAAACATAAGGCATCTTAGGCACACCACGGGTTTTTGTTTTGAAGAATTGCAGACTGCGCAGGCAAGATTCAGTAACTTTGAACAAAACAATATTTGGCAGAGCACTGCGACTCCACTGAGGCCTCTTATCCCACCTGTGGATGAGGTTTCTACAAATGTGTCCTACCCGCCTGCCCATTGTGCCTGTGCGCTGACCCAAAGATCGCACGGCCATTGATAAATCACCATCGATTGGCGCCTCAAGGGCCTTAAGTGGCCTGTTAATTAATGGCCGGCGCGCATCGGAGATCATTGCACACCCACCCAATGAAATATTGTGATGGCGCACGGTGATGTCGGGACACTCACCCAACATCACCACACGTTATTTTACACATTGACGTGTGGGGCCCGCCCCTGCACACCAACAGGAAAATTCTGGCCTCAGAATTGGAGACTGCTGGGAGTGATGACATGTTGAAGGATGGCAGTCCAGACAATGGCATCAATGGAAATTTCATACTTAAGGGGACAGATGGGCATTTCTGTAGCCATCATCATGAGTCCAGAATGATACGTTGCTTACCAGGTGTCAGGATAAATGACATCACAGAGAGAGTGTGCCGAATATTCTGCAGGGGGAAGGGAGTGAGCCAGAAGTTGTGGTACATGTCAGTACCAAAAACACAGAGAGGGCTGGTATTGAGGTCCTGTGGTCAGGTTTTCAGGTGCTATGGAGGAAGTTAAAAAGTAGTTTCTCAAAGGGAGTACTCGCTGGGTTATTCCAAGTACCACAAGCTAGTAAGAATAGAAATAGGAAGGATCAATGCACAATTTCAGGCATGTGGCAGGAGGAAGGGCTGCAAAGTCTTGGGTCATTGGGGCCAGCTTTGGGCCAGTAGGCACTTATTCAGAAAGGAAGCACCTCTAAAGGACTGGGACCAACGTCCTCACAGGGAAGTTCACTCATGTGATTGGGGAGGCTTTAAACTGAATTAGTTGGGGTGGTTGGGCACCAATATATAGAAGTAAAAAAGACGAGAAAGTTGCATAAAGTAACTGCGTTTGACAGCACTCAAGAGAAACCATACCAAATGGGTGCAGACTAAGAAGGACTATGAGGATTACAAAGACAGGTTTAGAATGCATCAATGTAAAGTGTGATGAAATAAAGTTGATGAGCTGCAAGTGAAAATGACTTGTGTGGGAATGCGATCTGGCATCAAAAATCGAATTGTGGCTTATTAATGGGGAGGACTGGGCACTTAATATTCAAGGGCACAAAGTGTTCATAAAAGATGGGAAAGGACAAAAGGGATGTGGGGTGGCAGCAATGATTAGGGAAAACATTGTAGTATTGGGAAAAGAATGTGTCCTTGAGCAGGCAGGAACAGAATCCGTTTGCTTAGAGTTGAGGAGGAAGAAAGGCATGATCACACTACAGGGGGTTTCTATAGGCCTCATAATAGTGAGAGACGGAGAGGGCAAATCTGTAGGGAAAGGACAAAAGATGTGCAAACTATAGAGTGGTGGTATTAGGGGAGTTTAGTTACCCTAGGGATAATGTTAGAGCAAAGACAAGGAGGGGAGGAATTTCTAAAATATTCAGCTGATCTCCTTGACCATTATGTCCTCAGTCCAATTAGGAAGGAAGCATTACTGGATCCAGTGCTGGAGATTGAATTGGCCAAGAGGACCCAATTGCCTGTGGAGGAACATCATATTTTAATTCGGCCGTGCCATCAGTAAAAAAAATGTGAGCATTTAAAGTGACCTAGCAACTTTCATAAATCAGTGTGAACTACAATTGATGCCTCGGAGCCTGTGACCGCAGTGGGGGAGGTGAGAGAGTGGTCACAACTCATGGTTTGGAAAGCCATGCATTGCAATTTCTGGGCATCTAAAAATACAGACTAGAATTTAAATCATAACATGTCCTAGGCATCTAAACCACGACACCACCCAGGCATTTACACTATTATACAATCTGAGCACCTAAACCACAACCCCCTCCCCCCCACAGTATTGCTGAATGTAGGCTTAAACTAATTAAGCTACAGCTTAGGGCCTCACAAAATGAGGGGCCTCTAAATAAGAAAAAAACTGACTCAATTCAAGTTTTAACATAATGGGTAATTAAATTAAGAAGATATGGGAAATGACTCTCCAAATATGGACTTTTCATTCTAATATGACAAAAATATATACATATGTGGCTGCACTGATGCTAGTCATATTGAGTTCATAAATTTGGGCAGGTATAGCAGTAATTCATCTCAAAATTTCATGAAAATCCATTGACAATAATGAAGCCAGACAAAATGAAAGATTTTGTTCAGTTACCCCTGCTGCTGTCCACAGAATTATTGTCTCTATCGCAAATTGAAGTTTTAACTTCTATACTATGTGCATAATCCCCAGCTGGGCAGTGCTCAAATCATTTTTGGGCCCTGATTCCACCGTACCAAAATGTCTTTCTGACAATAAGTGGGAAGCACATCCAAAAGCTACTTCAGCTGTAGCTGAAAGCTATGGTTCAATTATTGATGCTTTTAATCACCTTCATATTAATGACAGGGAAAAAGGTGATACAAGGAGAAAAGCTGGCATTCTACAGGAGGAAATGGAGGAATTAGAGTTTGTATTCACGGTAGAACTTGGGAATCATGGCCAGAATCTTTGGTTGTGAGCGGGTGCGCGGCCTGCTCGCCGACGCATAAAATGACGCACGGTGATGTCGGGCGTGCATCCCGAAGCCACCGCACATCATTCCGATTTTCAGTTCAGCGGGCATGCACTGGAGTCAGCTGCGCATCCGCTGTACTGTTAAAGGCCTATTAAGGCCATTTAAAAACTAATTAAACCACTTAACATAGCTGCCCGTCCAACCTTAAGGCTGGCAGGCAGGTGAAGAGTCCAGGCAGCCTTCGCATTTTTCATTAAACCTCATTCATGGGCAGGATGAGGTTTCATGAATGATTTATAAGCGAAATAAAGATTTTTGTTAAAATTCATAGATATGTGACATGTGACACTTTCACATAGGGGACATGTTCTAAATTTATTTTTCTTTATTAAATTTTTGAAACTCAAACTGATCTCCATGCCTCAGGGAGATTGCTCACGAAAGAACGCAGGCCCCTACTCAGCCTAGTCCCCTCACCCACACAGGAAGCGCTCAGCGTTTATGGGTGCACATCACGCTGGGCGGGCCTTAACTGGCCCACCCACGTAAAATGGCGGTGCGCAGCCAATCACGGGCGGCAATCGGCTGCGCATGCGCCCGCACCTGCCCAACCCTCTTGATGGGGAGAAAATTCTCTCCTATGTGTTGGATCAGTTCCACAAAACCAGCAAGGCTGCACAGATAGCCCTTTGTACATGTACAAAACTTTACACATCACTCACTCACTTCTTGAAAGAAATCCATGAAAGTTCTGCTGAAATTGAACTCAAAGCAAAAGAAAACCTGCCTGGTGTAGACTACAAGTATGTGTAAATAAGCAGAAAAGGATTAGAAAAAAAGTAAATGATGGTGACATACCTAATGCTGATGAAATGCTTTCTCTAAGAGACAAATTTCAGGTGAAATCCTTTATCCCTATGATGGATGCACTTGAAACCAACTTGAAGAAAAGAGCAATCATACAAAAATGTTGCGAATAATTTTTTGTTTCTGGTTGATTTTGATGCCTGGGAAAAATGGCTAAATGAAAGTGTAAAACTTCTGATGAAAGACTATCCTGAAGATGTTGACATTAACCTCATTGGGGAATAAAGCACTTCCATGCTTATATTAAGGAAAATTATGCAGATAAATGATATTTAAGCCACCAGGGCCTCTATCCAAGGTAAGATTCTTCATTTGGCGTTCCCTAATGCAGCTATTTTTGAGTCTAATGGTAACAAACTGCTCAGGGGAAAGATCATTTGCTCGAGTGAAAAACATCAAGAATGAACCGCAGACAATAATGCTGCAAGGAAGCTATCAGCCTGAAGCATTATGTGCATCAAAAGTGATGAACTGCGTAGCTTATTATTTGAGGACATCATCGGTGACTTTGCTCTCCAAAAATCACAAAATAAAATGTTTTAAATTTTTGACTTCATGTGGTGTGCAAACAGACACACTGCAGTTTGTATTACTACTTCCATTTAGTAAGCTGTTTATTTGTGTAAACACCCTTTCTGTTGGTGTTGATAAAAAGTTTTCATAAATAATTAAAAAATCATAAATGTATTTTAATTTGAAAGTATTATAAAATGCAAACAGGTATTTTGTACGACGTGCTTTAGTTAGATGATCATTGTTGCTTTGTGCCTTTGCATCTATGCAAATATAAAGCATTCATATTTATATTTTCAATATCCTTTCCGTGAGAATAATAAAGTGTTATTTTTATTGTATGTGGCCTCTTAAGCTTGACATTGCTTAGGGTCTCAGCATGTCATAATCTAGTCCTGCCCACCCCCAAGGGATCCAAGTCATTATACTTCCCGAGCATCCAAATCACTGTACCATTAAGTCTTCTGAACCATTATACCTTATTGACATCAAAACTATTACACCTCCTGAGTGTAAAAACCATTACATTTCCTTAGTATCTAAAGCAGTAAACCTACTGGATGTTTAAACCATTACACATCATCTGTCTCCAAACCATACATCTCCTGGGCATCCAAACCATTACACCAGTTGGGTGTCTAAACCACTGCATCTCTTAGGGGCAAAATTTTTAGCTTGACGGGTGGAGGGCATGCACCTGGCCAGCTTGAGCGTAAAATGACATCGGGCAAGCGTCCTGATGTCAACCCATAGTCGCGCGATATTTTGTGTGCCGGAGTTGGCATCGTGTCCACCAACAATGAAAAGGCCTGTTAAGGATCAATTAAATAGAATTTTTCGCTGCCTGTCCAACCTTATGGGTTGGGGGGCAGGCGAAAGGCCAAGCGGCCTTTGCAGTTTTTAGGAATCCTCATCCACAGGCGGGGATGTGGTTTCCCAAAGCAAATAAAAATAAAATTTAACATTTAAAATTTAATTAATGACACGTCCCTGCTCATGTGACAGTCATATGGGGGGGGGGTGGACATGTTTTATAACAGATTTAATTTCTTTATTTCTTTTTAAACTCTTCATCTCCCTGAGGCAGCTCTCACTCCACAGGCCCACCCAACCCCCTCCTCACCGCCCGCACAGGCAGTGCTGCCGCTCGTGTTTCACGTTGGGAGGGCCTTAATCAGCCCACCAGTGTGAAATCGCCTCCCGGCCTTGATCACGGGCAGTGGTCGGCTTCCTGACTGCCCCTGCCAAGCCCGCCCGGGGCTATTACACCTCCGGGGCATCTAAACCATCGCACGTGAAGGGAATCTAAACAATTACATCTAAACAATTACACTAAGCGAGCTTCTAAAGAACGACACCTCTTTGGCAACTAAACCATTAAACCACCAGGACATCTAAATGATTACTCTGAACATCTAAAGTATTAGCTTCCTGTGCATTTATACAATTTTACATCCTGGGCATCCAAACCGTCACGCCTTCCTGGCATCTAAGCATTTGTACCCCCTGGGATCTAAACCATCACACCTCCTGATTTTCTCAATCATTGCCCTTCCTAAACCAAAGCACCTCCGGGTTTCTAAATTCTCACCTCTCCAGACTTTTGAACGACTGAACCTTATTGGCATCTAAACCAACTGTCATGCCAGAAGGCATGAAGGATAATATGTCCATCTCATCCTGGCTACTTTATTAAAATTTTATATTTTTTAAATGGACAAAGGCTTTACACTGACTGAAGCCTAAATAGCTACTCTCACACACAATGGAATTTCTAGCCTTCAGAAAACAGCAAGGATCTTGATATCACTGAAGAGGAGAAAACAGTGAATTACAGACCTGTTAGCTTAATCTCAGTAGTGGGGAAAATGCTAGAGTCAATTATAAAGAGTGTCGTAACAAGACACGTAGAGAATGTCAACATAATTAGACAAAGTCAATATGGATTTATGAAAGGGAAATCATGACCTGAATTTGACCTTGGCTGGCAGGCATGATCGGCAGGCCTGCAACCGGTCAGGAATTGAGGCGACACCCGCACTCGGCCCCTGACCATGATTTCATGCTGACTGGCCAATTAAGGCCCACCCAGCGTGAAACGTGCCTTTCCAATGGTTGGGAAGGCCTGTTGGCTACCGGGTCCAGTGGCAACTCGGTGGCCGGTTTAAAACCAGGCCTTGTAGGCTGCCAGGGAAGAACTTATTTGCAGCATTGCAAACACTAAAGTTATGGCCTCAAGTGCAGCTGGAGACACCAGGCGGGAGAGCAGGTCAGGTGTGCACTCAGCTCCCCTGGTTTTCGGATGAGTGCCCCATCGTCCTCCTGGAGGAGGTGGCTGCCAGTAGGGACACCCTTAACCCCAGAGATGGAAGGAGAGGGCCACTGCACCTAACAAAAAGAGCTTGGGAGGAGGTAGCAGTGCAGGTCAGCAACCACAACATTGTGTGGTGCACATGGGTGCAGTGCCGCAAAAGGTTTAGCTGCCTGCTGCACTCAGGAGGGGTGAGTACCATGTTAGCATAGATCAGTGTTGAAGGCTTGGTCATCCCCCTGTGGAGCTTAAGGGTGTTAGAGTCTGAGTGCCAACTGTCAATGACACTGGAGCTGACCAAGGGGTGAACCCTGACTGATTGTACTGAGAGCCTTGCAGGCAACGGGCATGGCTCGGATGTGCCCTACAAGATGTTCTTCAGGTGGGGTTGGCCAGACTGCAATGCTGCTGCAGGTGTATAGTCTGTCTTTTCAGGAGAAGAGGATCCATAACAACATTGAAAGGTCGTGCACAGACGGAGGCCCCCCAAATATCCTAACCCTAACCGGATTCGAGCAGGATGCCTTGGAGCTGGAGAGGGCCATACACTTTAGTTAATCAGCCACAGAGAGGATGAGGTGTCAGATGAAGGGTAAGAGTGCAGTGCACTGAGGTGAGAGTTATGGATCATGCAAACATTCTTGTGCAGTCTCATCATTGATGGGAGCCTCAAAACTGGAGTCCACGTTGATCATTGAAAGACGATGGCACCATGATGCAGATCTCTATTGTGTCATCAGGGTGCTTGGCATGCACAATGACAGTGTGATGACTCAAACTAATGACATGTTGTTGTTCTCCCTTAGATTTGCCAGCACGCACCCCATCGCAGGACCCTGAAGAACTACCCTGACGCTAAAGGACTGCCAAGCTCTACAAGCACCTGCATCACACCCGCTCTCTGAATCAGGCATCAGTGAAGATATCAGCTCCTTGGTGGGCATTAGACCCTCAGCTAGAATGTTGGAGTGCAATGGTGAGGGCACTTCACACTTGCTTGAGGAGGTGGCAGAGAAGGCCTAGGGCACCAGCAGTCGGAAGACTGCTGGAGACCAGGACGATTTGAGTAAAAGGCAGATGATGAGTTTCTGAAGTCAGCCATTAAGCAGCAGATGCTGGATATCCAGTGGGATGTGCGGGAGGATCTGTTGGAGATCCGTAAGGGTATCTGTGCCATGATCTCTGTTGTAGAGGAGTCCATGCGGAGCATGAGCACAGCATTGACACTCATGGTCGAGTACACTGCCTCCTCCATTGAGAGAGTGACAACTCTTATGGAGAGGCAGCTACAGGGACAGAATCAGAGGTTCCTGGGGTTGCGCTCGGACTTGCAAGCCCTCACACAGGCAATGACCTCAGGTGGTCAGTGTCCATGTGTGAGATGGATGAGGCACCCGGTATTCCCAGCAAGGTGCCCGTCCATCAATGGAAAGCATACAGGTCCAGGGTGACCTCACGGTGATGCACAAGCTGCTTGTCGTCTCTGCGGGCTCTTCTCAGGGCACTCTGGATGACGGCAGCAGCTCCTCTGCCCCTCTACCAGTGACCATGGCATCTGATGAGGCTGCAATGATTGGGGAGAAGCCAACTGTGGCACTGGCCGCTCCCTCCAAGGTGGGGCCAGCACAGGCTCCATTGGCCAGAGGTTGACCGCCAAGGTCATCAAGGCCAGCAAGACACCAGAGTCAAGAGACTGTCTCCAATGCTGCTGCCAGCGAGGGTGGGGGGGAGGGGGGGCATCAAGACATATCACTCTTTAACGTGCGTTTAAGACATTATGAGCACAAGAGGGACAATTCACGGGTGATCTTCTGTTGTGTAATGTTTTGTTTATGTTTACTGGTCTGAGAATGAAGACCATGGAAGGCTATGTTAATTTTTCTGGATCGTCAAAATCAGATAATTTTTGTTTTTGTCGTAATGGCCTGAGTGTGTTTCACCTTTGTATTTTTTTGGTGCTGGGTACACCAGTATGTAATGGTGGACCTGAGTGGCTCTAAAATTTATTGCACAGGCACTGGGTGAATTTTGGGTTCAATTGAAAGGGTCATTTTAGACATCCGGGATGGAGGTGGCAGCCCTGGCATGAGGTGGAAGCAGATCTCTGACAGCCTAGCTGGAGAAGCGTTGGATCAAGGCGTCCCTGGTGTCCCTGCCTCCCTGAAGGATACAGAGGTCTGCCTCCATGCCCTCAGCATCCTCCTCATTATGCTCCTCTCCTGACTCACTACTGAATTCATGCTCTGTGGCTTGTGGAGCTGTGTCAAGATCTTCTTCCTCAAGTGTGTCCCCCTTGCCAGTGCCAAGTAATGGAGAGCACAGCATGAGCCACTAGCAGTGACATCCATTCTGGGGGGGTATGGTAGTGCTCCCCCTGAATGGTTCAGGCATCGGAAGCCAATCTTCAGAATACCTATGTGGAGTCATGACCCCTTTATAACACTGCCCTGCCTCTGTTCTTGGGCGGTGGAGAGGTGACATAAGCCACCTTTTCAATGGATAGTCCTTGTCACCTAGCAGCCATCCATCCAGTTGGGCTGGAGCACTGAAGAGCCCCGGCACCTGGGAGTGTCTGAGGATGTAGGCATCGTGGGAGCTGCCTGGGTACCTTGCACAGACTTGCAGAATCTGCACCCTGTGATCACACACTATCTGTATGTTCATGGAGTGGAAGCCCTTCCTGTTGACAAAGGCACCTGGCTGGCCCGCTGGCGCCTCGATGGCCACATGTGTGCAGTCAATGGCACCCTGGATGCAGGAGAACCCAGCAATTGCTGCAAACCCTCTGACATGCTCAGCCTGGCTGGCCTCATCCATAAGGAAATGATTAAATGTCATTACCACCTGAACAGAGTTTCAGTCACCAGCTTGACGCAACTGCAGACAGCTGATTGGAACACTTCAGGAAGACCCCTCACCAACCCCTGGAAAATGCCAGAGGCATAGAAGTTGAGGGCCACTGTGACCTTCAGAGCTACTGACATGGGAGGTGATCTCAGGCCCAAACATCTGACAAACGGAAGTCACTGTCTCCTTGGAGAGGCACAGCCTCCTTCAGCATTGCACCTTGGACAAAATGAGATAGCTGCATCGCTGCCTGTAAACCCTGGCAGTAGGGTAATGGCATCTTCTGTAGCCCCATCCGCGTTGGACTTCCTGCTGGCTTTGCGCTGCTTGTGCCTCCCACAGGACCCTCCCCTGGAAGCTGCATTGGGACACCTGACCTCCTCTCCCTCCTGCCTTTCTCTTCTTCCTCAGAGCAAGTGCCTCCAGCGAAGCCCACAATCCCCATTACCAGGGTAACGGAAGCCTGTCTGATACCTGGAAGGGTCCACGTGGTCTGAATCCTTTGGGGGCCTTGGAGACACCAAGGAGACCTGAAATGAAGCCTGGAAATGCTAACAATAAAGCCCTGAACAGAGTTGAAGCTGCTAAGTACCAATAAGTCACCAGCAGCAAATTATCTACCAAAATCTCTACTGCTTGACACTGGCAATGCTGCTCACCCTTTTATCCTGCCCATGGGTGAGGTTTATTAAATTGCTGGCTGGCCACCTGCCCATGTGACGAGCACAAAATCGTTTGGGCAATGAAAAATCGGCAACAATTGGCTTTTTAATGGCCTTAAGCAGCCTTTTAATTAATGGCTGGTGTGAGTGCGCGGTGACACCGGATGCTCACCCGACATCATTGTATGCTATTTTACGCTTGGGCATGTCAGCACGTGCCCACACGCTGAGGAGTGAAAAATTCTGCCCAATGTTGCTACAAGGAATGTTGAGGCAGATCTATTACATTGATTCAGTAAAATAGGGTAAATATTCAAAACGCAGGAAGATAATGGAGGTTCGGGAGAGTAGAACAGTGGGATTAGTTTTGGTTGTTCCAGCAAACAGCCATCATAGACAGGATAAGCTTAATCATGTGCCTCTATGCTTACATGGTTTGCAAGAATCAAATCTTTCAACAATAAACAGTTCCCAAAAGAAATCCTATTGGAATTATATGAACTTAAAATTCTAAACATATTTCATTGATCATTTTTTTAAAAATTTACTTTACTATATATGGTTAACCAGAACAGAACTAGGAAAATTCCCCTCAATCACATCAATAGTTAAATACCTCCAACATAACAAAATGAGGGAATGCATGGTGAAGTGTCAGTTGTCACAGGCAAGTTGTTAAAAACGTGCATTTGTAAAGTTCAGAAGACTACCAATGCCAGTGACATTTTTAACTATTTTGCAGCAAAAAATGACCATTTTCTCTGCTGAAGGTTTTGCCACAGCAATTAATTTATATCAGGCAGAAAAAGTAATTTCAGGAGACCCTGAATTGCTGAAGCACAGTAAAATATCATTATAAGCACTCAGCTTTTTCTTGAGGGAATTCCATGCTCTCAGATCAGATATAGCCCAGCCAGATGCAGGAGTTAGCTTCCTCTATTGTGCTTCAGTCAACATGCTTCAGCCCAAGGCTGAGACAAACAACCCCCAATACATTGGGATAAAAACAAAAAACTGCGGATGCTGGAAATCCAAAACAAAAACAGAATTACCTGGAAAAACTCAGCAGGTCTGGCAGCATCGGCGGAGAAGAAAACAGTTGACGTTTCGAGTCCTCATGACCCTTCAACAGAACAGTCCCCAATACATTGGTATGACTTTTATCCCAAACCATCCGATTGTAGCTTCTTTTTGGAAAAAGTACCAATTAGCCCCTAATTGGCAACCGTGCCTCAGGGGAGCTACAGCATTGTTCTGGTTTAAGATTTATGAGGCAGGATCACCAAGAACAGCCCTTTCAAGTTTCACAAAATTCAAGATCAAACTAGCAATGAAGAAGAAGTAGGGCTGAGTTGCTTGAGTTAGTAGATCACATGTCTCAGGAATCACCATGTGGGCATTTGCGCATCTAAGTCAATGCCTTAATATAAAAACAAAAAACTACGGATGCTGGAAATTCAAAACAAAAACAGAATTACCTGGAAAAACTCAGCAGGTCTGGCAGCATCGGCGGAGAAGAAAAGAGTTGACGTTTCGAGTCCTCATGACCCTTCCAAGTCAATGCCTTGTTGCTATAAAAAAAGTGCTGGGGAATTTTATTTGGACCTAGAGAACTGTTTTTATTCAATTTAGAAAACTGTTTATACTAAACCTTAAATCAATCATAAAGTCCCAAACCATTTATGTATGAAAATATTTTTGGTATAGTAGTGATTAATCTGGAATTTTTTATTGTCTGTCTTGTAATTAGTGAGAATACCATCAACCTAACATTAATGGTTGCTCAACCGGGTTACCCAACTGAAATGAAAACAGCAATCCAACCAAAAAGAGTCACAGTACGCTGCTAATCAAACATGTTTGACATGAAAACACAGCAAACACTTAAAAAAAATCACCCTGAAGGGAGCCTGAAGCGATCACAACCTAAACTGTCATTTATAAAGCAGTATCAGCCAGAATTGTTCGGTCTTATCCTACGGTGGAATTTTGCGCCGGCAGGATTTTATGATCCTGCCGAAGTCAATGGGCTTTTCAATGGTTCACCGCATTTCACTCCTGTCGCGATGGGGCCAGAAAATTCCACTCCTAGAGTCCAAAGCTGAACATTTTTGCATATCCAGTCATAACTAGAATATCACCTTCATGGCTTTTCTTCTGACCATTACTTCTGGTACCACCAAGCAAGTATCTTTGCCCCCTTCTATTTCTCATCCACATGCCGCCTCTCAACAATAACATTTGAAAACATTTCAGGTTACACATATATGCTGATGACACCCAGCTCTACCTCACCACCACTTCACTTAATCTTTCCACTGTTTCTAAATTGTCAGGCTGCTTGTCTGACATCCAGTATTGGGTGAGCAGAAATTTATTCCAACCATCTGTTGGGAGGACTGAACCCCGTTCACAAAATCCCCACTCACAGTCCCTGTCACAAAACGCATTCCGAGCCACCGAATCCAACCCTTTTCACAGAATCACAGTGCAGAAGAGGCCTTTCGACCCATCGAGTCTGCACCGACACATGAGAAACACCTGACCTACCTTCCTAATCCCATTTACCAGCACTTGGCCCCTGGCCTTGAATATTATGACATGCCAAGTGCTCATTCAGGTACTTTTTAAAGGATGTGAGGCAACCCGCCTCCACCACCCTCCCAGGCAGTGCATCCCAGACCGTCACAACCCCCCCTAAACCTCCTGCCCCTCACCTTGAACTTATGCCCCTTGTGACTGACCCTTCAACTGAGGGGAACAGCTACTCCCTATCCACCCTGTCCATGCCCCTCATAATCTTGTACACCTCAATCAGGTCGCCCTTCAGTCTTCTCTGCTCCAACAAAAACAACCCAAGTCTATCCAACCTCTCTTCATAACTTAAATGTTTCATCCCAGGCATCATCCTGGTGAAACTCCTCTGCACCCCCTCCAGTGCAATCACATTCTTCCTATAATGTGGCGACCAGAACTGCATACACTACTCCAGCTGTGGCCTCACCAAGGTTCTATACAACTCCAACATGACCCCTCTACTTTTGTAATCTATGCCTCAATTAATCGAGGCAAGTGTCCCATATGCCTTTTTCATCACCCCACTAACATGCCCCTCCGCCTTCAGAGATCTATGGCCAAGGTCCCTTTGTTCCTCAGAACTTCCTAGTGTCATGCCGTTCATTGAATACTTCCTTGTCAAATTACTCTTTCCAAAGTGTATCACCTCACACTTTTCAGGGTTAAATTCCATCTGCCACTTATCTGCCCATTTGACTATCCCCTCTATATCTTCCTGTAGCCCAAGACACTCAACCTCACTGTTATCCACCCAGCCAATCTTTGTGTCATCCGCAAACTTACTAATCCTAACCCCCACATAGTCATCTATGTCATTTATATAAATGACAAATAATAGGGGACCGAGCACAGATCCCTGTGGTACACCACTGGACACTGGCTTTGAATCATTAAAGCATCCTTCTGTCATCACCCTCTGCCTCCTACAAATAAGCCAATTTTGAATCCACCTCATCAAATTACCCTGTATCCCATGTGCCTTTGCCTTCTTTATAAGTGGGACCTTGTCAAAGGCTTTGCTGAAATCCATATAAACTACATCAACTGCACTACCTTCATCTCCACACCTGGTCACCTCCTCAAAAAATTC
The DNA here is from genome assembly GCF_017639515.1 of Carcharodon carcharias. Lineage (NCBI taxonomy): Eukaryota > Metazoa > Chordata > Chondrichthyes > Lamniformes > Lamnidae > Carcharodon > Carcharodon carcharias. Next base: position 43,706,398 of record NC_054472.1, on the reverse strand, counting down.
AATCAAATTTGTTCGGCATGACCTCCCTCTGACAAAGCCATGTTGACTATCCCTGATCAAACCTTGCCTCTCCAAATGGAGCTAGATACTCTCCTTCAGAAATTTCTCCAATAGACCCACTGATATGAGACTCACTGGCTTGTAGTTCCCTGGCTTATCTGTACAACCGTTCTTAAATAGTGGAACCGTGTTAGCTGTTCTGCAGTCCTCTGGCACCTCCCCTGTGGCCAGAGAGGAATAAAAAATTTGAGTCAGAGCCTCTGCGATCTCCTCCCTTGCCTCCCTCAGCAGTCTGGGACCCAAATCATCCGGACCTGGAGGTTTGTTCACTTTTAAGCCTGCTAACACCTTTTCCTGGCAACTGCAGGAACCGCAGACTAAGAGTCCACAGGTATGAAGGGAATGGTTGACCAGCAGGCAGAGCAAGGGGACTAGGCAGGCAGTGCAGGAATCTCCTGTGGCTAGTTCCCTGCAAAACAGATATACCACTTTGGATACTGTTGGGGGAATGGCCTCTCAGGGGAAAGCAGCAAAAGCACGTTGCACCACAGTTGGCTCTGCTGCACAGGGTAGGAGTAAAAAGTTTGGGAATGTAATAGTTATAGGGGATTCAATTGTAAGGGGAATAGACAGGCGTTTCTGTGGCCGCAAACGAATCTCCAGGATGGTATGTTGCCTCCCTGGTGCTAGGGTAAAGGATGTCTCAATGCGGCTACAGGACATTCTGAAGGGGGAGGGTGAACAGCCAGTGGTCTTGGTACATATTGGTACAAATAACAGAGGTAAAAAAAGGGATGAGGCCCTAAAAGCAGAATATAAGGAGTTAGGAAGTAAGTTGAAAAGTAGGACCTCAAAGGTAGTGATCTCAGGATTACTACCAGTGTTAGTTAGAGTAGAAGGAGATGGGGGAGAGCTGGAGAGATAGCTGAAGAGATAGTGTGAGGGGGAGAGTTTCAGATTCCTGGGACATTGGGATCAGTTCTGGGGGAGGTGGGATTGGTACAAACTGGACAGGTTACACCTGGGCAGGACCAGGACTGATGTCCTAGGGGTAATATTTGCTTGAGTGGTTGGGGAGGCTTTAAACTAAAATGGCAGGGGGATGGGAACCTATGCAAGAAGTCAAAGGACAGGGAATCAAGTACAAGAACAAAAGATAGAAACGGGAATAAGAAAAGTGATAGGCAGAGAAATCAAGGGCAAGAATCAAACAGGGCTTCATTGCAAAATAATGGGGACGGGACAATAATGTTAAAAAGACAAGCCTTAAGGCTTGATGCCTTAACGCAAGGAGATTTCACAATAAAGTGGATGAATTAACCACACAAATAGGTGTAAACAGGTATGATATAGTCAGGGTTACGGAGACATGGCTGCAGGGTGACCAGGGATGGGAACTAAACATCCAGGGGTATTCAGTATTTAGGAAGACAAACAAAAAGGAAAAGGCAGTAGAGTTGCATTCCTGGTTAAAGAAGAAATTAACGCAATAGTGAGGAAAGATATTAGCTCTGATGATGTGGAATCTGTATAGTTAGAGCTGAGAAACACTAAGGGGCAAAAAACATTAGTGGGGGCTATATACAGACCCCCAAACTGTAGTGGTGATATCAGTAAAGGCATTAACAGGAAATTAAAGACACATGCGATAAAGGAACATTTGTAATTATGGGTGACTTTAATCTGCATATAGATTGGCTAAATCAAATTAGTAACAGTACCATAGAGGAAGAATTCCTGGAGTGTATATGGAATGGTTTTCTGGACCAATATGTTGAGGAACCAACTCGAGAACAGGCCACCATAGACTGGGTATTGTGTAATGAGAAAGGAATAATTGGCAATCTAGTTGTGCGAGGCCTCTTGGGGATGAGCGACCATAATATGATAGAATTCTTCATCAAGATGGAGAGTGACGTAGTTGATTCTGAGACTAGGGTCCTGAATCATAGTAAAGGAAACTACGATGGTATGAGGCATGAGTTGGCTATGATGGATTGGGAAACATTACTTAAAGGGATGATGGCGGATAGGCAATGGCAAACATTCAAAGAGCGCATGGGTGAACTGCAACAATTATTTATTCCTGTCTGGCACAAAAGTAAAATAGGAAAGTTGGCCAAACATGGCAATTAGAGATAGGATTAGATCCAAGGAAGAGGCATACAAATTGGCCAGGCAAAACAACAGACCTGAGGATTCAGAGCACTTTAGAATTCAGCAAAGGAGGACCAAGAGATTGATTAAGAAGGGGAAAATAGAGTATGAGAATAAGCTTGCAGGGAACATAAAAACTGACTGTAAAAGTTTCTGTAGGCACGTGAAGAGAAAAAGATTGGTGAAGACAAATGTAGGTCCCTTACATTCAGAAACAGGGGAATTTATAATGGGGAGCAAAGAAATGTCTGACCAGCTAAATACATACTTTGGTTCTGCCTTCACAAAGGAGGACAAAAATAACGTACCAGAAATGTTGGGGAACACAGGGTTTAGTGAGATGGAAGAACAGAAAGAAATCAATGTTAGTAGGGAAATAGTGTTGGAGAAATTGTTGGGATTGAAAGCCAATAAATCCCCAGGGCCTGATAATCTACATCCCAGAATACTTAAGGAAGTGACCCTAGAAATAGTGGATGCATTGGTGGTCATCTTCTGAGATTCTATAGACTCTGGAACAGTTCCTACACAAGGAAGGAAGAGAGAAAACAGGGAATTATAGACCAGAAAAGCCTGACATTGGTAGTGGGGAAAATTCTAGAGTCCATTATAAAAGATTTAATAGCTGAGCACTTGGAAAACAGTGGCAGAGTTGGACATTCAGCATGGATTTACGAAAGGGAAATTATGCTTGACAAATCTACTGGAATTTTTTGAGAATGTAACTAGTAGAGTTGATGAGGGGGATCCAGTGAATGTGGTTTATTTGGACTTTCAGAAGGCTTTCAACAAAGTTCCCACAAAAGAGATTAGCATGTAAAATTAAAGCGCATGGGATTGGGGGTAGTGTATTGAGATGGATAGAAAACTGTTTGGCAGACAGGAAACAGGCAGTGACTAGTGGGGTACCACAGGGATTGGTGCTGGGACCCCAGCTATTCACAAGATATATTAATGATTTAGGTGAGGGAACAAAAGGTAATATCTCCAAATTTGCAGATGACACAAAGTTGGGTGGGAGGGTGAGCTGTGAGGAGGATGCAGAGAAGCTTCAGTGTGATTTGGACAAGCTGAGTGAGTGGGCAAATGCATGGCAGATGCAGTATAATGTGGGTAAATATGAGGTTATCCACTTTGGCAGCAAAAACAGGAAGGCAGATTATCTGAACAGCTATAAATTGAGAGAGGGGAATGTGCAACGAGACCTGGGTGTCCTCGTACACCAGTCCCTGAAGGTAAGCATGCAGGTACAGCAGGCTGTAAAGAAGGCAAATGTTTTGTTGGCCTTCATAGTGAGAGGACTCGAGTACAGGAGTAGGGATGTCATGCTGCAATTATACAGGTCTTTGTTGAGACCACACCTTGAATAGTGTGTGCAACTTTGGAAGGATGTACTGCTATAGAGGGAGTCCAGTGAAGATTTACCAGACTGATTCTTGGGATGGTGGGACTGACATATGAGGAGAGATTGAGTCAGTTAGGATTATATTCGCTGGAGTTCAGAAGAATGAAGGGGGATCTCATAGAAACCTATAAAATTCTAACAGAACTAGGCAGGGTAGACGCAGGAAGGATGTTCCCAATGGTGGGGGAGTCCAGAACTAGGGGTCACAGTCTGAGGATATGGGGTAGACCATTTAGGACTGAGATGAGGAGAAATTCCTTCACCCAGAGAGTGGTGAGCCTGCGGAATTCACTACCACAGAAAGTAGTTGAGGCCAAAACATTGTATGTTTTCCAGAAGGAGTTAGATATAGCTCTTGGGGCGAAAGGAATCAAAGGATATGGGGAGAAAGTGGGAGCAGGATATTGAGTTGGATGATCGGCCATGATCATAATGAATGGCGGAGCAGGCTCGAAGGGCCGAATGGCCTACTCCTGCTCCTATTTTCTATGTTTTTATGTTTCATGTAACTGCATGAGGCTGAACCAAACTCTTAGCAACTTTGGTATTTGACTCAGAGGTAGACTTTCTGCCACATATCTGTGCCATTACTAACACTGCCTATTTTCACCTGCATAACATTGTCTTACTCTGTCCCCATCTCAGTTAGTTTGCCGTTGAAACCTTCTTCCATACCTTGATCCCTCTAGATTTGACTATTCCAACACATTCCTGGTCAGCACCCCACCTTCTACCCACCATAAATTTGAACTCATCCAACACGCTGTTGCCTGTATCTTAACTCACACCAAATACCATCACTCCTGTGATCATTTTTATTTATAAATGTTATTTTGCAGACTGAAGAATGAAAGAATGATGTTCCCAGGGGTCAATGCTAGGACCACCGCTTTTTTGCCATATAAAAATGGCTTGGATATTGGAAGTTAGTAACATTTCAAAATTTGCTGATATGATGAAAGTTGGGGGAGTGGAAAACAGTGAGGTTAATATTAATCAACTTCAGCATGACACAGAAGGGGCAGACAAGTGGTGGATAGAACTTAATTCAGAGAAGTGTGAGGCGATGCATTTTGGCAGAAGGCATAGGGAAAGACAATATAGGCACAATTCTAAAGAGTGTGCAGGGACACATAGACCTTTGAAGATGGCAGGTCATATTGAGGGAGTGCTTATTAATGTATATGGGACCTTGGACTTCATAAAAAGAGGTATTGGGTACAAAACAGGGAAGTTTTGCTAAACCTTTTTAAAAAGCTGGTTAGGCTTTAACTAGAACAATGTATCCAGTTCTGGTCATCCAATCTGGAGAAGGATGTGAAGGTCTATGAGGGGGTGCAGAAGAGATTTACCAGAATGATTCCAGGAATGAGGAATTTAGCAACAAGGCTAGATTGGAGAAGCTGTGATTGTGTCCTTGGAGCAAAGGAGATTTGGGAGAGATGTACAAGATTATGACAGGTTTGAATAAGGTAGTCAAGGAAAAACTGTTCCCAATAGCTGATTGTACAAGGACTATGGGACATAGATTTAAGGTGTTGGGCAAGCGATGCAGGAGGAATGTGAGGAAGTGGTGATGACCTGAAACTTGCTGCCTACGAGGTGGTGGAAGCAAATGTGATCAATAATTTCAAAAGGAAATTGGATGGGTACTTGAAGGAAATAAATTTGCAGGGCTATGGCTATGGGGATAAAGCAGAGGAATGGGGCTGACTGGATTGCTCCATGGTGAGCTGGCATTGACTTGATGAGCTGAATGGCCTCCTTCTGTGCCATAAATTAATCTATGGGCTGAATTTGCACTCCCTCGGTGGAGCAGTTGACAAGCAGGTAGGTGGCATAAACTTGGGCGCAATGCTATGGATGCCATTCCCAGTGCCTTCCTGCATGCCCCCCTGCAATTTTACATGCAGCGATTGAGGTGTTGGGTGGCCCGACTGCCCATAGGGCACTTAAGGACCTCTTCCCACCCTCATCACAATCAATCAAACTTTCACAGCTTGGGCTGGGGACGGACAGGAGGGTGTACTTCCTTTACTGGCCCCTTGAGTCCATTGGATGCTTCCCTCAAGGTCTTCCCCAACCCTCTATTTCCCCTATCCCCACAGCTCCCACTCCCTCGGCCTGGCCTGCTAACCTGGCCCTGGCAATACTATCACCTACCCACCACCACCCACTCCCCCAACTTAGCTTAGTGTCCGGCTCCAGCATTGCTCCCACTGTTTCAACCAGAGACCTGCCATCTACTTGATTGGCTGGCAGCTGTCAAAGGTAGGACTTGCTCCCCAGATGCAGGGGCTAAGTGCGGAAGTCTCACCTGAGCCACTTAATGCCCATCAACTGTTAAATGGCTGTGGAGTGAGCCGACCAAGAGGAGGCAGGTTTGTCCCCTGACATGTATGCCAAGGGCCGTGGACCGAGAGAGTGTAAAATTCCACCCTTTGACTGTATGACTCTATTACTGTGCTCACTGACTTGCATTGGTTTCCTGTCGTGCCACACCTCAATTTTAAAATTAGCACATAAATCCCTCAACGGACTTGACTCTTCATGTCTCAATATCTTCCTCCAGTCCTACAGATGATTGTCCTCCATTACTGGCCCTCTCAAGTATCCCTGATTTTCATTGCTCCATCATTGGTGGCCAGCCCTTCAATCCTAAACTCTGGAATTCTCTCCATAAAGCAGCCAACTCTCTACCTCTCTTGGCTACTTTAAAAAGTGTGCCTTAAAATCTACCTCTTTGACTAAGCATTTGATTACCTGCCTTAATTTCAGTGCAGCATACTTTGAAGGAATAAGTAACTTTGGACCTATGACTCTCAAAGCTTTCCACAACTGAAGGTTTTGCCTGTCATGTTTGAGCCTATTGCAAACAAATTGAGATTGATTGTTGTGATTAGTCAACAAATCCATTGTTACTGCATTATCCGACTTCTCAGCTGGTTGAAGGCAAACAAGATGGACCTTAGTCTTTTTTCATCCAGCTATTCCCATGTTTCTATATTCCTATCTTTTTATTCCATGTTGTGAAGAAATTGAGTCAATTGTTAAGGTCTGAAGTTAAGAGCCACAGAAAAGTAGAGCACCGAGCAGAAAATTCTGACTTTGCTCCAGGAGTTTGTCCTGAGCTTTGTTGCAAATGTAGCTGGACAAAGAAAAACAATGGATGTAAGCGTTTTGGTGTAAATAGAAAGAATTCAAACTCTATCGACATGTTCAGCCATGTGGTTTGGGGTCAGATTTGGTACATAATCAAACTGGAGACAAATAAAGAACTTTCATTTTTTATAGCACCTTTTATCTGCTAACCACATCTCCATGCGCTTCACAGCCAATGATCCGCCTTTGGAGTGTAGATACTGTTGTTTTGCAGACATTGTTGTTTTGCACAGCAAGATCTCTCAAAGAGCAATGAGATGAATGTCCAGTTAATTTGTTTTGATGATACTGATTCAGGGAGAAGGTTGGCCAAGATGCCTGAATATTCCCCTCTCTTCTTTGAAAAATGTCTTGGATATTTTGCATCCACCTAAACAGACAGACAGGGCATCAGTTTAATCTCCCATCCAAATGACAGTGAGTGAATTTAAAGAAATAATGCAACCACCTCGGGAGGCAGTCTCACATTGTCTTGTTCCAAGGCAGTAAGGATAAAATGATGTGCAAGGAATTTCAGGACATCTGGAAGTTGGCTGAATGCTTTTAATGTTAACACTGTGCTTTGTTAACATTAAATTCATGCAGAATTTAGATGCTGAAGAAATGTTTTTTTAAGCTATTGGTGAAAGAAGGGTAGCAATATAACTCAGGTCTGTTTAATCACTCTCAGGAGGCATTGGAGTATATTGCTGCTCATTGAAGTGATCATATTACCAAAACTGGTTCAGCCTCAGACAGTGGCTAGGAAAAAGGTGGAATTGGCATGTCCCCTATGACCTCCACAACTGAGGACAAGAGCAGCAGCGTCTTGGAACACCATTACTCCCAAGTTCCCCTCCAAGAAACACACTAGCTTAATTTAGATACATATATATTATTTCTAAATTTTTGTTGCGCAATATCCTGAACTTCCCTACATATCATCATCAGAGCACTATTGCCAGATAGACTGCAGTGATTCGAGGAGAACTACCAAAAGCACCTTTTCAGGAAATTAGGAATGAACAATAAATAAGCCTTACCAATGTTGCTCATTCCCTGAGATCAAATTTTGAGAAAGTCAAACCCTTTCCCTTTCCCTTCCCCAAAATCCCAAAAGACCTGTCTGATATGACATGGCGAAGTGCAGCATACTTTGAAGGAATAAGTAACGTTCAACCTATGACTCTCAAAACTTTCCACAAATAAAGGTTTTGCCTGTCTCATGTTTGAGTCTGTTGCATACTAATTGAGATTGATTGTTGTGATTAGTCAACAAATCCATTGTTACTGCATTATCTGCCTTCTTGGCTGGTAGAAAGCAAACAAGATGGACCTTAGTCATTTTTCATCCAGCTATTCCCATGTTCCTACATTCCTATCCTTCTATTCCATGTTGTAAAGAAAGTCAATTGATAAGGTCTGAAGTTAAGGGCCACAGAAATGCAGAGCACCCAGCAGAAAGTTTTGACTTTGCTCCAGGAGTTTGTCCTGAGCTTTGTTGCAAATGTAGCAGGACAAAGAAAAACAATGGGTGTAAACATTTTGGTGTAAATAGAAGAATTCAAACTCTACTGACATGTTCAGCCATGGAAACGAACCCACCAAGGGTTAATAGTGCAGACAGTAAGATTGCAATGGGATCAGAAGTTTCATTTGATAAGCTTCAGTGGGTCAGAGGATTTAGAAGGATAGGGTGAAGTCCATTATTGGACAAATTGTAGGTCAGTGGAAGGAATGGGTTACATGGGTTTGTTACATATATTATGTTTTGAATAAGTAGTGGGTTCTTAGAAGAGCAGCAAGGATTTTTGATTTCTATCGACAATAAATTCATCTCCAAAGTAAAATAAATACAAAATTCCTGTCAGCTGTTTAAGTTACATGACTCCTCATTTAAATCCATGTCAGTACGTATGTTCACCTGCTTATAACTAGTTTGTTCATCTAACCCCGCACCAAAGAGAGGCCGGTATTCACTTGTTTCATTAATACCAGCTACTCTTCTGACCAACTTTTGATTCTAGCTTTCAAGGGCTTCAGAAGCTGTGGGCCATTGCATTTCCAATCTCTGGTTTTGATTTCTGAGGTCAATCAGGATTTAAACAAAAATCACACTATACTGCTTTATGAACCAAATTATAATTAAGAGCTGTGTGCTGCAATAAGAGAATATTTTAAGCTTACTGAAAAATGACTGAATGGACAGGGCTGAGCTTCAGCAACCAAAGGAACACTCTTTTGCAGCTCATTATGGGTGAATATGAGAGCTTGCTATTCAATGTATGTTCACACCCCAAAGAAAGATCAAAACTCACAACATCTATTCTGTACATTCACACATGCTTTGAAGCTCATGTAAAATTATCATTTATGATTCTTTCGAATCACTGCACTTCATGTACTCATTTTAATTGTTCTCACACCCAAATAAACGATTTGCACTGACAACATTACCTCAAGGTAAGAAACCTGAAAATATGTTGAACTACAAATATTTACTTCAATGAATGCTGCAGCCTCCTAGCAACAGTTAATTATGACTTGTCAAAGGCAGTAAAAAACACTGAATTAATTTGTAGGTATCTGAAATGATATCTCCTAAAACCTTAATAACCCACCATTAGCGATCTGGAACAAGGCCCAAAGTCACCCAATATGATTATTTCTTTAGATAAAACAAAATACTGCCGATGCTGGGAAACCGTAACAAAAGCAGAAAATGCTGGAAAAAACTCAACAGGTCTGGCAGCATCTGTGGAGAGAGAAACAGAGTTAACATTTCGAGTCTATATGGCCCTTCTTCAGAGCTGAAGAGAAGTGGAAATGTGATGAAACCTATACTGTTTTAGGGGGCTGGGACAGTGGAGCTGGATAGAAGGCCAGAGATAGGTGGGGACAAAGGAGGAATTGACAAAGATGTCATGAACTAAAGGACCAAGAGAGTGTTAATGGTAGTGGTTAGTGCTAAAAAAGGCACTGATAGTGGTATAAAGGTAAGAAAGCAGAATGTGATTATAGCAGATCAAGGGTAGAATTGTGTGAAAGAACAACATGGAACAAGTAACAGATGGCCCTGTAGGGGGAAGGGGCAGTGGTGGGAAAAAAAAGCATAGAAAATGGGATAGAGGGGGGGATAAAACAAGGAATAAAACCATGAATAAATGAATAAAAATAGTGAATAAAAAATAAAAATGAATGTAGAAAAAAGGGGATTAGAAAAATGGGGTGAGGATGGAGGAGAGTGTTCATGATCTGAAATTGTTGAACTCAATGTTAAGTCTGGAAGGCTGTTAAGTGCCTAATTGGAAGATAAGGTGCTGTTCCTCCAGTTTGCGTTGAGCTTCGCTGGAACATTGCAGCAGGCCAAGGACGGACATATGGGTGTGAGAGCAGGGTGGTGTGTTGAAATGGCAAGTGACAGGAAGGTCTGGGTCACGCTTGCGGACAGACCAAAAGGTGTTCCACAAAGTGGTCACCCAGTCTGCGTTTGGTCTCCCCAGTGTACAGGAAACCACATTAGGATCTGCGGATGCAATAGATCAAATTGAAGGAGGTGCAATTGAAGCGCTGAAAGGAAGGCTTGGACCGTTGGACGGTGCGGGGGGAGGAGGTAAAGAGGCAGGTGCTGCACTTTCTGCGATTGCATGGGCAGGTGTCATGGGAAGGGAATGAGGCGTTGGGAGTGATAAGACCATAAGACATAGGACCATAAATTAGGCCAATCGGCCCATCGAGTCTGCTCCGCCATTCAATCGTGGCTGATACGTTTCTCAACCCCATTCTCCCACCTTCTCCCCATAAACTTTTATCCCCTTACCAATCAAGAAACTATCTATCTCGGTCTGAAATACACTCAATAACCTGGCCTCCACCATCTTCTGTGGCAATGAATTCCATAGATTCACCACTCTCTGGCTAAACAAGTTTATCCTCATCTCTGTTCTAAAAGGTCTTTCCTTTACTCTGAGGCTGTGCCCTCAGGTCCTAGTCTCTCCTACTAATGGAAACATCTTCCCGACGTCCACTCTATCCAGGCCTTTCAGTATTCTGTAAGTTTCAATCAGATCCTCTCTCATCCTTCTAAATTCCATCGAGTATAGACCCAGAGTCCTCAAATATTCCTCATATGTTAAGCCCTTCATTCCTGGGATCATTCTCGTGAACCTCCTCTGGACCCTCTCCAGGGCCAGCACATTCTTCCTGAGATACGGGGCCCAAAATTGCTCACAATATTCTAAATGTGGTCTGACCAGATCATTATAAAGCATCAGTAGCACATCCCTGCTTTTATATTCTAGTCTTCTCGAAATAAATGCCAACATTGCATTTGCCTTCCTAACTACTGACTCAACCTGCAAGTTAACCTTAAGAGAATCCTGGACTAGGACCCCCAAGTCCCTTTGCACTCCAGATTTCTGAATTTTATGGAACTGATGGAGGAGTGGATCAGGGTGTCACGGAGGGAATGGTCCCTAGGGAATGCTAATGGGGGAGTGGTGAGGGGAAGATGTGTTTGGTGGTGGCATCATGTTTGAGTTGGTGCAAATGGTGGAGGATGGTCCTTTGAATGCAGAGTCTGGTGGGGTGAAAAGTGAGGACAAGGGGGACCCTATCATGGTTCTGGGAGGGAGGGGAATGTGTGAGGGAAGAGGCGTAGGAGATGGGTTGGAAGCAGCCGAGGGCCCTGTCAACCACACTGGGGCAGGGAAACCTCGGTTAAGGGTAAAAGGATGACATGTCAGAAGCACCGATTTTGAAAGTGACATCATCAGAACAGATGCAACGCAGGCGAAGGAACTGAGAAAATGGGATGGAGGCCTTACAGGAAGCGGGGTGTGAGGGGCTGTAGTCAAGTTAGCTGTGGGAGTCAGTGGGCTTGTAATGAATATTGGTGGACAGTCTATCACCAGAAATGGAGATAGAGAGGTCAAGGAAGGGAAGGTAAGTGTCGGAGATGAACCATATGAAGGTAATATCCTTATCCTTAATAGATAAGACCTCTTGTCATGCTCACAAGCCACTCTCCTGTCAGCTAGGTTTAGTTGCTCTACTATAACATACTTAAGCACTACAGGTCTCTGTATATAATGACAGGAGCAGCTCCACTTTTTCTACAAACTCACGTTAATAAAAATGGTAACATATGTTAACGCCCAAGTCTGAGAATTTTCAACAACAGCCTTGAATCTGTATTGTGCAAGGATTAGCAAGTAAACACTGAACGTGTTGGTATTACATTCTGGTTCCTATTTTATTGGAGGTGTTAGCCTGTACAAAATAAACAAGGTTAATGCCTCTGTTGCAACAGATACAGTAAGGAATGCATTAAAGTGTTCATGCAGCAAACCTTGATAAGACCTGGCCCAAGAAGAAAAAAAATATTGATGCCTATTTTTGAATATCTATATGATGTCATATAATAATACTGGTATCAAATGTATTACTAAATTTAGTATCAGTAACTCCTGCTGCATCATACTATAATACTCATGAAATAAATGTTAAGAAGCCCCAAAAGCAAACAGCTACCAGGGCTGAAAGGTGAATGGCTGGATTCTACAATATCCAATATGTTTTCCTAGCAGGTGACAAGAGCATAAAATTTGAAAAAATTTCATTTGGTGATGAGATGGAATCTTCTTGAAAATGAAGCCAGTGTGGCTGATATCTCAGTATGGTAGATTTTCTCCTTGGCAGGATGTTTTGAGTTTTGCATATGACAGCGGAGGTATATCCCTCTGTTGTTCTCTACTCCCCTGCAAGCAGCAGTGTTGCTATGACAAAGGTAAAAAGAGGATCACTGGGAAATTCCTTGTTACTACTCCAGTTCCATCAATGCTGCCTCAGCAGGAATGGAGTGTGTATTTGCAGGGTTTTTCTGGCCAGTGAATTAATTCAAGCAGAGTCTTTGAATGTTTTCAAGGCAGAGGTAAACAGATTCTTGATAAACAAGGGGGTGAAGTGTTATCAGGGGTAAGCGGGAGCTTTCAATAAGATCATAGCTGATTTGACTGTATGGAGGAGCAGGCTCGAAAGGCTGAATGGCCTACTCCTGCTCCTGGTTCATGTGTTTGTATGTTCGTTTAAGAGTGGGAATAAATCTGAGGAATTTTCCCAGCTTTTGTGCTCCAGATGACGACAGGTCATTAGTTGGATAAATTCATACCCAACATTTTCTCCTTGAATGTAGGGCTCACAATCTGAATAGAGATATGGTCATTTTCTTTGGGGAGCTCTTTGAACTTTATTATCATAAGCTGCAGGTCATCAATGCTAAAATCAATAGCTTTGCTTACTTCTGACATTAGCAAAGAGATTATTCTCTATGATTCCACCAAAGGTCAGGCAGGATATATGGAATTCGAAACAGATTAGCTACGATCTCACAGAATGGTAGAACAAGCTCGAGGGGCTAAACGGTCTACCTCTGTTCCTATGTTTCCATAGAATTGCATTGGAGAATGTAATTATCTCACTATTCATTGTATTCCTTCCTGAACTCCTACCAGGACAGACACTGACCTCTACTTTCCAGTCCACTATATAAATGTAAATTAAGAGATAGCATTGCTCCTAAATCTCCTGAGGGTTCCCCATCTGTCCACTTACCCTTACAGCTAGTTCCTCAGAGAAGATGGAAATTGGCCCTATGTCATAAGTTATGAAATCCATTCTTTCTGTGCCTCTGTGTGCCACATTAACAGGCTATGGCGATTGTAATATTTAAGGCATAGGATGTTCCAATGCTTGTTACATTTCTTCCTGCCTAGTAACAAGTGCAGGACCCTTTTTGAGTGTTGTGATAGGTCATCAGATCAGTTCAAGGGTCAGTGAACAGCACTTCTTGGAGAGTCAGTTTATATTCAGTCTGTCCGTTTAATCAGAAAAGAAGTGTCCCAAGGAGAGGTCCCAAAATGAAGTCCCGGGTAAGAGACAAAGTAAGGGGACAGAAACAGGTCCCACATAAGTTAAGTATAAACAAAGGAGCAGAGAAACAGGCTTCAAATTAAAGAAAGGGGCAGCAGGGAGCAGACTTTAAGAGAAGTGGGCTCAGGAGAAGGCCTGATAATTTAAAAAGGCTCAGGAGAAGGCCTGAAGATCCAAGAAGACAGCCGAAGGTTGGTGCCTCCATGTTGTGGGCCATTGCCCTGTGGTGTAGCGGTGTTCTGCTTGGCATGGCTGAAGATCTGAAATTGTGCTTGTAAGTTGATGTTCAAGTGTACTGTACTCGGAAATCCAGGGGAATGTAATCTCGGAAGGCGAGATTGAAACACCGTGAGGTGGGTCATCACTGAAACTTTCCCAGTTGGAGAGAATTCTGTGGAGAGAATTCCAAGGTGAGATCTTCGATGATGAATATCGGAAACCCTCGTGAGAGCCAAGTTTCAGTGAGATTGGCTGACTCACAGTGTGACCAATGTCTGAGTGGGTTGTTGAGAAATGCATGGGATTTGTTTTGGTTGCTTTTAGCATTTATTCTGTAGTACAGTGTGTTCGACCTCAGTTTGTCTGATAATTTACATGTACCTCATACTTATCCTGGATGCTAGAGTATAAGATAGATATTGTAAATTATTTTATCTTTTAGATCTTGTATAGTAAAATTTATGTTTGATTGTTCAAATCCTGTGGAATCTTGTGGTTTTCATCATTTAGTAAGTGTCCTGTATAATTCAAACAAAATCTCGTTGGTCCCGAACCAGCAACCAACAACCTGGGGTCTGGCCAAACATTGCAACATAAATTGGGGGCTCTTGCAGGATTTTGAATCCACAGCCAAATACAAGTGCTGATAGTTGCTGAGGTTAAGGTTGATAAGCTTTCCACAAAGACTTATGATACTGATTGAAAAGTTGAATGACTTTGTCAATTGCTTAGGCTTTTCTGGAGAGGAAAGATTTATCCCCGAGTAAGTTGCAACAATTAACCAAGACTAGGTTAATCACATTGGCGAAGAGTTAAAGTTGGAGTTAAAAGCAGGGTCTAAGAAAGTAGGAATAATGGGGATTGGAAAAAGAGAAAGTTAATTCAGGTGGTAATTCTGTTGAGTTAGCTAGAATTCAGTTGCAGATGAGGTAGCTTGAGATAGAAAGAGATGCAGAAAAGCAGAAGCTTGAACTTGAACTCCAGCCAGAGAAGTTAGCAAAAGAGGAAAAAGAAAGAAAGAAAGGAAATGGAAATGAAAAAGCTCAAATTTGCAAAAGAGGAAAAAGAAAGATGAAAAGAAATAGAAATACAAACACTTGAATTTCAAAGAGAGAAAGAAATCAGACAGCATGAACTGGCTAGAGAAAAGCTTAGGTTACAGAGCAAAAAGATAGTTGAGTAGTTCAGATGAGGAATCAAGTCCCATTCACAGCTTTGAAATATTAAGAAGTCTTTATCTACTGCCTAAATTCATTGAAGGCAGGGTTGATAGATATTTAATCACATTTGAAATCAACCACAGTAGCCAAAGGACACATGGACTCACATTTTGCAAAGTGATTACATTGGGAAGGCCGTGGATATGTAGACTAGCCTTTTGTAAGAACAATGCTCAGATAATGAGATAGTTAACACTGCAGTATTGATGCTTATGAGCTTGTCCCTTAAGCATATCAGTTGAAATTTCGAACGTTGAAAAAAAGACTGAATGAAATGTTTGTTGAATTTGCTAGGGAGAAAGAAATGTTGTGGGACCAGTGGTTTCGATCCCTGAAGTTAGAACAAAAGTTTTAGAATGTGAGGGAGCTAATGATAATGGAATAATTTTAAAATAGCATCCCAATAATTATTAGGTCACACTTGGAAGAGCAAAGGATTTATAGGGTACAGGGAGCAGCAGTTCTGGCAGATGGGTGCAATATATCACACAGGCAGCTAGAGAGTAGATCTTCAACTGTAAACCTACAGGATAGCTGGAGGAACAGAAAAGTGTCTAGCTTCATGAAGAAGCTGATATTAAGAAACCAGTATGCTTTTGTTGCCATAAGGCAGGAGGACATCTCAAAGCTTATTGTTGGAAGCTAAATGGCAAACTGATGGCAGTAATAAGAACACTTAAGGGACCCTTAGAAAAGGCTGTACCAGAAATGGAAATGGGTGTTAAAACCATAGCAATACTATGGGTGAAATGTGTTCCTTCAACCTACAAGAAAGGGGGAAATGGCTTAGGTTAGTCAAGTTGATTCTTCCTTAAATACTGCTAAAGGGAATCAGGTTATTGGAGGCTTTAGATGTTTTGTCTCAAAATAGGGAAGTGTTCCATTACTCCTCCAACAAAACAAGTGAACACATTAATATTTTGAGATATTGAGGCAGATCAGTCATTGATGATATTTGATAATGCAATTTATGTTCCAGATAGTCTGATGAAGGAAAAAAGTACTAATAGCGGATATTAATGGGATTTATGAACCTGTTCCCTTGTGTAAAGTCAATTTACAAAATGTCTTAGTGAATGTTATTATTACTTTGGGAACTTTTCCTAGTTTACCTATAGAAGGGATAGATTTTATTGTGGCTAATGATTTTGCTAGTGTAGACAGACAGTAACATGGTGACGTCTGCATTGCAGCAGGTGGTTGATCATGCTGATCTTACCAAACCACTAAAAATTCCTGTGGCCAAACATGAGAAGCTTATTGTCAATAATGAACAACTGAAGGAAAATCTGATCAGTGTAGAGAACCAACTTTCACACCTGAAATATGAAATGTGCAGCATGGGAGAGAAATCCAGACCTTAAAAACAGATAAGGAAAATCCAAAGAAACAGATTGACGATCTGACTAGTGAAATGGAAAAGTCTAAGAAGCGGTCAGTGACCTTGAAAGAAAGATTCTAAAATGAACTGAAGGCCCACGTGAAGTTGTTAAGCTTGTAGAAAGGTTTCATAGATAACTCAAAGCCAACTAAACTCACCAGAGTATTTGCTAAGCTGAATGAAAAGATTAACAAGTTTGGAAAAAAATTGGAAAAGGAGAGAGTAGACAGCTTCTTGGGTAAAATTGTGATAGAAGTGGAAATGAAGGTTCAATTTCTGAAACATCAATGGAAAAAAATATAAATGTGCAGCACATATCTTGGATAAACTGGAAAATGACTTGAGTAAACAGAGGAAAAGTCCCTCTGTGCAAGTTTATTCATCTGGTGCTGATTGAAACAATGGAAAGAGAAAACCTGTTTTGGAAGAAATGAGTGAGGGAGATGATTTTGAAGCTGGTTGCCAACCACATTTTGTGTAGCAAATGTAAAGAGTCCATTGAAGGCATGTTTCCATTATTAGAGGAAAAGGGTAAGAAAATCTCCATGTTCTCCTGTATTAAAGTTGACAAACCTAGGGGAAAGTCATTTGCATCACATAATGTGACAGATATGCAGCCATATTTGAAGAGGGAAGACCATCAGAGCACTGGTTTGCAGTCACACAGGCAAGGTTGAAAATCCTAGCACAAAAGAAACACATACTGGTCAAGATGCTTCTAAAGAAAACTTTCATCTATCTTCATTATCTTTGGTTGACTATGAAAAGATTATGGCCAAGGATCATGGAATTATTGGAGTTCTATTCAAAATTAAAGAAAAGGTCCTGGGAGAAAAGGTAGACTAGGAGTTATGAAAATTCAATGATGTTTAAATCCTGCTGCTTGTTATGTTTGTTGGCTTTTGTTTGGCTAAATATTTGTAACTTTATAGTATAATTTGTGTAGTTGTAAAACAAAAGAAAAGTTTCTGTATAGTATATAATAAGCTATTTATTAAAAGTTTATGATGTTTAGTGCTTTTACTTGTAAAGCCATTGTAAAGGACCCTTCACTGTAGTGAAACTTTTTTTCTTCCAAGAGAAAAAATGTTATGAAATCCATTCTTTCTTTTTCTGTGTACTAAGTTAGCAGACTATGGCAAATGTAACATTTAAGGTACAGGATTCCTACCCAGTAACAAGTGTGGGACACTCCTGGAGTTGTGATAGGTCACCTGATCAGTTCAACAGTCAGTAAACAGCACTTCTCGGAGTGTCAGTTTTTAGTCAGTCAGCTTTAACTAGAGCTGCCCCAGGGAGATGGATAGGGAGAGGTCCTGAAAGGAAGTCCCAGTTAAGTGACAAGAGAGAGGACAGAAACAGTTACCAGTTAAGTTAAGTAAAAATAACGAAGTAGAGAAACAGGCCCCAAGTTAAAGAAAAGACTGCAGGAGCAGACTTTAAGTCTGTTTGGGAGAAGCCTTGATAATTGAAGAGGGCTTAAAAGAAACTCTGAAGACCCAAGAAGGCAGCCAAAGGTTGTGGGCATAGCTACCCCTTTGGAACTGTGTTGTTCTTGGACATCTTGGATGTTCTTGGATGTCCTTTAAATGCTGAGGCTTTGAATGTGCAGTTGGTGCTGGACCATGCTCAGTATATCATACTTGCAAATGCCTCCTATTCTGGCAGCAGTCAGGATCCTTCTGTTCTGCAGTGGTCCACTATTCCCTCATGTGAGCAATGACATCAATCCACTAGGTAATAACTCATGACTCAATTCCACAACCCAACCACATGCATATAATGAGAGATATGCTTCTTCATGAAAGATCATAGAACAAACCATTGAGGTAGTGAAACAATGGATCTGCTGTCTGGCCTACTCTAAAGGAGGTCTATGGTACTTGTTGAAGCCTAGGTCCCAATTCTTCGTGGTCTATTGTACCCCCCACAACTTTATTAAAAAGAGGCACAGCACCTGCCACCAGAGTTACAGTGAGCAACTCAGGAGTAGGAGCAGAAGGAAGAAGAGGAGGGGGGGAAAAGGAGGGTCAGGAGAAAAAGGTGGAAGGAAGGAGGCAATCAGCATAACCCCTTTCCAACCACACCATATGTGACAGCCTCAGTCAACTACACTTTCATTAAACACAACCCAAAATCCCAAAGGGACATACAAGAGTTATATCCCTCTGCTGCAGGTCATCACAGCATCCTCTCAGCTACAATTCTGAAATAAGAGCTACCACAAAACAAATATTCCAAACCAAAGTTATCCAACGAACCATCTAATATTCCATACATAATTCAACTAATCATTCATGCATTCCTTCAGTGCCTGTCTTGCAGGTGCCTTTGTTTGTCCTAGTGCTCCTACACACAGAAGCCACCCATCTGGTGGAAGGCCACTGGCTTTCATGGGGGAGGCTGAAGGGTGCCCTTGAGTGCCTCTGGGCCTAACATCGACAGCAGCAGTCTGGGCTGGCTGTCTGACAGGCAACAGATGGAGCACCATGGTGTGGTAGTGCTGGGAGTATGAATGCTGTTATCCTGAGAGAACAGCAGGTTTGTGCTTCATGGTGCCATGGCAACTACCTTGCTATTCATGTGCCTAGGGATCTGTGAGACTCTGAAAACCTATTTAAGTACTAGTATGCAGAGCTATAATGTCAGCAGTCTGAGCCTTCAAGGCAACAAGCTGAGATTCCATGACATTAGTCTGAGCTTCCACTGCAGCCCTCAGATTTTGGGTGGCTTCTGCTTGTGCTTGAATAGCAACTGTGAAATCAGCCATTAGACACTGCATTCCAGATAGATCAGCAAGTGTTCTCATGCTGTTGGCCACTGTCAGAAAAGAAGGGTTCTAATCTCTGTGCAAAGCCCTGTGCCAAGTTGAACCAACTTCACTGTACACCTTGACAGCGACAGCAGGCTTTCTGGTAGGCTTGCCAATGCAAACAGCCTGTCTGCATGCATGTCCCTGAGTATTTTTCTCTATGTGGCCTCAAAGTCTTCATGTGAATCCTCTGCAATTGAATTCACATATGACCTCGCACTTGAGATAGCCGACACACCCTATTCTTTCTCCCTGCTCTCGTTGTAGCCCACTTATGTTCAGTGACTCACCACATATAGATCCTACCTCAATGCTAACCTCTAAAGTATGCACAGTGTCAGTGTCTGAATTCATTGCTGCATGACACTGAATAGTGGCGTTTCTTCCTCAGCTGGCTTTTATTCCCTTTGAACTTCAGATTCCTGCAGACTCCTATTCTTGACCAGGTGGCAGTTCTGGACATCTGAAAGGATAAAGGCACAGAATGGGTTGGGAAGAGGACAATGGGATAAAGCAAGGTGTGCATTCGTAAATCATTTGTAGCTTGCTTTTCAGAAGAGCTTGTGGGTTGTGCATATGTATGCTTACATCATTCTGTGCTTTGTAAATCAGGAGAAACTGTGGGATAAGGGGAAGTGGGATGTGAGAAATTGAAATCGGGAAGAAGATATTGCCTCCTCTATGGTTTCAGCTCTGCCCACGATCACAGACTCAATCATGGACATACCAAGGATTGGAACCGTCTCCTCCATGGGGGTAGGGCCATGCAACCATGCCTGTGCCCTGATGGTTAAATGTTACTACCCCTGGTTATCAGCCACTATAGAATAATAGAATCATCTAATAATTATAGCATGAAAGGAGGCCATTCAGCCCATCATGCTTGTGATGGCTCTCTACAAAAGCAACTCAGTTAGTCCAATCCCCTGCCTTTTCTCGGTAGCCCTGCAAATCTTTTCTCTTCAGATAATTATCCAATTCCCTGTTGAAAGCCAGGATTGAATCTGCCTCCACCACACTCTCAGGCAATCCATTCCAGATCCCAACTACATGCTGCGTAAAAATGTTTATCCTTACACCGCCTCTCATTCTTTTGCCAATTACCTTAAATTGGTGTCCTCTGATTCTAGACCCATCCACCAATGGGAACAGTGCCTCCCTATCTACTGTATCTAGATACCTCAGGATTTTGAATACAACTATCAAATCTCCTCTCAACATTCTCTTCCCTAAGAAGAACATCCCCAGCTTCTCCAATCTATCCTCGTAACTGAAGTTCCTTATTCCTTGAATCATTCTCGTAACCATTTTCTGCACCCTCTTCACATCCTTCTTAACATATAGTGCCACGAACTGGATGCAAAACTCTGGTTGAGCATGAACCTGTGTTTTATAAAGTTTCAACATAACTGCTTCAATTTTTGTAATCTTTGCCTCTACTTATAAAGCCCAGGATCCCATTTATCTTATTGACAGTTCTCTCAACCTGCCTCGCCTCCTTCGATGACTTGTCCACATTTATGCCCCCAGGTCCCTTTGCTCCTGTACCCTCTTCAGAATTGTATTCCTCACAAAATGACATTTAAAAATGTTGAAATTGTGCCCTGCACATCAAAGTCTAGATCATTAATAGAGATCAAGAAAAACAGTGGTCCTAATTCAGATTCCTGGGGAATCCCACAATTCACCATCCTCCAGTCAGGAAAATAGCCACTACTCTCTATTTCCCGTCACTCAGCCAACTTCTTGTCCATGCTGCCACATTCCCTCTTATTCCAGTCTTAAAGTGTCATGCTTGCCAGTAAAGTTAATCAATTACCTTTATGAAGTCTATGTACACCACAGCAACTTCACTATCCTCATCAACCCTCTCTGTTATCACATCAAAATCTCAATCAAATCAGTTAAACACAATGCACCCTTTACAAATCCATGTTGGCTTTCCTTAATTAATCCATATTTGTCTAAGTGAATGATAATTTTGTCCCTGATTACTGTTTCTAAAAGATTTCCCATCACAGAGGCAAACCCAACTGGTCTGTAGTTGTTGGGCTTATCCTTCCACCCTTTTTTGAACAAGGGTGTAACATTTGCAATTTTCCAGTCCTCTGTACCACTCCTGTCTCTAAGGAGGGTGGGAAAATTATGCTCCCGTGCTTTTGCAATTTCCACTCCTACTTCCCTTGATGTCTTTGGAAGCATCTGATCTGATCCAGGTGGCTGTACAATCAGTACACAGAGTACACATGGACCTCAACTCCCTCCTCTTTCACTATGACTTTGGCAGCATCTTCCTCCTTGATGAGGACAGATGTATAGTAATCAATTAGTGCCTCAGCCATGCCCTCGGCCTCCATGCATAAATCCCCTTTTTGTTCCTAATCAGCCCTACAATCCTCCATTTAGCACCTTTAAACTATTTTATATACGTGTGGAAGACTTCTGGGTTCCCTTTTACTTCTCATACTCTCTCTTTGGTGTTCTTATTTCTTCTTCAGCAGTGAAGTAAGCCTGAATATTTCTAAAGCTCTGGTTAGATCACAGCCAGAATATTGTGCCCAGTTCTGGTTCACAGACATTAGGAAGGATGTCAGGTCCTTAAGAGGGTGCAGAGGAGGTTTACCAGAATGGTTCCAGGGATGAGGGAACCAAGTTAGATGAAAGAAGCTGCGACTGTTCTCCTTGGAGCAAAGGAAATTTTGGAGAGATCTGCAAGATGATAAGAGATTTAGATAACAAAAACAAAAATAGCAGGAAAAACTCAGCAGGCCTGACAGCATCTGCGGAGAGGAATACAGTTAATGTTTTGAGTCTGTATGACTCTTCATTCCATCCCCATCCACATTGACCTCCCTGACCTCCTCTTTCCCAGTCCCAGGGTCCATGTCTTCCTCCAAGTCCCTACCAACCACCCTCACTGTCCCTTCAGCCACCACTGTCACCCTACCTGCTCACTCTGCCCTCTCTCATACTCACCATTCCCTCTTACCACACCCACATTCCCTATGTGGCAGTCATTGACTCCACAGACCCCTTCCTTGCTCGTTCACCTGGGCATCCCTCTTTACTCCCTCCACCTCCTGGACTCATTCCCCCCCTCTGAACTCCTTCCTCCTCCCAGACTCCTTCCTCCCCATGAAGTCCTGCTCTCCTCTGAACTTATTCCTCCCTCCCGAAGTCCTGTCCTCCTCCAAACTCCTTCCCCCTCCAAACTCCTTCCCTTACACCTTCCTAACTTCTTACATCTACCTCTCCAGTTGTTGCATTCTCCCCCGCTATACCTTCCTTCCCCACCGTACTCCCTCCCCGATCCCAACCTCACCCCCTGACACCATTGTATCCCCCCTCAACCTCACCCCCCGACACCATTGTTTCCCCCCGATACTATCATTCCCCCCACTTTGACGCCTTCATTCCCCTCTCTGAGCCTCACCCTCCCCGCACATGATACACCTTCCTCTCCCAGTCAAACCCATCCTTTCTCTCCCACCCCCCCACCACCAATGATCATCCGTAGCAGCCCAAGGCCAAGACCCCTGATGTCCCAAAGCAGATCCCAGGCATCAACGGTAACCTCCAATCTTCCATGGGCTGCTTTGAATGCAGCAGAGCCATGTCAAGAGAATCCACCCAGCATGCGATGCACATGTTCCTTCAGGGTCCGGTAGCTGTAGGGCTCCAGCATCTTCTGCTCCTCAATGTCCATTGTCTGAGCAAGGCCCTAACAGTAAGTCCTGACTTCTGCATATCACACTTGTCAAGTTGTGTTCTGAGCCAGCGTGTTTTCCCACGGATGTACCTGGATGATCCAGCGTGGGGCGGGGGGGGTGGTGATTCAGGCAAAGCAGGACTTATAATTACATGTAGATCTTTTAAAATGACTTTCCTGATGGGCAGTAGGGGGAAAGGCACCCCGCCATTGACGGGTGGTGCAGACGATCACAAACTGGTTTCATGAAGCTGTGAAAGGCCGATTTTTGGCCTTCTCACCATATTGTCCGCTCATGCCTGCCATGAGGCCCAACACCAAAAGGACAGAAAATTCCAGCCTATGATTTCCCTTCTGCACTTAACCTGGTTCTCAATTGCATAGCCTTGCCCTGCAAGACAGAGAGAGGTTTGTCATTGTGTCGGTGAGTGTGCTGCCATATGTTTGGATGATGTACCTGACACAACTGCAGAGCTGCCAGTGGGTATAAGCTGTGAGATGCGAGTATGAGGCCTGCAGCAGTGCTAAATGTGGCAGGGTGAGTTAAGCATGTTAGATGTGAGTCATATTTGATAAAAACTGTTGATATGTGATGAATGGGGTGATGAATTGGTGGAACTTAAATCCTATGAATATTAAAAAAAAATCTAGAATTCAAAACTAGTCTCAGCAATGGTGATCATGAAATGATTATCAATTGTTGTAAAAACCCTTCCAGTTCACTAATTTCCTTTAGAGAAGGAAATCTGCCATTCTTACCTGGTCTGGCCTACATGTGACTCCAGAGCCACAGCAATGTGGTTGACCCTTAAATAGAACCATAGAAAAGTTACAGCACAGAAGGAGGCCATTTGGCCCATCTTGTCCATGCCAGCCCGAGGACATCCAGGTGCCCTTTCTAATCCCACCTTCCTGCACCCAGCCCATAGCCCTGCAGCTTACAGCACTTTAGGTGCAGATCCAGGTACTTTTTAAAAGAATTTAAAGTTTCTGCCTCTACCACTAACTTGGGCAGTGAATTCCAGACACCCATTACCCTCTGCGTAAAAAAGTTCTTCCTCATGTCCCCCTACACCTTCTTTATAAGATATCTTAAATCTATGTCCCCTGGTTCTAGAATTCTCCATCAAGGGAAACAATTTTATACTGTCCACTCTATCTATTCCCCTCATAATTTTGCACACCTCAACCAAGTCACCTCTCAGCCTTCTTTGTTCTAAGGAAAATAACCCCAACTTATCCAATCTCTCCTTGCAGCTACATTTTTCTAACCCTGGCAACATTCTTGTAAACCTCCTCCGCACTCTCTCCAGAGCTATTATGCCCTTCCTGTAATGTGACGACCAGAACCGCACATAATACTCCAGTTGTGGCCTCACCAGTGTTTTATACAATTCCAACATTATATCCTTACTTTTATATTCTATACCTCTGCCAATAAAGGAGAGCATTCCATATGCCTTCTTTACAACCTTGTCTACTTGAACAGCTGCCTTCAGGGACCTGTGTACTTGTACACCAAGATCTCTCACTTCATCTACCCCACTTAGTATATTCCCATTTATTGTGTAACTGCTTGACCTCCCTAAATGTATGACCTCACACTTCTCTATGTTAAAATCCATCTGCCTCTTTACCACCCACTCCACCAACCCATCTATATCGTTTTGGAGATTATGGCTGTCCTCTGCACTATCCACTACTCGGCCAATCTTTGTGTCAACTGCAAATTTCTCAATCGTGCCCCCCATGTTCATGTCTAAATTGTTAATATATAACACAAACAGCAAAGGTCCCAACACCGAGCCCTGTTGAACATCACTTGAGACAACTTTCCATTCACAAGGGCATCCATCAACCATTACCCTTTGTTCCCTGTCCTCTGATATAGCCTAGTAGGCCACTCAGTTCAAGGGCAATTATGGATGGGCAACCAATCCATGTCCCATGAAATAATTTTTAAAAGTGAACAGTGTTATAATTGTATGGATGTGGCATGTGAAGATGCATTTATTAACCTTGACCAATCATGTGAAATCATTGAGTTTTTTGCACCAGTGAATCCAGGTTCATGGAGTTAGACTTCTGGCATTGACAGCAACAGCTATCAGCTTCTAGTGCCTATATAATATCTGTCTGGAGGATCTCTTGGCTTCCTGAAGGAGGAGGACTTCTCTCTTCCTATACCAGACTCCAGTGCTAGATCAGTGAATCTTGACGCATGCCCGCTGGTTTATCACATCACTTCCATTCCTCCTGCTCATAAACTCTTCCCGAACTACTTCCAGTACCTGCCATACGTAGAACACACTATCAGAGTTGCAGTCTGGCTTTAAGCAATTCAGGCTAACCTTAGATGATGCTAGCCTCACATGAAGGTGTGCATCCTGCTAAGGTGCATAGCCACTCAGCAGCATATTTAGCACTGGACTGCATGCCACTATTACTTAAATCAACAGGCAGCACAAAGTTTGCACACTGCCTGTGTTGCTATGAACCAGTGCAGGTTAACTGCACTTCGTAATCTCTGCATCCCATTACCAGTCTTACCCAATCTATTCTCCACAATCTGTTGGGCAGAGAGATCCAGATTTCTACTGCCCTGGGTGTGAAAAATGCTTTGTGAATTTGCTCCATAATAGCCTAACTATAATTTTAATATCCCATAACCTTGGAAAGATAAAGGTTCATAGAACTGTTCTCAGCTGGATTGTAAACCAGTGTCCAAAAGTAAAAAAGCATTGTTTTAACCTGCTTTCAGGTCCCCTTGAAACTTACCTCCTGAATAACGTTGTGGAAAATAGAAACAATTCAAGAAACTCTAGCTCATGCCTGTCTTAGAATATGAAGAATACAAAATAAAAATATGGTATTGGCACTCCATATTCATCATGTCTTTGAAAACATAAAAGTTAGCTTTGGGGCTTACACTTTACCCAAAAAATCTGAGTGCTCAGCTTTCACATTTCTGAATGCCTCATTATGAATTCAAAGCTCTGTATTAATCAGATCGTAAAAAGACCTCATATCATTGCTATCCAAGGAACAGATTTCCATCTTACTGTAAAACTTTAAATCTAAGGCCTGGACCAGTGTCAGCTGTGATTCAGTTGATAGCACTCTCGCCACTGAGTCAGGAGGGGGTGGGATTAAGTGCCCCAGGGGCAAAATATTATGCCAGCGGGATTTTGTGGTCCTGCCGAAGTCAACGGACTGGCCGCAATTTACAGCCCTACCTCCGCTGCCGTAAAATTCCACCCTAAAACTTAAACTCAAAAATCAAAGCTGACACTCCAGTACAGTACTGAAGGAGTGCTGCACTGTCAGAGTTGCTGTCTTTCAGGTGAGACTGAGCTCCCATCTGTCCTCTGGGTGGATGTAAAAGATCCCACAGCATTATTTCAAAGCAGGGCAGGGAAGTTATCCCTGGTGATCTGTTCAATATTTACCCCTCAATCAACATCACATAAATACATTGCCTGGTCATTATGACATTGTTGTCTGTGGAATTTTGCTGTGTGCAAATTTGCTGTTGCATTTTTCTACAGTCCAACAGTGACTATCATTCAAAATAACTTCTTTAGCTGTAAAGCAATTTGAAAAGTCGTGTGGTCATTAAAATATACGATAGAAATGCAAGTCTTTCTTTTTATGAAGAGTAAATCATCTTTGACTAATTTGCTAGAGTTCTTTGAAAGTGTGACAAGCAAAGTGGATAATGGGGATCCTGTAGATGTAATATATCTGGACTTCCAGAAGGTCTTTCATAAGGTGCTGCACAAAAGATAAGATCACGTGGAGTTAGGGGTAATGCATTAGCTTGGATAGAGGATTGGCTAACTAACAGAAAGCATAGAGTCGGGATAAACGGGTCTTTTCCTGGATGGCAAGCTGTAATTAGTGGGGTGCCACACGGTTCGGTCCTTGGACCCCAACTATTTACAATCTATGTTAATCACTTGGATTCAGGGATAGAAGGTACTATAGCTAAATTTGCAGATGACACCAAAATAGGTGGGAAAGTAAGTTGCAATGAAGAAATAAGAAATTTACAAATGAATATGGACAGGTTAGATGAATGGGCCAAAATTTGGCAGATGGAGTTTAACATGAATAAGTGTGGAAGACTTGGTTGGAAAAATAAAAAAGCGACTTATTATTTAAGTGGAGAGAAACTTCAGAATGCTTCAGTGCAGAGGGATCTGGGTGTCCTCATGCATGAATCGCTGTAAGCTAGTATGCAGATACAGCAGGTAATAAGGAAGGCAAATGGAATTTTGGCATTTATTGCTAAAGGAATAGAGTATAAACATAGGGAAGTGTTGTTACAACTGTACAAGGCATTGGTGAGACTGCAACTGGAGTACTGTGCATAGTTTTGGTCCCCTTACTTGAGGAAGGATGAAGTTGCATTGGAGGCAGTTCAGATGAGGTTCACTAGATTGATTCCAGAGATGCAGGATTTGTCTTATGAGGAGAGATTGAGCAGCTTAGGCCTATACTCACTAGAGTTTAGAAGGATGAGGGGAGATCTAATTGAGGTGTATAAGATGCTAAAGTAGACGTGGAGCAGATGTTTCCCCTTGTGGGGCATTCTAGAATGAGAGGCCATAGTTTTAGGCTAAGGGGTGGTAGATTTAAATCAGAGATGTGAAGGAATTACTTTTCTTAAAGGGTGGTGAATCTCTGGAATTCACTACCTCAGAGTGCAGTGGATGCCAGGATGCTGAATAAATTTAAGGAGGAGATAGACAGATTTTTAATTAGTAACAGGTTGAAAGGTTACGGGGAGAGGGCAGGGAATTGGAGTTGAGGGCGAATTGAGATTAGCCATGATTGTATTGAATGGCGGGGCAGGCTCAAGGGGCTGAATTGCCTACTCCTGCTCCTAGTTCTTATGTTCTTTTACACAAAAAATATCATTCACTTTTACAAGACATTCTATAGAACGTTATAAGCACTAAACTATTTTTAAAGTCACTGTTTTGATCGTAACAAGGCAGCCAATGTTTCACTTTTCCAAATATTATTGTTGTTGAACATAGATCTGAAAGCTAAATGATCAAAAATTATACGCACCTGCTATTAACATTGTGCAGAACTGCAAAAGTAATTTTAACCTAACCTCTTCCACAGGATATTAATTGGAATGAATTGTCAACCTGTTTATACCAGTTTCTTTTACTTTAGAATTGTTTTTAAAGCCTTCAATAACTTCCTGCCTATTTTGAATTTAAAATCCCAGGGGCATAAAACACCCTAGACTTGCAGCATTCAGATAAACATGATATTTGACATATTCTAAACACAACCCCAAGGGTTAGAATCTTCTCAACAGCTTCCAAAAAACCAATGTAATTGCAAAGTGTTTCCTAAGATCAGTCTGGAACATATTGCTCTAGATAGGGCATATCTGTGTGCAGTGTTTGATTAGTTCAGGCACAGAAGGCCAAACTTCAAGAACCAGAAGATGGGGAAGGAGGTTGTGGAAGTAAAGCCATGAAAGAATTTGAAAATGGAAATAAATTCAATGTGCTGCACAATAGGTGAGTGATGAATAAGGGAGGAGATAGCCATGGAGAATAATATATACACTACTGCATTTTGAGCAAGTTTATCGAAGTATACATGGCCGCTCTTGGAGAATTTGGGACAAGTCAAATCTGGAGGGGACAGCAAGAGTGCATGACCGCCCTTATGGTTCCCAACTCCCTCTATTCATTTAAGACTTCCTTAAAACCCACCTCTTGGACCAAGCTTTTGTTCATGCTTCTTGATGGGTTCTACTTTGGTTTGGTGCTCATTCATAGAAACATAGAAACCAGGAGCAGGAATAGGCCATTCAGTCCTTTGAGCTTGTTCCACCATTTATTATGATCATGGCTGATCATCCAACTCAATAGCTTGCTCGCGCTTTCTCCCCAGACCCTTTGATCTCTTTCGCCCCAAGAGCTATAACTAACTCTTTCTTGAAAACATGCAATGTTTTGGTCTCAACTATTTTCTCTGGTAACAAATTCCACAGGCTCACCACTCTCTGGGTGAAGAAATTTCTCCTCATCTCAGTCCTAAATGGTCTACCCCGTATCCTCAGATTGTGACCCCTAGTTCTGGACTCCCCCCACCATCGGGAACATCCTTCCTGCTTGGTCCTGATAGAATTTTATAGGTTTCTAGGAGATCCCCGAACTCCAGTGAATATAATCCTAACCAACTCAATCTCTCCTCATATGTCAGTCCCGCCATCTCAGGAATCAGTTTGGTAAACCTTTGCTGCACTCCCTCTATAGCAAGAACATCCTTCCTCAGATAAGGAGGCCAAAACTGCAACAAGATTCCAGGAGTGGTCTCACCAAGGCCCTGTATAATTACAGCAAGACATCCCTGCTCCTGTACTCGAATCCTCTCACTATGAAGGCCAACATACCATTTGCCTTCTTTACTGCCTGCTGAACCTGCATGCTGACCTTCAGCAACTGGTGTACAAGGACACCCAGGTCTAGGTTGCCCATTCCCCTCTCTCAATTTATAGCCATTCAGATAATAATCTGCCTTTCTGTTTTTGCTACCAAAATGGATAACCTCACATTTATCCACATTATACTGCATCTGCCATGCATTTGCCCACTCAGCTTGTCCAAATCACACTGAAGCATCTCTGCATCCTCCTCACAGCTCACCCTCCCACCCAACTTTGTGTCATCTGCAAATTTGGAGATATTACATTTAGTTCCCTCATCTAAATCATTAATATATATCGTGAATAAATGGGGGCCCAGCACCGATCCCTGTGGTACCCCACTAGTCACTCCCTGCCATTCAGAAAAAGACCCGTTTATTCCTACTCTTTGTTTCCTGTTTTCTATCTATCTCAATACACAACCCCCAATCCCGCGTGCTTTAGGTCCTCCTTACTAACATCTGGGGGGCTTGTGCAAAAATTGGGAGGGCTGTCTCTCAGACAAGTCAAGCAATACCACTTAGAGCAAGCACTAAAGGTGACAAGGGTGCAGAATGTACTCTGTATGGGGGACTTCAATGTCTGAAAGGGTTAAATGATTTTAATCAGAAGTGCCTTTTCGCAAAAATAAATTATAAGTAGAAAAGCAGAACAGGATATTAGTAGATGTGTTTTAGACAGGATAAGAAATGAGATAGGCAAGCTAGTAAAACAAAGAACAAGGCCAGGGAGTGAGTGTTAAGATCAGGGAGGCCCAGACTGCTGCACAGTCAGCAAGGTATGGTGGTCTTGCATGGATGAGAACAATACTTGATATGTGAACACATAGGAAACAAGTAACTGAGACCAGAGAAGCATGTGATTGTAAGTTGACAAGTTTAGAAAATGTGTATGTGATCAAAGGTGTATATGAGGAGTAAACACCTGTAACCTTTTAGAGTTCAATCTTGGACTGCCCAAAGCTGTCTCTCCCTGCATACACTTGAATAATTAATAAACAATTGTAGCTTGTACCTGAGTATCCTGTTGGTTTGTCAAGGTGAACAACAACAAATGTCTATCACCAAGAGTGGCTCGGTAACACCACTGATTGAGCTGGTTGAGTCCTAAAAGACATAGTTGATACATTGGGCTGCAACAGGTGGTGAGGGAACTGACAAGAGGAAAAAACATACATGATCTTATCCTCACCTACCTGCCTGCCATTGTCATTGTACATGACAGTATCGGTAGATGTGACCACGGCACAGTCACTGTGGAGACAAAGTTATGTCTTCACATTGAGGATACCTCCATCATGTTGTGTGGCACCATCACCATGCTAAACGGAATAGATTTCAAACAGATCTAGCAACTCAAGACTGGGCGTCCGTGAAGTGCTGTGGGCCATCAGCCGCAGCAGAATTGCACTCAGCCACAATCTGTAACCTCATGATCCAGCATATCCTCCACTCTACCATTATCACCAAGTCAGAGCATCAACCCTGGTTCAATGAAGACAGCAGGTGGGCATGCCAGGAGCAGCACCAGGCATAAATAAAAACGAGGTGTCAATCTGGTGAAGCTACAACACAGGACTACTTGCATGCCAAACAGCATAAGCAGCAAGTGATAAGACAGAGCTCAGTGATTCCACAACCAACGGAGCAGATCTAAGCTCTGTAGTCCAGCCACATCCAGCCGTGAATGGTGGTGGAGAATTAACAACTCATTGGGGGAGGAGGCTCCACTAATATCCTCATCCTCAATGAAGGGAGAGCCTAGCACATCAGTGCAAAAGATAAGGCTGAAAAATTTGCTAGAATATTCAGCCAGTAATGTCGAGTGGATGATCCATCTTGGCCTCCTCCAGAACTCTCAACATCACACTTACCAGTTCTCAGCCAATTCAATTCACTCCATGTGATATCAAGAAATGGCTGAAGGCACTGGATAGGCTATGGGCCCTGACAATATTCCAGAATTAGTACTGAAGACTTGTGCTCCAGAACTTGCTGCGCCAGTAGCCAAGCTGTTCCAGTGCAGCTACAACACTGGCATCTACCCAGATATGTGGAAAATTGCCCAGGTATGTCCTTTACACAAAAAGCAGGATAAATCCAACCCCATCAGTCTACTCTCGATGATCAGCAGAGAAAGGGAAGGGGTCATCAACTGTGCACTTGCAGCAAGCCGCACTTGCTTAGCAATTACCTGCTCACTGATGCTCAGTTTGGATTCTGCCAGGACCACTTAGCTCCTGACCTCGTTACAGCTCTGGTTGAAACATGGACAAAAGAGCTGAACTCCTGAGGTGAGGTGAGAGTGACTGCCCTTAACATCAAGGCAGCATTTAACCGAGTGTGGCATCAAGGAATCCTAGCAAAACTGTAGTCAATGGGAATCAGGGGGAAAACTCTCCACTGGTTGGAGTCATACCTAGCACAAAGGAAAATTGTTGCGGTTGTTGGAGATCAGTCATCTCAGCTCCAGAACATCACTGCAGGAGTTCCTCAGGGTAGTGCCCTCGGCCCAGCCATCTTCAACAGCTTCATCAATGACCTACCTTCCATCATAAGGTGAGAACTGGGGGAGATGTTTGCTGATGGTTGCATAATGTACAGCACTATTTGCAAGTCCTCAGATACTGAAGTAGTCCATGTCCAAATGCAGCAACACATGGACATCCAGGCTTGGGCTGACAAGTGACAATATAAGTTTCACACCATACAAGTTTCAGGCAATGACCATCTCCAATAAGAGAGAATCTAACCATCTCCCCTTGACGTTCAATGGCATTACCATCTCCCACTATCAACATCCTGGGCGTTACCATTGACCAGAAACTGCATTGGACCAGCCATATAAATAAAAAACAAAAACAGAATTACCTGGAAAAACTCAGCAGGCCTGGCAGCATCGGCGGAGAAGAAAAGAGTTGACGTTTCGAGTCCTCATGACCCTTCGACAGAACTTGAGTTCGAGTCCAAGAAAGAGTTGAAATATAAGCTGGTTTAAGGTGTGTGTGTGGGGGGCGGAGAGATAGAGAGAGAGAGAGGTGGAGGGGGGGCGGTGTGGTTGTAGGGACAAACAAGCAGTGATAGAAGCAGATCATCAAAAGATGTCAATGACAATAGTACAATAGAACACATAGGTGTTAAAGTTAAAGTTGGTGATATTATCTAAACGAATGTGCTAATTAAGAATGGATGTTAGGGCACTCAAGGTATAGCTCTAGTGGGTTTTTTTTTATTTTTTTTTAATAATGGAAATAGGTGGGAAAAGGAAAATCTTTATAATTTATTGGAAAAAAAAGGAAGGGGGAAACAGAAAGGGGGTGGGGATGGGGGAGGGAGCTCACGACCTAAAGTTGTTGAATTCAATATTCAGTCCGGAAGGCTGTAAGGTCCCTAGTCGGAAGATGAGGTGTTGTTCCTTCAGTTTGCGTTGGGCTTCACTGGAACAATGCAGCAAGCCAAGGACAGACATGTGGGCAAGAGAGCAGGGTGGAGTGTTAAAATGGCAAGCGACAGGGAGGTTTGGGTCATTCTTGCGGACAGACCGCAGGTGTTCTGCAAAGCGGTCGCCCAGTTTACATTTGGTCTCTCCAATGTAGAGGAAACCACATTGGGAGCAACGAATACAGTAGACTAAGTTGGGGGAAATGCAAGTGAAATGCTGCTTCACTTGAAAGGAGTGTTTGGGTCCTTGGACGGTGAGGAGAGAGGAAGTGAAGGGGCAGGTGTTGCATCTTTTGCGTGGGCACGGGGTGGTGCCATAGGAGGGGGTTGAGGAGTAGGGGGTGATGGAAGAGTGGACCAGGGTGTCCCGGAGGGAGCGATCCCTACGGAATGCCGATAAGGGGGGTGAAGGGAAGATGTGTTTGGTGGTGGCATCGTGCTGGAGTTGGCGGAAATGGCGGAGGATGATCCTTTGAATGCGGAGGCTGGTGAGGACAAGGGGGACCCTATCATGTTTCTGGGAGGGAGGAGAAGGCGTGAGGGCGGATGCGCGGGAGATGGGCCGGACACGGTTGAGGGCCCTGTCAACGACCGTGGGTGGAAAACCTCGGTTAAGGAAGAAGGAGGACATGTCAGAGGAACTGTTTTTGAATGTAGCATCATCGGAACAGATACGACGGAGGCAAAGGAACTGAGAGAAATGGGATGGTGTCCTTACAGGAAGCAATCCCCATCCACCACTACTCTCCTCCGTCTGGCTGAACTTGTTCTCACGCTGAACAATTTCTCCTTCAACTCCTCTCACTTCCTCCAAATAAAAGGTGTGGCTATGGGTACCCGCATGGGCCCCAGCTATGCCTGTCTCTTTATGGGGTATGTGGAACACTCCTTGTTGCAGTCCTACTCTGGCCTCCTTCCACAACTCTTTCTCCGGTACATCGATGATTACTTCGGTGCCGCTTCATGCTCTCGTCGGGACTTGGAAAAATTTATTAGTTTTGCTTCCAACCTCCACCCCTCCATCATTTTCACGTGGTCCATCTCTGACACTTCCCTTCCCTTCCTTGACCTCTCTGTCTCAATCTCTGGTGATAGACTGTCCACCAATATCAATTACAAACCCACCGACTCCCACAGCTATCTCAACTACAGCTCCTCACACCCCACTTCCTGTAAGGACTCCATCCCATTCTCTCAGTTCCTTCGCCTCCGTCGCATCTGTTCCGATGATGCTACATTCAAAAACAGTTCCTCTGACATGTCCTCCTTCTTCCTTAACCGAGGTTTTCCACCCACGGTCGTTGACAGGGCCCTCAACCGTGTCTGGCCCATCTCCCGTGCATCCGCCCTCACGCCTTCTCTTCCCTCCCAGAAACATGATAGGGTCCCCCTTGTCCTCACTTATCACCCCACCAGCCTCCGCTTTCAAAGGATCATCCTCTGCCATTTCCGCCAACGCCAGCATGATACCACTACCAAACACATCTTCCCTTCACCCCCACCCACCCCGGCGGCATTCCGTAGGGATCGTTCCCTCCAGGACACCCTGGTCCACTCCTCCATCACCCCCTGCTCCTCAACCCCCACCTATGGCACCTCCCCATGCCCACGCAAAAGATGCAACACCTGCCCCTTCACTTCCTCTCTCCTCACCGTCCAAGGGCCCAAACACTCCTTTCAAGTGAAGCAGCATTTCACTTACATTTCCCCCAACTTAGTCTACTGCATTCGTTGCTCCCAATGCAGTCTCCTCTACATTGGAGAGACCAAATGTAAACTGGCAACCGCTTTGCAGAACACCTGCGGTCTGTCTGCAAGAATGACCCAAACCTCCCTGTCGCTTACCATTTTAACACTCCACCCTGCTCTCTTGCCCACATGTCTGTCCTTGGCTTGCTGCATTGTTCCAGTGAAAACCAACGCAAACTGGATGAACAGCACCTCATCTTCCGACTAGGCACTTTACAGCCTTCCGGACTGAATATTGAATTCAACAACTTTAGATCTTGAACTCCCTCCTCCATCCCTACCCCCTTTCTGTTTCTTCCCCCTTCCTTTTGTTTTTTCCAAAAAGTTATATAGATTTTTCTTTTCCCACCTATTTCCATTATTTTTAAATCTTTTATGCCCCGCTAGTCTTTCAACCCCACCCCCACTAGAACTATACCTTGAGTGCCCTACCATCCATTCTTAATTGGCACATTCGTTTAGATAATATCACCACCTTCAACGCCTCTGTGTTCTTTTGTTCTTTTGTCTGTGACACCTTTTGTTTATCTGCTCCTATCACTGCTTGCTTGTCCCTACAACCACACCACCCCGCCCCCCAACTTCTCTCCCCACCACCACCCCCACCTTAAACCTGCTTATATTTCACCCCTCTCCTTATATTCGCTCAGTTCTGTGGAAGGGTCATGAGGACTCGAAACGTCAACTCTTTTCTTCTCCGCCGATGCTGCCAGACCTGCTGAATTTTTCCAGGTAATTCTGTTTTTGTTTTGGATTTCCAGCATCCGCAGTTTTTTGTTTTAATCCAGAGATTACTACTTTTGAGGTACTGTTTTTAATCTGCTTCCTAGCTCCCTAAATTCTGTTTGCAGGACCTCATCCCTCTTTCTACCTATGTCGTTGGTACCATTATGTACCACAATCTCTGTTTGCCCTCCCCCTTTAGAATGCCCTGCAGCCGTTCAGTGACATCCTTGACCCTGGCACCAGGGAGGCAACATACCATCCTGCAGTCACATCTATGGCCGCAGAAATGCTTGTCAGTTCCCCTTACTATCAAGTCTACTACTACTATTGCTCTTCCCCTCTTTTTCCTCCCTCCCTGTGCAGCTGAACTACTCTCAATGCCATGAGCGTTGCTGCACTCCCCAGAGGAACCGTCATTCTCACCGTTTTTCAACACAGAAAAACGGCTCTCATGTGAGATGCACCCTGGGGGTTTCCTGGCTACCTGCCTGACACCTTTCTTCTGACTGATGATCACCCATTCCCTCTCTGTCTGCACTTCCGTAAGCTGTGGAGTGACCACGTCTAAAAATGTGCTATCCACAAATCTCTCAGCCTCACGGATGCACCTCAGTGCCACCAGCTGCTGCTCAAGCTCTGAACCTTGGAGCTCAAGTAGCTGTAGCTGTGGCACTTCCTGCACACGTGGTTGGTCAGAGCACAAGGAGCATCTAGGAATTCCCACATGTTGCAGGCAGTACATAACACAGGACTGAGCTGCCCTCCCATGCCTCTAGTTGAAAAAATCCCTTAAAGTTAAATACAGTAAAAAAAAATAATTATTTATGTACTTTAAATGAAAACTAGAACTCTTACCTTTCCTTAGCTTAACCTGTTTTAATTTGGAGAAAAACTGGAGGAGAACACTTACCCACTACTCACCAATCAGCTCTCATCTTTGTGCTGAAGTCACTTTTTGAAGTGACTCGCGCTGGTTCCGATCTCTCCGCCGGTCTCTCTTGCTGTCTTGTGATGTCACTCTTGTTATTTTCAACAAGAACTCACAGCAGGACACTTTTCCCAGACTGCTTTATCGCACTGCTGACTGCAGGACACTCTTCCCAGACTGCTTCACCGTGATGCTGACTGCAGGACACTATTCCCAGACTGCTTCAGCATGATGCTGACTGCAGGACACTCTTCCCAGACTGCTTCACCATGTTGCTGACTGCAGCACACTCTTCCCAGACTGCTTCACCATGATGCTGACTGCAGCACACTCTTCCCAGACTGTTTCATCGTGATGCTGACTGCTGGACACTCTCCCTAGACTGTTTCACCATGATGCTCACTGCTGGACACTCTCCCCAGACTGCTTCACCATGATGCTGACTGCAGCACACTCTTCCCAGACTGTTTCATCATGATGCTGACTGCTGGACGCTCTCCCTAGACTGTTTCACCATGATGCTCACTGCTGGACACTCTCCCCAGACTGTTTCACCGTGATGCTGACTGCTGGACACTCTCCCCAGCAGTTAGGAGAATTCCATGTGGAATGCCCTACCAGAAACAGTCTTTGAGGGAATTTACAGAAATAGGAAATGGGAAATGAGTTATTTACAGCACAGAAAGAGGCTATTCAGCCAATTATATCAATGCTGGCTCTCTGCAGAGGAATCCAAGCAGTACCATTCCCCCATTCCTCCTGAGCCCTGCAAGTCTACTTACTTCATGACCATCCAGTTTCTTTTTGAAATCATTCATTGCCTGTTCTCCCATTACACTCATGGGTCGCAAGTTCAAGGCCACAACCATTCACTGCTTGAAAAAGTTATTTTTCATATTCCCCCTGTGTCTCTTGCCCAAAAAATTGAATCTCTGTCCCTTGGTCCTGTACCATCATTGTCTACCTTATCCTAACCTGCCATAATTTTGTACTCCTCTATCAAATCTCCCCTCAAATCACCTTTGTTTCAAAGAGAACAATCCTTGTTGCTCCAACCCAACCTTGCGATTAAAATACTAAATTGCTGAAACTGTTCCGGTACATCTCCTCTGCACCCTCTCATGGGCCCTCACATCCTTCCTAAAATGTGGTGATCAGAACTGGACACAATTCTAGTTGTGGCCTAACCAGAGGTTTATACAGGTTCAGCATAACTTCCCTGCTATTATATCTAATACCTCTATTTATGAAGCCCATATATTTTGCTGAGCACTCTCTCAATTTGTTCTGCCAACTTCAAAATCTAAAATCTATATGCATGCGCTCTCAGGCAAAAAATAAAAATTTAGAATGGTATGGAGAATGGGACTGATTGAATAATTCTTTTGGAGAGTTGTTACAGGTGTAAAGGGCTTTGGTTATCTCCTCTGTGCTATACAGTTCAGTGATTATTTTCTCCTGAGGTTTCATACTTTTCTTCCAATAATGGTCTAGCATTGGTGTTTTTGCTTATGGTAAAGTAATGTTAGACTAGTTAATTAAATATCAATTGGGGCAAGTATAATACAGGAATACGTTTTTTTTTAAATTCATTCACGGGATGTGGGCTTCGCTGGCTGGGATTTATTGCCCATCCCTTGTTGCCTAGTATTAATGTAATTACACAGAGCAGGTCCAAAGCATTATTTAAAATTAACTGTTTATACAATGTATTAACCAGATTCTAAAAGAGGGAATAGGGATTTTCTTTTAGGTAGGTCAAGAGTGGGTAGCTGAGACTTATTGCATGCAATTCCAACACCACATAGGAACTTCAGGACACATCATCTGTCTTGATGAACCATGTTTGTAGGAAGTTTCTCCAGCTGCTCAAGTTTGAACTCAGGGTTTCTGAGCTTGAAGGATAGCTGGAATCACTGTAGAGAATCAGGGAAGCAGAGAGTTTCCTAGATTGTT
This sequence comes from Carcharodon carcharias, assembly GCF_017639515.1. NCBI lineage: Eukaryota > Metazoa > Chordata > Chondrichthyes > Lamniformes > Lamnidae > Carcharodon > Carcharodon carcharias. The sequence continues at coordinate 43,668,165 of NC_054472.1, read as the reverse complement.
TGTTCCAGGCAGTGAGAATTCTGGTTACCAGATGAGTGACCATCTGGAGGCAATAAATGCAGGGGTGTGTATCATTTTCAAACAACTTTGGAGACTACTGGGACTGACAGCACCTTGAAGGAATACAATCTTGACTATGGCACCAATGGGCAACTGACTGCACAAGTGGGAACAGGAAAGAGTAGAAATGCAGATGTTATAGGAGATTCCATAGCTAGGGGACATAGAAGCATTCCTGTAACTGTCATCCTACATGGTGGGTTGCCTCCTCCATACCAGGATAAAGGACATCTTGGAGAAGGTGCAGAATTATCTGCAGGGGCAAGGGGATGAGCTAGAAGTTGTGGTAGACATCAGTACCAACAACAAAGTGAGGGCCCTATAATCAGATTTCCAGTGCCTACAAAGGAAGTTAATACAATCTAGAGGAGTTAATATTGTTTTAAGAAAGGGAAATCGTGTTTGACAAATTCATTAGAATTCTTTGAGAATGTAACAAGTAGGGCAGATGAAGGGGTACTTAGTAGATGTAGTGTACTTAGATTTCCAAAGGCATTCATCAAGGTGCAAATAAAAGATTACTACACAAGATAAGAGCCCTTGTTATGGGGATAGCATATTAGCATGGACCAAGGATTGACTAAGTAATAGGAAACAGAGAGTCAGGGTAAATGGATCATTTTCAGTTTGACAAACTAACAAGTGGAGTACTACAGGGATCAATGCTGGAGCCTCAACTATTTACAATCTATTTTAATAACTTAGATTTCAGAAAACACTGTATCACAGCCAAATTTGCTGATAATAGAAGAAGTGTTACACCTGGAAAAGTTAAGAATTTCTGATCACAAGTGGTTGCATGGGTGAACACATTTTGCCACTTTATAATCAGAAAATGTATTCACTTTCACTGAATAATGTGTAATGTCGTCTTTCAGCTTCATTTATAGGCTTTGCAAGTCCTCCACTGCATTTCCCCCTGCCCCTCCACCCCACCCCCAGCAATTCAACTGGACCAGGCATGAATCTAGAGGGAGAAGTGTGTGTGGCAGGGACGTTCAGAGCTTCGTGCAAGCACTCTCCCATGCACGCAAAGCTTTCATCCATCACACCCATCTCACTGTCCCAAGCATTTTCAATGCTGCCTACTGGGGTTCTCTTTCAGTTGTTCACATGAGCTGACCTGCATCTCTGCCAACCAACTGATGGCACCCCCATGCAGCACCTGTGCCTGTCCAACATGAGGCTCCCCTCACTTTCAATTTCTGCAAAATGGTTGTAGCAAAGTTTTTGATAAGCTCCCCCATCCTATCCCCTCCCCCAGTCATCCATATCCTTTCTCCCATCACAGTCCACCCCTCTGGCATCACTCTCCACCTCCCCACCAGTACCCTAAAGCCCGAACCCTTCTACTTCATGAATATCCAGGTCAACGTCCACGTTCCTTACCTTCCTGAAAATCCCACCCCCATCCATATTGACCTCCCTGACCTATCCTTCCTACTCCCAGGGTCCGTTTTTGCCTCCGTGTCCCCACCAACCACCCTCGCTGCCCCTTCTACTGGTACTGACACACCCTCACCCTCCTACCCTACAGGCTCCCTCTGCCCCTCTCAAACTCATCTTTCCATCCTACCACATCCACCCTGAGTTTGGTCCACAGGAAGGAAGTCATTGACTCCACAGACTCCTCCCTTGCACTTTCACCTGGATGGTCCACCCATACCGTCAACACCTTCCTCCCACCCTTACACCTTCTTCCACACTTACTTCTTCCTCCACTCTTACTTCCTCCTCCCCCCGACACCCTCTTTCCCCCTCTGAACTTCACCCCCCCCGACACGTTCACACCACCCCCAGCCTCTTCCAACCGCACCCCCCAGTATACCTTCCTTCCCTACCCAGACCTAGATCATCCTCTCCCCTCCACACCCTCGCCAACCATCCATGCAAGCCCATGGTGAAGTCTGTGAAGTTTGAAAGCCTCAGCAAAGTCAAAGCTGCTCAAAGACCCCCCACCCATTCCAAGAGCTATTTTACAGTCGAGCCCTGTGCATGAGGGTCCACCCAACATATGATGCACGTGTTCCTCCAAGGTCCAGTAGCTGCAGGCCTCCAGCATATTTTTCTCCTTGGATGTCCGTGATCTGAACAAAGCCCTAACAATAAGCACCGACTTCTACACATCATGCTTACCCTGGCATGTTCTGGGTTGGCATGTTTTCCCGCCATGTAACGGTAAATTGGGCATGGGAGGGCGATTCCGGTCGGGCCTTACTTTGCATCCCATTAGCAGAAATTGAGTTCATGCCGGCCTCCAGCAGAATTCATGATCCACCATGGTGGGCATCATTGGATGATCCCACTGTGATTTCACGCCGGGGTGAAACCAATTTCTCCCTCTCCTGCTAAATTCTCCACCCCCGCCTGCCACGATGGCCACTGCAAACAGCAGCAAACGATTCCGCCCTTAGCGTCTGCAAAGGATATAGGTATGTTAAGTGAGTGGGCAGAAATTTAACAGATGGAATTAAATGTGGAAAAATGTGAGGTTATCCAATTCTGTTAGCCTTGTCTAATCTTCACATATACCTTTTGGTAGGATTTTTAACTTTTGGCAGGTAGGGTGAGCAAATTGTCCATGTAACGTCAAGGCAATTTGCTTTTTCTCTGATTCTTATCATCTGATGCCATTAATACTTGTCGAACATTCTGTTGAGAAATATCAGAGTTTGTTAAGGGGATTCAATAATGTGCTGACTGCGCAAACTGCAGATCCACTGACTTACCAATTTTAATTGTCGTCATGCTCCATGTCAGGTTTCATTTGTGCCTTTTCATAAAATGTTTGCTCAACAGCATATCTCAGTAGAGACTATGTCATTAGTTATAAAATGACTTACTTCAGCTATTTTATATAGAATTACAACACTTTTTAATGCCCTCAGTGTGCTGTCATCACCAAACATAAAGCAAGTAACACTTTTATATTCCTTTAACTTGCGTCGATCCTCACTTTAGCAACCAAGACAACATTTCGACCAATTGTTCCACATAGTGTTGAATTGCAAGCACTATCCAGCATTGCACAATTAAAGGAGTCCATGATGAATACATTCATTACAAGACTAAAATTCCTTGTAAGCCATACAATTCATTCATTTGAATTATCAATGCCATGTGCCATTTCAAGAGCCTGTCTACATGAGACACTTTAGCACAATCCAAAAGCTAATACAAATCCAGAAATTCCAAAATTAAATTGTGTCTATCTTTTCTAATAATCTTTTGAAGTTCATGTTATGTTTTTTCCGAAATCTACCAAAATGTAACCATGTCTAATCAGCATTTAACAGATCATCTTTCTTGTAAATTTCATCCAAGAGCATGAAATAAAGGTCCAAACCTTCAGCACTATCAAACTGATGGGCATCCATTTCACAAAACACTTTACTTCTGATTTTACTTCTTATAGGAGGTGAAAGTGCCAAGTCCAAACCTTGTCTCCCCTTCTTTGGGAATAACCTGTGTCCATATACGCACTTCATTATTCCATTGGTCATATGGTTCAGACTCTGGGAACATTGAAGAGTAATCATAACCCATCATATAAACTTGCTTTCGGCCATTTTCCACAATGGCTATTAATTTTATGTCTGATTTTTTTCTTAGCTTCCAATCTTCATCACCTTTAGTCAATTGTCTTGTGCTATCATATTATAATCCAGAAAGCAAGCTGGTGTAGGATAGAACTGGTATCAATCTTTTATAAGCATTTATTTACAGTTATAAATTACAAGCAAACACTCCTCACCCCAAAAACCACAGTGTGAGTCAATGTCTATTTCCTGTGGCACAAGTGAATTCCCAGTTAATGCCCACCTCCAGCCCACAGTTAAACACAATTAATATACAATAGATACAAAGGGAAGAGTTTGGGTTGGTCTGGCAAGGAGCCGACATTGATACAATGAACCAAATGGCTTCTTCTGTGCTGTAAGCTTCTATGATTCTAATAGCTTCTCCCAAGTTTTTTCTAATCCTTATGTTTCTACCTTGCTGCTTCTAAATTAACGCATACATATATATTATATAGCATCAAGGGTTGCTAGGCAGTGAGCTGAACACAGAAATGCGTTTAAATTATCTTGTGAGTGGCTTCATTCTCCAGTTTCAATGGCATGCCTGCATGATTCTTAAAATGTTGGCATCAATCGCACAGCATTTTGGAGCACTTGTTTTAAATGTCATCCTGGCATCTAATTCATGAGCAAGTGGTGGCTAACTCTGGGGAGAAACCAGAAGAGAAGAAAATACCCTCCTCAGCAAATGTAATTCTTGCGGTCTGTCCTGTTAGCTCAGTCATCATGATATCTCCTCAAGATTGCTCTAAGTAAAGGGCTAAGAATGTTGGATTTCTTCATTTACAAAATTGAGCAGATTTTTCTTTCACAGCAGATGATATCCAACCACATCTTAGATATTTTGAATGGCGGCCAAATTAAATAATTTGGCTGAACTTTAAAGGATTTGAAAACTTAGCAGCTTTTCAAAATATCACCCATTATGTGGTATTATCAGTCTCCTGCTGGGGTGTCTAGCTAGCTTGGCAATTACACAATCACCATGGGAAGAAATTTATTTGTAGGTAGGCACGTGCCCGACCCGATAGGGTGTAAAATCGCACGAGAAGATGTCAGGCGAACGTCCCGACGTTATCACGTACTTGTGATATTTTGCTCGTCAGGCACGTGCAAAAGTCGGAAACACGTCCACCAACAAATAAGAAGGCAACTAAGCCCATTAATGGCGCTATTGTCTCCGATTTTTTGTGGCCCGTCCAACCTTACAACTGGCGGACAGGCAAATTGGCCAGGCGGACTTTGTATTTTTCACCAAATCTCAACCAAGTGCGAGATGTGGTTTCCATTATTAAATAAAATAAAAATAAAAATCTGTGGACAGCATTTTATCATCTATATGTTCAGGTGCCTGGTTGTGATGCTTGGACATTTTTTTTCTGATTTTCAAAATTTCATTTCATGGTTTTCAGGTCTGCAGCTACCTGAGGCAGCTCTCTGCCTTCAGGGAGCTTTCCCTCAGTGCTTGCCCATGCCCATGTTGATGTCATCGCCCGCCCGCTCTCCTCCCGCCCCCACCCCGGCAGCGCTGAGGTTTTCAGCGCGCACTTCACACTGACTGCCCGTTAATTGGCCAGCCAGGTGAAATTGAGGCTGGGGGCTGATCATGGGCGGCAGCCATTTCCCGGCCGCTCCCTGACCTGCCGATCATGCCCACCTGCCGAGCTGACAATTCAGGCCTTTATCAAACAAACATGATGATTAGTTAGCACAATACAAAACTACCTTTAAACTAAAACAAAGAACAACCAAATGCCAGTACTCTCATCAGAAAATTGGAGGTTTTAATTTGGCTTCAATCCTTAGTATATTCAACCATTCTTGTGCACTTGTTTTCTAACAAGCTAATTGTACTGGCAAAATTACTCTGAAGGCGAAGAGCTTCTGAAGAAACACTTTGACATGTTGAAAAAATATTGATCATGAATCGTTAGGCACCAGGCATTCAGCCTCATGCCGAGGCATTTCTTTTTGGCTCCTTAGAAAACCTAAAAACTGCTACAGTAACCTATACCTTTCAGTATTTGTGAGCACAACATTTTAAATGGGGTTTCTTCGTTACGTGGGATGGTAATGTGCACTGATGTGCAAGCATGCTGTTCTGTAAACATTATACAATAATGAACTGCAATGTGGCACAACATATTGGAGCACCAGCCTGGTGACTGGCCACATGCTCAATTCTCCCCCATTCTGCTGGGTCCCTAACTTTAGCTGCAATGCTATGGAAAGTGCTGGACTCAAGCGAACTAGCTTTCACCTCTATCCCATCCCCTTTCATGGAAGGTGGAAATTAAACAGGAGGCCCATCTGTGCTGTTAGGTGTCCACTGTCAACAGATTAATGAACCAAGATCTGGGAGACAGCCCTAAGGGAAAAACGTAGAGGGTAAATATATGCCAAAAGCAAAAGTAATAGAGCATTGACAATGGAGTTTTGCAGCAGTGCCACCTGTACCTCATCAATATTATATCTTTGGTAAAAGAGAAACACTTTAATTCAAAAAATACTTTCATCAAAAGGTAAAATACTTAAATTATTTTTGTACTAGATTAATTTCTGTCTTCCTTTCATTATCCATACATAGGTGACAAGGGCAGATTTATTGCCCATCCCTCATTATCTTGAACATGGTGATTATTTGTCCAACTGTGTGGCTTTCTAGGCCACTTTAGAGGGTATTAACTATCAACCTGTGCCAACTATGTGGTAGACCAGACTGGATGAGGGTGGCAGGTTTCCATCTTTAGAACTTTTATAATAATCATGTAGATTTCAAGGGTTTTTTTTGGTGCTAGCCTACAAATTACCAGGTGTATTGCATTTATTTTACAACATGCCGTGGCAATAAATAAAGTTACAATCTCTGGATTACTAGTCCAATACCAAAACTACAACATTACTATACCCTGTTTGCATTGTAATCTAATAGACTATTGGTTGTCAACTGAAAGCCTGTTTTAGACGTTCTCAGTATGATTGCGAATACCATCATATATCTCCTGAGTATATTATAAAAGCCTTATCTGCCAAATATCAACGTCCTTGACCATTGTCTTGTGTCCTCAGCCTCCATTTTAATATTCATTTTTTTTTAAGTTATGACTTTTTAAACCCTGCAGAAAACACTTCATAATTTCTTGCATAATTTTTCAAGTGCCCTGCTCATAATAAACAGTTCCTAACACATTCCATTAGTAAACTCCTACACACTTGACGTGACAATTACGCATAATGCCTTGCACAGACAGGACTGCAACATACAGGAACACAGTCAATATGCTAGATTTGCTAATGCGGATGCCAGAAATGATATATCAAATTGTAACAACATCTTCTCAGATTAAATGTGGAAGGTTGGATAGTAACAATAGAGTCCAACCATACTGTTCCATGAAATTTATGGTAGCAAGATGATTGAAGGCATGGGATAGCAATCTCTCCTTCAAATTGACCTGTATTTAATGTCCCAGTGCAAGCATTGAGGTTGTTTCTTAATCTTATTCTCCATTGCATCGTGGAACAGAGTTGTGTATTTATTGCTTGCAAATAATATTGTAACTTCTCTTTTATTTCTGGAAGCTAAACCAATTTCTGATATCAATATTATGCATCAGTGAAGAAAAGTCAAGTTTAATGCAGCTGTGTAATATGGCCATTCATCCATAAATATTTTGAGATTGGATCAATTATTCACCCAATTTTCTTTCAAAATTTTTGAAAGGAATTTTAGCTTGTGTTTGGATCTCGCATTATTATATACCATCCCCTACACTCTACTCTCCATACTGCTTTAGTGTTCTTCTGATACAAATCAACAGGAGATGTTTGAGTCTGTCTACATCTTCAATGGCAAGGCTGGGATAAGGGCGAATGCATGATGAGTTGTCACAATGATCTTACAATCCTATTCTACCATGCTATCAAATTTATATTTTAACCAGGTTAGAGGTTGTTGTTTCTGGCAAATGAATTTTTACACACTGACTAGAAAAAAAAGAGACAATGACTTGGTCATTTTGCAACCTTGAAACTGCCACATACTCAACAGTGATGAAAAAGTCAATGAAACAATAAATATGGAACAATCCATGGATTGATGAACGATGCAATCAACATTTTCTTTTATTCTCTCATGGGATGTGAGCATCACTGGCAAGACCAGCACTTGTTGCCCATCCCTAATTGCCCTTGAGATGGTTGTAGCAAGCACCTTTTTGAACTGCTGCTCATCTGATATTGATTTTTCTGCAGTGGTTTGGTACAACTGAGTGGCTTCCTAGGCCATTTTAGAGGACAGTTAAGAGTCAATCAAATTGGGATGGGATCTGATCAGGTAAGGATAGCAGATTTACTTCCCTAAACGACATTAGTGAACGAGATTTGTTTTTACAACAATGCATGAAAGTTTCATGGTTACCATCACTGAAACTAGATTTCAATTCTAGGTTTATTAATTAATTGAATTAAAATTCCAACAGTTGCTATGGTGGGATTTAAACACTTGTCCTCAGAGCATTAGCCTAGACCTGAATTGCTAATCCAGTGGTATCAGTATAGCACCACCTCCCATCAATAATACAAGTAAAGAAAAAGTATGCTGACATTTGAGAGGGGAGAGGCATCTGCTAACATTCTTCATCTTAATGAGGACAGATGACGAGAAGAAAATGAAATACTTTCCAACTTAAGGTATCAAGAACCTACTGCATGTGCTCCTCCATCAGATATCATAAAATTAAAAGCAGAACCAAGTTCTTCTGCTTATTAGTGGGCACTGTAGTAGAAGGGTTTGGTACATACAGGTTTAATGTGGGACTGAGTACAATAGTGCCCACATGGTGATGTAGGAAGGCACATAACCTAGACCTAGGGTCAGCGTGGTGTTGGCCAGTGATGTGTTAAGACCTATGATCCAGATGGCTCCATACCTTGTATATAGTTACAAGTAGTTAATAAAAACTTGGGGTTAACATACAGAAGACTGTGAAGACTTCGTTAACAGACACGTTCTGCAACCAACACCATCCCAACATAGAGGCAGCATGCAGTCAAAAACTCTCAAACTCACAGAAATGCTGAAAGATTTAGCAAAAGGACATCTTCAATGAATTCTGAACTGAAAGAAGCTCCCATCTGAAGCTATAGACACTGAGAAATTCACCAGAAAAGGCTCCATTGAGAATCGCCTGGAAGCTAAAGGCAGAAGTTTTATTGCAGCAGAAGACTTTGTACAATCTCCCTTGGAAGTCCAGCTTCAGCAAACAGAGATCTTAGCCGACAAGGGTGACCTACATTCTTTTACTTTCCAGGCTGCAGCCAGTCATGAGAAGCCCCTTTTACTAATCCGTCAAAAGCACTATTGAACAAAACTTGTCCTAATTCCAATCCCTGACTCTTAAACTCAACACATGGGGGAGAATTTACTCCCTGTCGGGGAGTGGGAGCGGGTGCGCACTCAGCCGATCGGCACCCGCGATTGGCTGGGCCCCGCCATTTTACTTGGGCGGGCCAATTAAGGCCTGACCAGCCCTGTGCGGGTGGGGGGAGGAGGGAGAATTAGGGCCTGCATTCTTTCACGCATGCGCGCAAAGGAGTGCAGAAATCTCCCTGAGGCACAGAGCTGCCTCAGGGAAATTAGTTTAAGTGCAAAAAAAATTTAATAAAGAAAAAAAAATTCAGACATGTCCCCTCATGTGAAACTGTCACATGAGCTGGGACATGTCTATTAATTTTATAAAAAATTTTTTATAAGACTTTAAAACCCTTCATGAAACCTCATCCCGCCCAGCAATGAGGTTTCATGAGAAATGCAAAGGTCGCCTGGGCTCTTCGCCTGCCCACCAACCTTAAAGTTGGACAGGCAGCTCAGTTCATTGTTTCAATTGATAGTTAATTGGCCTTAATAGGCCTTTGACAGCTCAGCTGCGCACGCCCGCCAAACTGAAAATCTGAATGACGTGCGGTGACATCAGGACACATGCCCGGCGTCATCGCGCGTCATTTTATGCCTTGGCGTAAGTGCTCCGCCCCCCACTCACCGAGCCAAGCATTCTGCCCATGGTCTCCGAGTTGAGAAAACAAGGGAGCCTCGTGACTGTCTGAATCCTTAAACAGCAAGGGCAGAATTTTGCCATCAGCGACTCAGGGAGGGGCCCACTCACCAACGCATAAAATGACGCAGGATGATGTTGGGCGGAACCCCCGACATCATCCCGCCCCATTTAAATTTTCAGTAAGGCGGGCCCACAGCAAAATCAGCTGTGCGCCTGCCGACCTGTCAATGGCCAATTGAGGCCATTAATAGGATCACTTAAACAATTATAGGACCTGCCGTCCAACCTTAAAGTTGGCGGGCAGGCCAAGAGCCCCAGCGACAAACAGATAAAACATGAAACCTCATCCACAATGCAGAGTTCTAAAAAGTTTAAGAAAGTCTTACTGTAATTTATGAACATGTCCCATCTCATTGTCACATGAGGGGGACATGTTAGGGATTTTTTTTTCTGTTTTTAATCTTTTTAAAAGTGTAAGCGATCTCCCTGAGGCAGCACTTAGCCTCAGGGAGATGTGCGCTCATTCGTGCTTTTGGCGAATCCCCCCGCCTGCACAGGAAGCGAATAATTGGTCTGCCCACGTAAAATGGAGGTGGAGCCCACTTCTCCGGTGGGGATTGGCTCCCCACCTGCCAAAGATTGGGTTGGGCCCACTCGCCCAACGGGCCGACAGGCAGAAAATTCTGCCCCAAGTCTGTGGTTTATTTAAAAGCCTCGCCATTACTCACAACACTACATTGTTAATTAAACCAAATTGTTAGTTAGCTGACCCTTGCAGCCATTGTTGAAAATCTTCTTCCACAAGTGCACCACTGCCATTTTGCGCAGCCCATTAGAACCAGCAAGCACTGGAAATCCAATGTCCTGCAGCATACAGCAATGCCATCTTGGAAGCCTGCAAACTTTTAAAGCTGTACCCACACTTCTAAAATCTTCAACATGGATCACAATTCTATACTTCAAAATCTACTGAGACTCACCCAAAGCCCAAGCCAGTCACAGAATTGGAGTCTTTGAAGGAAAAGATTTTAAAGATACAGCAATGCTTCAGGTTAAATTTTAAAATCTGAAGCGGAACAAGTAAATACACTTCTTTACACAATAGGGGCAATTGCAGATGACATGATAGGATATGGCATGATAGGATAGGGCATGATAGGATATTGATGAGTCATCCACCAAAAATGAGGAGGTTTCAAAATCCTTTGATGTTTATTTCAACTTGAGGTCCAGCAAAATATTGGAAAGAGCTAAATTTTATAAGAGAGTCCAACTGCCTGGAGAACCTGTCAATTCTGACATAAATGATCTCGACAGCATGACAGAGGGGTGTGAATATGGCAATTTAAAGTCTGAGCTCATTGACGACAGAATCGTGATGGGCGTTGCGGATGTTTCACTCTCTGACTTCCTGCAATTTAAAGATGATCCTACCCTAGACAAGACAACCCAGTGAGGGAGGCTGTTTGAATGACATGAACAACACAGGACAATCCTAAATGGACAGAATACTACATGGGGCAGAAGGCAACCTCAGTTCAGCTTATCGCACCACAAAGGTTCAGGGATAAATCAATTCAGGGAAAGCAAATCCTGAACCGCCCAGCAGAGCAACCTTGCTGGTTCTGAGATGCGAAGTGCCCTCCCAGGGAAGATCAGTGTCCTGCAAGTAGAGCCCAATGCTTCCATTGCAACAGAGAAGGACACCCTGGCAAGTTGTACAAGTCAAAATCCCAACACTACACATTAGCCCAAAGGTAATCCACAAGGTTAAGACCGAAAACTCAGAAGAGGCGCAGCCATGCTTCTTGGGTAACATCAAAGAATGCGGTTCCTCATTTTGGACTGTTGACATCCTAGTAAATGGTCACCTAACAAATTTTAAATTAGGTTCAGATGCCAGCATGACAATCCTATCAGATGAAGAACCATGGCTCAAAGGCCTCTGGCTTCCATAGATGGACACACCACTCCATGGAGCAGGGTCAGTCCGATTTCTGGTCATTGGCATGATCCTGGAACCACAGAGGTATGGCAGCAAACAAATCTTTGAGCAGATGTACCTTATCCATAACCACCTTTTCTCTCGCCTAAACAGGGATTTCTGCATAGCCCTGGGTCTCCTCCAAATGGCGGAGGATGTAATGACTACAAAAAATGTTGGGAAAACTCAGCAGGTCTGGCAGCATCTGTGGAGAGAGAAACATTTCAAGTCCATATGACTTTTTCAGAGCTAAAGAGAGAAGCAGAGTCATTTGTACTCGAAACATTAACTCAATTTCTCTCTGCACAAATGCTGCCAGACCTGCTGCGTTTTGCAGCATTTTCTGTTTTTATTTCAAATTTTCAGCATCTGCAATATTTTGCTTTTATCAATGTAATGACTACTACTGTCATTAACCAGCCAGAACAGCATGCTCAGACACTAAAGACTTGGATTTCACCTTCAGCCTCTCTTCTCTATTTGCGGAGCAGGTTTGTCCATTATCATTACAGGCCCCAGAAAGTTCCCAATGGTCAGACCAATCTACCACCCACAAAATTATCATGGCACCTCAGGTGGAAGTAGTACCAGAGAATGATCGGCAGTCTGAGAAGCCTCCAACTACAGTGATGGTTTAACTGGTTGACACATCAACCACTGTGCACACACACAGCAATTTCCAGCCAGCCTGCCACAACCAAAAGAGATGCAGGAACCTGGTAGCACTATATCACCATCGACAACAAAAATCAGAGGTAAGCATACCACTCAACCATCTTCTTATCACAGGAACGCTCTTCCTGAGCCTCAGAGGGCTTCCACAAAGTCCACAGGGAAAAAGAAGAAAATAGCAGCACCAAGGAGATGAACACCATCTCGCCACCTCGCAAGAAACAATTGAGAGTAACAGCAATCACACATCAACACAACAGCCGAGACAACCAATTATTCTTCAACCCAAAGCAATGGAAGAAAAGAATGAAAGCATAACCAAAGGCCAGTCCAACCTCCAAGCCAACATTGAGAACCAGAACCAACAGAACCTACCACTCCTCTGACCAAATGGTGAACGAGATGTGGAAGGATTATACGGCCCCCAGACTGCCTGAACCTCTAACTGGGAGATGGGGTACTGTGAATGTTATTAATGCTAATTCTGTAATAGCAATAATGTTGGAATCATATTAAGGCTGTAACAATGAAGTAAATGCATAAGACTTACAACAATGTAAGCAAGCTCAAAGTTAACTAATGTAAATCTATATCCGGGGTAAAGATTTGGAGGCTGGTATAGAAGAAAGGTCTGGTATATACAGGTTTAATGTAGGACTGAATACAGTACCACACACACGGTGATGTAGGAAGGCACATGACCTAGACCTAGTGTCAGTGTGGTGTTCCATACCTGTACCCTTTACTATTTAGTTGAATATTGTTACATGTAGTTAATAAAGGGTGGAATTTTATGGCCCCATTATAGCCAGGGCAAGGCTGTAAAGTTCAGTGAGCCGTTCAAAAGTCCATTGGCTTCGGCAGGACTAGAAAATCCCGCCAGCTGGACAGGTCGTAAAATTCTACCCAAACACTTGCTACTAACATACAGAAGACTATCATTATGAAGGCTTCTTTAACAGACATGTTCTGCAAGCAGTGCCATTACAATATGGTGGCACTAAGGCCACTGAGCCAGAAGGAGTTCCAGGATGTTGACATGGCAATAGTGAACGAATGGCGGTATACTTCCAAGTTAGGGGTGTGTGGCTTAGACAGCTCAGGTGGTGGCTTGTGGATTTGTCTTCCATTTCAGAGATTTGAGCACAAAATACTGATCTGACACTTCTGAAAGAGGGCTTCACTGTCAGTGGATATGTGAAACCAAAGTCCCATTTGCCCTGTCAGGCGAATGTAAAAATTCTCAAGCAATGTTTTGTAGAAGAGCAGTTATTTTTCCAGAATCCTGGGCAATAACTATCCCTCAGCTTTCATAACTGAAACAGATTATGTTGTCATTATTACGATGATAGTAACATAGAAACATCGGAAACTGAAGCAGGAGTAGGTCATTCGGCCCTTCAAGCCCGTTCCGCCATTCAATATGATCCTGGCTGATTCTCTATCTTTACACCATACTCCATGCTCTCCCTGATGCCTTTAGAGTCCATAAATCTATTTCCTTCTTAAATATATTCAGTGAGTTGGCCTCCAAAGCCTTCTGTGGTAGAGAATTTCACAGGTTCACCACCCTCTGAGTGAAGTTTCTCCTCATCTCAGTCCTAAATGGTTTAGCCCATAACCTGAGACTGTGACCCTTTGTTCTAGACCCCCCAGCCAGAGAAAATATCATCCCTGCATCCAGTCTGTCCATTCCTGTCAGAATTTTATATGTTTCAACGAGATCTCCTCCCTTTCTTCTAAACTCCAGTGAATACAGGCCTAGTCAGCCAATCTCTCCTCATGCAACAATCCTGCCATCCCAGGACTTAGTCTGGTGAACCTTTACTGCACTCATTCTATGGCAAGTATATCCGTTCTTAGATAAGGAGGCCAAAACTGTACGCAATACTCCAGGTGTGGTCGCACCAATGTCCTGTACAGCTGCACTAAGACATCCTTGCTCCTGTACTCAAGTCCTCTCACAATGAAGGTCAACATACTATTTGCCTTCTTAACTGTGCACCTGCATGCTTGCTTCCCTTTGTACATCAACATTTCCCAATCTATCACCATTTAAATAACACTCTGCCATTCTGTTTTTCCTACCGAAGTGAATAACTTCACACTTATCCACGTTATACTGCATCTGCCATGTTTTTGCCCACTCACTCAACCTGTCTAAATCACTCTGAAGCCTCTTAACACACTCCTGATTTCTCACATTCCCAATGGTGTGGGGAGCATTTGACTGTACACACATGGCTCTGAGGATATCACAAATGTCACTCACTGGGAAGTTGTACTTGCGTTACAAAGTTCCTTCAACAAGCAGTAAGTGCAGTGAGAGTGACTGCCCTTGTCATCAAGGCAGCATTTGACCAGGTCTGGCATCAAGGCACCCTAGCAAAACTGAAGTCAATGACTGGAGACATGCCTAGCACAAAGGAAGATGGTTGTGGTTCTAAAACAGAAAATACTGGGAAAACTTATCAGAGCTAATAGCACCTGTGGAGAGAAAAAGCAGAGATAATGTTTCAAGTCTGTATGACTCTTCTTCAATATTTTGCTTTTATCTAAGATGGTTGTGGTTGTTTGGAGGTCAATCATCTCAGTTCCAGGACTTCGCTGCAAGAGTTCCTCAGGATAGTGCCCTAGACACAACCATCAAAATGACCTTCCTTCCTTCATAAGGTCAGAAGTGGGGATGTTCGCTGATGATTGCACAATGTTCACGACTCAAATACTGATGCACTCCATGTCCAAATGCAGCAAGAACTGCTCAATATCCAAGCTTGGGCTGACAAGTGGTATGTAACATTCATAAGAACATAAGAACTAGGAGCAGGAGTAGGCAATTCAGCCCCTCGAGTCTGCCCCGCCATTGATAATGATAATGGTTGATCTCATTTCGGCCTCAACTCCAATTTCCTGCCCTCTTCCCATAACCTTTCAACCTATTACTAATTAAAATGATGTCTATCTCCTCCTTAAATTTATTCAGCGTCCCGGCATCCACTGCACTCTGGGGTAGTGAATTCCACAGATTCATGACCCTTTGAGAAAAGTAATTCCTCTTCATCTCTGAGTTAAATCTACCACCCCTTAGCCTAAAACTATGGCCTCTCATTCTAGAATGTCCCACAATGGGAAATATCTGCTCCACGTCTACTTGTCTATCTCCTCTAGCAATTAGATCTCCTCTCATCCTTCTAAACTCTAGCGGTTATAGGCCTAAACTGCTCAATCTCTCCTCATAAGACAAATCCTGCATCTCTGGAATCAATCTAGTGAACCTCCTCTGAACCACCTCCAGTGCAACTACATCCTTCCTCAAGTAAGGGAACCAAAACTGTGCACAGTACTCCAGGTGAGGTCTCACCAATGCCTTGTACAGTTGCAACAACATTTCCCTATTTTTATACTCTATTCCTTCAGCAATAAATGCCAAAATTCCATTTGCCTTCCTTATTACCTGCTGTACCTGTATACTAGCTTTCAGCGATTTATGCACAAGAGCACTCAGATCCCTCTGCACTGAAGCATTCTGAAGTTTTTCTCCAACTTTTTATTCTTCCGACCAAAATAGATAACCTCACACTTATCCACATTAAACTCCATCTGCCAAACTTTGGCCCATTCACCTAACCTGTCCATATCCATTTGTAAATTTCTTATTTCTTCCTTGCAACTTACTTTCCAGCCTATTTTGGTGTAATCTGCAAATTTAGCTATAGTATCTTCTATCTCTGAATCCAAGTCATTAATATAGATTGTAAATAGTTAGGGCCCAAGGACCAAACCCTATGGCACCCCACTAGTTACAGCTTGCCATCCAGAAAAAGACCCATTTATCGCAACTCTCTGCTTTCTATTGGTTAGCCAAACCTCTATCCAAGCTAATATATTACCCCTAACTCCGTGTGATCTTACCTTGTGTATTAATCTTTTGTGCGGTTCCTTATTAAAGGCCTTCTGGAAGTCCAGAGATACTACATCTACAGGATCCCCATTATCCACTTTGCTTGTCATATCTTCAAAGAACTCATGCCACACAAGTGCCAGGCAATGATAGTATCCAACAAAAGAGAAGCTAACCATCATCCCTTAACAATCAATAGCATTACCATTGCTGAATTGCCCACTATCAACATCCTGGGGATTACAACTGACCAGAAACTTAACTGGACTAGCCATATAAATACTGTGGCTACAAGAGTAGGTAAGAGGCTAGGAATCCTGCAGCAAGTAACTCACCTCCTGACTCCCCAAAGCCTGTACATCATCTATAAGGCACAAGTCAGGTGTGATAGAATACTCTCCACTTGCCTGGATGAGTGCAGCTCCTACAACGCTCAAGAAGTTTGACATCATCCAGGACAAAGCAGCTCGCTTGATTGGCACCACATCCACAAACTTTCACTCCCTCCACCACCGACGTACAGTAGTAGCAGTGTGTACCATCTACAAGATGCACTGCAGGAACTCACCAAGCCTCCTTAGACAGCACCTTCTAAACTCACGGCCACTTCCATCTAGAAGGACAAGGGCAGCAGATGCATGGGAAAAACACCACCTGTATGTTACCTTCCAAGCCACACACCATCCTGACTTGGAAATATATGGTCGTTCCTTCACTATTGCTGGGTCAAAATCCTGGATCTCCCTCCTTAACAGCATTTTGGGTGTACCTACACTATAGAGACTGCAGTGGTTCAAGAAGGCAGCTCACCACCACCTTTTCAAGGCAATTTGGGATGGGCAAAAAATGCTGGCCCAGCCAGCAAAGCCCACATCCCATGACTGAATTAAAAAAAAGTGCCAGACACATGTCAATGAATGGTCATGATCCTTGCAGCAACCACAATGATTTCACCCTTCGCCAGTCAGTCTTTCCTGTTCTACTTGAGCCATTATTACAAATCAGAAGCTGGCTACTTGGTGACAATTGCTACCCACCCTATGCATGGCTCATGATTCCCTTCCACCACCCTACTACATCTTGACAGTGTGCAGAAAATGAGAGCCGCTCTGCTAAAAGGAATGTGGTGGATTAAAGCACTGATGTTCAAAAACAACAGTCCACTGCCTGGACTACTCACAGAGGGCCCTGCTATACTTGCTAGATCATGTCTTCAACTTCATGATGATTGGTTATGTCTTCCACATCCTGGCTGTAATGAAGGAGCAACCCTTCCCGCAAAGCCTTTGGCAAGGACTTTGGGAGGAGAAACAGGAGAAGGAGGAGGAAAAGGAGGAAGAGGTTGAAGGAGGAAGAGGAACAGTGGGAATAGGAAGAAGGGAGGAGACTTTCACGGCTTCATCACTCCAGACTGTAATGACTGGTTAATCAAACTCTGATTTCCCTAAAATCAACCACACATCGCTGCTGCTCCATGATTCGTCATCTATCTTTTCCACTGTTATGCGTTTTGTGACTTGTCTCGTGGCCTAATCTATACTTCGAAGGTTTCCCTCTTAACATGAGTAACTCTGACTCAGCTACTTTTTAAACGCTATGTACATGATAAGCTATCGGGTAAGTACATCTCTCTTGAATACATGATGTTCCATCTGCTCGACAAAGTCTCTAGCGCATGACTTCTTTTTTATTCATTCACAGGATGTGGACTTCGCTGACTGGGCCAGCATTTTATTGTCCATATCTAGTTGTCCTTGAGAAGGTGGTGATGAGCTGCCTTCCTGAACTGCTGCAGTCCATGTAGTGTAGGTATACCCACAGTGCTGTTAGGAAGGGAGTTCTAGAATTTTGACCCAGTGACAGTGAAGGAATGGTGATATATTTCCAAGTCAGGATGGTGAGTCACTTGGAGAGGAACTTCCGGTTCATGGTGTTCCCATCTATCTGTCACCCTTGTGCTTCTAAATGGTAGTGGTCATAGGTTTGGAAGGTGCTGTCTCAGCAGCCTTGACTGCTGATGTGACTGTTACATTATGATACACATTAGCATAATTATTAGCCCATTATACAACACCTCCCCCAAAGTATAAGTTCAACTTCTTTAGTAACAACGTTAAACTATTTCTTAAACTATTTACATCACTTTTTCGAACTTCTATAACCTCCTTCACTGTTACAGGTTCCATCCAACTCCAACTCCTACCCATGCTCCTCCCCCGAAGTCACTGCTATGAAGGATTCAATCTTCCACAGTATTCTCAGTTCTCTAGGAGGACATTGTGGATACATGTGGGTGCTTGTCTATTCCTTGGAAGACAACAACATCAGCGAAATGAGATAGCAGCTTTCAGGGACTGCTGGTAATTGGACTATGATCTCCATGACAGCTGAACTGTAAGGATCATGGAACCTTTTCAAAGAAAGACCGGTCCAAGAAAGATGACTGAAGGACATCAACACTTGCATTCTCTTGAACAGCAATAGGATAGACTAGCATTAGCTGAGGAAGCTTCTGTTCCCTCTTAATACACCAGAGAAAGACCTGAGGAGATCAGTGTCTTCAACTCCAGTAAAGAATTTCACAGCTTTATTGTTCACTGCTGCACCGAGGATGAAAAGGGTATTCAATCTCAGATTTGAATAAATCTAGATGACAAGAAGACGACTGACAAAATTCTGTAGACATTGCATGGAATTAAGAAGATTTGTCTTCCTGACAACACTTCGGAAACTACTTTTACTTTCTGTAGATAGTGGTAAGACTGTCACACTCCCTTCAGTCTAAGGCTGCTCCACTGGTAGGCAATGGGGTGACTGTGTCAGCATAAGAAGATATAATTTTCAGCACTGGAATGAATCTCCAGAAGTAAATCTAGACAAAGTTCTTGTATAGACTTTTCAGCTGTAGAAGCTCTGAAGGTTTGGCCCTGCTTCTGTGCTGAAGGACAAGATTAATGGAAAGAAAATTTTCTGATGAGATTGAAGTGTGGGCATCAACTTACTTTCACCCAATGCTCTGGCAGTGTGATACTCCACCAAATCAATATTTTGTTCTCCCTGGACAACTCTCTATGTTCAGCCAGTGAAATACAATGCATGTCATTGGTGGGTTCAGTGGGACAAAAATCCAAATTCTGCTCTTTGACAGCAAACACAGCTGACTCCTCAAAGAAAAATGGAGACTTTGTATGCTTCAGCAGTAGATTCAAATAGTGTACCAGTCTCTAGGAGCTCATCTTCCAAAGGATCACTTGGTGCTACAATGGCTTCTTTCTCATAACCTTCTTCAGGAAAGAGTGGAACCTAGGTACAGAAGGTCTTCTTGCAGATGGCCACCATCTGCTGCAGTACCTTCTGTGTCCACATCTTCAAAAGGAACTGAGAGATCCACAATCTCAATCTCCTCCCGGGATCTAGTGATGGCATCTCTGTGATGTAGAGTGTCCCACTGCTCAATGAATAAATCTTACCAACTGCTGTTGAACGAAAAGTCATCTGTTCCACACCCAACTTTGGAAATTCCGCCATGGTAGGCATCCAGTAGTCCCCCTGTAGGTCATCATCTACTTTTTCCAGAATGTCCAGTTGTAAACATACATCTCCACTCATTAAAGATATGCTTTGCTTGTAAATCACATTGGGGGTCTCAACAATCTGTTGCAACCCTTGTGGCGAAGGTTGGTGTGACAAGAACTGGCTAGCCAATACAGGTCAGTACGAAACAATTCGACAGATTCCCCTGGTCTTTGGGATCCCTGATTGAACACGCTCACTCGATTACAAGGTTCCATTTCGGACTAAAATATGCGTCAAACACTTTTAGGACAGCTTCGAAGTCTCCGGAGATCACTTTTGCCCCCTATCTCAAGAGGGCGTAATCAGCAACAGGCCCTATGGCATAGAGGAATGAACGAACCGGGTGCTTCTGCCCTTTGCTTTGCAATCCCAATGCTCCTCGAAACCTTGTGTTTCTTCCGCAACTCCCAATGATGGCCTCTCTGTGGGCTCAAGGGATTTTTGAATGACCATCGAAGGGGCAGGGACTCCATGGCTGGTGCCATCATCATTTCTGATTCTTAATTGTCTCTCACCAAGCTAAGTTTTCATACTCTTGCTACAAATAAGTCTTTTTCCACTTTCTCACCATGGGTGTTCTGTCGGTGGCACAAAATCATTGTTAGATTGGTATCACCATTGCTGCTATCATATTTTGTGGCTTGTCTTGTGGCCTAAACTTTACTGTGAAGTTTTCCCTCTTACCATGAGTAACTGTGGTCCAAATCAGGTAGGTTACTTCAAACTACTTTATTAACACTATGTACATAAGCTAGATGGCAAGTACATCTCTGTTGAGGACAGGCTGTTACATCTGCTCTACAGAGTCTCTAGCACATGACTACTGATGTTACTGTTACACGATGATATACATCATTAACCATTTACACTACATTTCAGGCCATCACAGCATATTTTTGCCCAAAATCTTATTTTATCCAAGAACACTTCCAATTACACATATAAAACTTAACTACTCACTTTTGTGCATTCCCTTTGTGTCTGTCTGATGGGTGTCTTTGCCTGTTTCAGTGCTCCTATGCAATGTTATCCAAGTAACCACAGCATAGCTAGTGGAAGGCTACAAACTTTTACTGGGGAAGATTGCAGATTGCCATGCAGGGCAACTTCAGAGTTGCAGAAGAAACAGTTCTTAAGGTACTGAAGAGCATTGAGTTTGCATGCCAAAGAGCAGAAGCACCAGGTTAGTTCATTCTGGGGCTTGGAGGCCTGGCTTTGGACTGCATCACCTCAACATTGGTGACAGCAATCTGCCTTGCTTGCCTGGCAGGTTGCCCCAAGAACATTGGTGGCCTTGTCATAACCAGCACCCTGTTCCCCCAGCAAGACAAGTACAAGACTTCATGGCAATGGTCCAAATACTGGCATCTGGTTGACGGCATCATCCTTAGAGCAAGGAAGTACAAGAGAGGTGCACATCGTTCACACCACGACAGGTACTGACAACTGCTGGACTGATCACTGCCTTATCTGATCTACCATCTCCACTGGCCTGGCAACAGAAGCATTGCCACACGAAAATTAACATGGAAAGCCTCAAAGATCCCACCAGGGCAGCCCTTTTCAAAGCTTAGTCAGCACCTCGCTGCCAATCTTTCAATCTCCAGCCACCAGGAGCTACAGTGTGCTTCAAATTCACACTATTCCTTTACCACAGCAATATCTGTACAGACATATAAATCAATGAAGATTTACTACCATCTTGACACAAAGGCTTCACGCTTGGGACTGTACAGTTGCATACAGCTTTCTTCCAGTGAATTCCTGAGCATTCACTTGACGCTTTTTACCCAATTCGTATCTTTCCCCAAAACACCCAAAATCGCACTCCAAACTCAGTATCCCAGTAGCATTTCTGCTAAACTGATCACTTTATTGAGTTCTATAACTGACTATTCAGTCAACTACCACCTTGTAATGTTTTCTTCTCATGTAGCTGAAAACCCCTCTCTTCACTCTCTGACACACACTGAACCCTCCCTTCTGTTTTTTTTCCTGTGTCTATGTTCCTGGACCACTGTTGCTAGGTAACAGAAAAAAAAATCTACTTTGTGTTTTCCTCCCCACAATCACTAAACTCCTAACCCATTTATTTACCTTCAGGGGCTGTAAAACCTCATTAAAAATGTATATGTATACAAACAAAACCAACAGACCTGCCCTTTCACTCAGGAGTTCATCCAGATTTCCCAGCACCAAGGTTCACAAACAAAACCCAAATTGAGTTGGAACCCTTTTTACCTTACTTAACACACAAATATATATATTCAACTTAAAAAATTATACATTGTTCTTAACAATAGGAACATAGGAAATAGGAGCAGGAGAAGGCCATTTGGCCCATTGAGCCTGCTCCGCCATTCAAACAGATCATGGTTGATCATTTAACTTTATGTCATTTTTCTCCACTATCCCCAGGTTCGTTCATTCCTCTACGCCATTGGGTCTGTTGCCTCAATTTGTGTCTTGAACATGCTCAATGATTGAGTTTCCGCAGCCCTCAGGGGTAGAGAATTCCAAAGATTCACCATGCTCATCAGCCTTTTCCTGTACACCACCCCATCTAAGTCCTCATCTGAATTCTCTACAGCAAGATTCATCTGTGACCTCATCCTCTGGGAAGTCGCCACATGTGCTATTCTTTCCCCTCTGTTATGTTTGCTGTCCACTTGTGCCCGGTGGCCAGCATGTCAGTGACCACATGCTCATCATGCCTCTCCATTCCCCTCAATAGTACCTGCAATGCCAATATTTGATGGTGGTGTCAAACCTATTGCTGATTCTTGTTCATTAGATGTCTGTTCTTGTTTGCACCTCTCCAATGGCCAGGCGGAAGGTCTTGGGCATAAGTATAAAAGGAGAAAGTTGGGTTGAGGGAAGGGGAAAGTGAACTTCATGCCAAATTGCACAATGACGATGAAGTGGGGTATGAAATCGTGCATAAGGCAACAACATACTTTCATCCTGGATAACTTCAGCATTGCTGGCCGTGGTGGCCTCAGTCACTGCCTATGCAAAACACCACAATGCTGTTCCTCCACGAGGATCAGGGGATGCAGGCATGTTTGTTCCCTCCAAGTTATCTGTTGTTTCTTCCTGTTATGTGCAACTGTGTCCCTCAAGAGAGAGGGAAGTGTGTTGCAAGATATGTGGGTGATCTGACCATCATAGCTGAATAACTGGTATTACGTGGAAGCTGTGAGATGTGAGTGTGAGGCTTGCAGCAATGGAAAGTTTGCAAGGGCGAGGGGGGAGCATCTGAATTTTAGGCATGAGGCCTGATTGCCTACTGAGAATAAAGTGGGTGCGGTACATTGAGCAATGTGAGAAGGCGGCAGTGCAGTTGGTAACTGTTGACATTTAAAGATGCGTTCACTGACCTTGACAGCTCATGTAAGCTTGCTGAACATTTTGTGACACTGCAGCCAGGTCTTTGGGGGCAGACTTCTTGCATTGACCTTAGTAGCTACTTGCTTCCATTCCTTCTACTTCCTGCACTCCAATACCACATCAGAAAACCTGGGAGACTTCTTTCTGATCTGCTGCTCCACTGGTAGTTTTATTCCTGCCCTGAAAGATTTTCTAGAGACAGTTCCACTAGCTGGTGTATTCTGAATGCATCGTCTCAAAGAGA
This sequence comes from Carcharodon carcharias, assembly GCF_017639515.1. Lineage (NCBI taxonomy): Eukaryota > Metazoa > Chordata > Chondrichthyes > Lamniformes > Lamnidae > Carcharodon > Carcharodon carcharias. The sequence goes on along the minus strand of NC_054472.1, from coordinate 43,644,701 downwards.
TGCAGGCTGTCTTTAAGAAATGAAGGCTAACTGAGACTTGTGCCAGTCACACAGGCACCTTGGCTCCCCACTGAGTGTGTAGCTAGTCAGAAATAATTTAATTTAATTCATTTTTAATTTAAAGTAAAAGTAGCCATGAAACCTCTGATTTGTTGAATATGACTTGGAGAAAACACTGAAGGTAGCGAGGACACAAATTGTACTCTGGATGAGAGAATTCAAATGCCTACCACAAGGAGTAACTAAGTAGTATCACCTTGGATCAAGGTGCCTTCAGGGGCATTGTTGTCAGATGTGGCTTGTGGCAAATGTTGAGACAACCAGCATGAGGGAATAACCTGCTTGACTTCATCCTCACCAAACTTTCAGTTGCACATGGACCTTTTTATGACAGCTTTAGTAGGAGCAACCGTCGCACAATCCTCATGGTGTCCAAATCCTGTCAGAATCAGGACACCAGCAATCATAAAATGCAGCACAACCATAGTGCTAAGTGGGATAGTTCAAGAACTAGAAGTTCAAATCTGGTCATCTGGGATGACTTTTGATGATCAACAGTAACAGAATTATATTCCAGCACTACCTGTAAGATTAAGGACCAGCATATTATTATATTTCTCCTCTATTACTATCAAGCCAGATGACCAACCTTGAAAATAAGATGCCAACCTGGTGATACTACAATAGGGGACTATACTTAAATAGAAAAGAAGCATGTTATTGTTAGGCAATGCCACAATCAATGGATTAGTTCAAACTTCTGCGATCTTATCACACACAGTTGTGAGTGGTGCTAAACAATTAAGGAACTAACAGGGTGAGAAGGCTTAATAGTGATTGTGAACAATATGCCAGTGTAAAAGACAAGGTGAAACTTTTGAAAATATCTTCAGCCAGAAGTACTAAGTGAGTGATCCAACTCAGCTTCCACTTGAGGTTCCCATCAAATGTCATGTGCTTCGACAAGAACTAAGCCGTATTGCTGAAGATCTGTGTTCCAGAGCTAACTGCACCATAAACAAAGCTGTTTCAGTTCAGCTACAACACTGGTATCTACCTGACAATGTGGAAATATCCCAGGTATGTCATGTCCATAAAAAGCAGGACAAATCCAATCCAGCCAATTACTACCCTTTTGGCCTATACTCAATTATCAGCAAAGTGGTGGAAGGAGTTGTCAATAGTGCTATCAAGCAATACTTGCTCTTCAATAACTTGCTCACAGATGCTCAGTTTGGGTTTTAACAAGACCACTTGGTGCCAGATCTCATTGCAACTTTGGTTCAAGCGTGGACAAAAGATATGAATTTCAAAGGAAAGATGAAGTGAGAGTAACTTCCACAGATAGTAAGATAGCACTTGATGAAGTGTAGCACCAAGAAGCCCTAATAAAACTGAAGGCAATGGGATACAGGGAATATTCTCAAGTGGCTGGTAACCTCACTAGCACAAAACAAAATAGTTTTGGTTGTTGGAGTCAAATTATCTCACCATCAGAATATTTCACACAAGTTCTTTGAGCAGCAGCCTAGGCCCTGCTATCTACAGCTACTTCATCAATGATATTCCCTTCACCATAAGGCCAAATGTGGAGCTGTTCACTGATGATTGCAGTATTCAGTTCCATTGCAATTCTTCAACTAATGAAACAGACCATGCCAGCATACAACAACATTTGGATAATATCCAGACTTGGGTTGATAATTAGTAAGATTATTTGTGCCACTTAAGTGTCAGGCAAAGATCATCTCCAACAAAAGAGATTCTAACCAAGTCACCAAGGCAGACAAGTTTAAGAAGGGAATTCCAGGTCCTTGGATGCTGAATGTACAGCTACCAGTGGTATAGTGATTTAAAAGAGGGTGCTCAAGAGGTCAGAATTAGAGAAGCACAGATATCTCAAAGGGTTGAAATCAAAATACTGCAGATGCTGGAAATCTAAAATAAAAACAAAAAGTTCTGGAAAAACTCAGCAGGTCTGGCAGCATCTGTGGAGACAGAAACAGAGTTAACTTTTCGAGTCCATATGACTCTTCTTCGGTGCCAGGCCTGCATATTGAAACATGGGAATTTTCCTGACCCTGTGATCACATCTCTGTCCTGGAGGAGTCCAACCGCCCCAGCTTTATGACAGGGAGGTGGACATGGGCTTGAGATTGGCCTGCCATCTCCCAGGGCAAGCCTGAGGTGGAAATGGAGACAGGTAGATGGTAAGGCTGCCTGGCTAAAATGTCCACCTCTGTTTACTGGGCCTGTGGTATTTATGACATTTAGGCCCACTAGTCCTCACCCCTCATCCCTCATCCATCTCAACCTCCCCCGCCTCCATCACACCTGCACACTCCATGCTCCTTCATATGCCCCATGCCATTTCCCTGCCCCTCATAGCCCCCATGCTCACTATATTCCCCGCACATCCTCGAAGAGGCCATCTAGAAAAATAGATATCTGAGCATCTCAACCTGATTTTGTTGATATAGCTGCCAGACAGCATCATTATAGATGGCCAAGAATGGCTAATCGATTCAGCTCATCAAGGGGTTAATTATATAACTTGAAGGGGTGTGCTAGCTTTTTGAGATTGACATCTTTATTACCTTGTAATATAACCTGACCTTTCTTCAAAGAGTTTTATTTTTTAATGTCTGTGTGTTTATTTGGATAAGAATAAGATGAATGAAGTTGATTGAAGGTTTCCTTAATGGGCCTTGCAATGCCTGCATTAAATTGACAGCTTTTTGAAAAAGGTAAGAGGGGCACTGTTTGCCAAAGCAAATGTTGAATACCTGATTTTTTTTTAGTTCCTGACTTGAGACTAGGATTGTCCCATAGTTCACAACTCCTCTGAGGTACCATGAACCACACCCACTAACAAAACGGGGCCAGCTCCATGAAAGTTGCAGAGGGTCTGAAATCCCCACAATGGAACTGGCAAGTGTAAGTGCTGCATTTGTTCTATATACCTTTATACAACACAGCAAAAACTGATAGAAATGGGAATGGGGGTGGAAATCCCAGAATCAGGACCTGCAGACCATTTTCAAAGCCCTTCCACCCCCATTCGGACATGAATGGAAGCATGAAAACCTAGGCCTTTGTACCTGGTATCATTGTTGAAAGGAGAAAGAACTTACCACAAGTTGTTGGAATTCAAAGGTCTAATATGAATGAAGATATTAAGTAATGTAGTTAGTAAGGAGGACATACTGGAAAGAATGAGACAAAGTAGTATGAGGTCTGGGGATACAGGGAGCAGAGAATTGGAAGCAAAGCATTTTAAGGAGCGAGGCTCGACAGCAGAACGGCTAAAGAGAACAAGGCAGAGCAGTACAAAGAGCAAAGCTTGGGAGCAGAGTGGTCAGAAGAAGCAAGGTGGAACACCCTAAACAGTGAGGCTGAGGAGAAGAGCAGTTAGAGAGAAAAAAAATTGCAAAGTGACAACACAACACAAGGAGTCGACATGAGAATATTTAATTAAATGAGACTATAAAGTACACCAGATGAATTAACCGTATAAAAACTAAGGGCGGAATTTTCTGTGCCTGTTGGTGTGAGCAGAAAATATGGTGGGGTGGCCAAAAATCATTTTCACAACATCATGAAACCAGTTTGAGACCATCCACTCCGCCCGTCAATGGCGGGCTGCCTTTCCTGCTGCCGGAAGTTGGGAACTTAATTTTAATACATCTGCACATCATTATAGGTGCTGCTCACCAGAATCATCCCCCCACGCTGGATCATCCGGGCACATCGGTGCAATTGCACACTACCATGTTTCACAACTGAACATAAGCGAAGTGCACCTGACAAACTGCACGTCACTCATGAATTTGAGGCCTTCTTGCCTACCTTGTTTCAGGCAGCACTGGCAGTCATCAGCACCATGCTTTGCAGGCAGGTCTCCACCTACCAGATCAGCCATGAGGCAGGGGTGGTTTTTCAATGGCTGCAGGGCTATGGCTTGCTTGGGGTAGGGGAGGAGTGGTCTCGGGCCAGGGAAGTGGCTGCAGGGCTAGGGCTTTACTGGAAAAGGGGGGTATCCCAGGATGTGTTGATCTGTGCAAGTGGCCTCGAGAGGGTGAGGGCTGAGCAGGCAGTCTCCAGGGGGGATGAGGCTAAATGGAGATGTGAGGGTGTATGTGAGAGAGTGAGTGATGATGTCCCTTGAACTGGCAGTGAGTGAGATGCCAGTGAATGTGTGATAGCCTTGTGAGTGTGTGAACTTAGAGTGACAAGATGGTTGCCTTACCCTGGCGGCATGGATGAGATCATTAATCCACTTTCTGTACTGGATGGCGAACATCTTCTGTACAACGTTGGCACTGACCACCACTGCCACCGCCTCCCAAGCCAGAGTGGTGACTCGGTTCGGCCTCTGGCAGCCAGAACAGGGGTGTAGGACATCGTGGCAGGCTCCAATGATTTCCAGAGGCGTCCCAGGGATGTACCACTGAATCGAGGGACTGCAGCCCTCTTGCCTTCGGGGCCATGTATTCTGTGCAGAAGTCCTGGGCTGGAAAGATTGAGAGGTGTGCACAAGGCTACACTTTAAATATGTCGCCCAGCATGAGGAGGCTGTGAGGTGAAGGTGTGGCAGGCCAATTGGAGGCCATCCACCAGCAAAACTGTATGTTTCCTGGGAATTCATGATTAATGAGGCAGGATTGGGATGATATGACACGAAAACCCGCCATTGGGACCAGTGGGTAAAATGTCATTTTTCCCACCTGCTACTACATGGTACAATTCTGGGATGATTCTGTCAACCAATGTGATAAAATACAGAAGCTTTTACTTGTCATATTCTATGTATTGTAAAGCAGAAAAATGATCTTATATATACACCTAGTGCCAAATTAATTATTCAACCCGGGGTATATAGTTAAAATTAAACAAAGATGGACAGTAATAGTAAACAGTTTCTAATTTTTCAGTAAATTAAGATCTGAGGTGTAGAGATAAGAGTTAAGTAAAGCATTTAAGTTAACCAACCTATGCAATAAAATCACATTAGCACCAAGAGGCGATGGTGAGTGAATGTTAATTTAAGTCCTAAGCTTATTTTTCTTAATTAACAGAGGTATGACAGAGCACCTCAGTAACACAGAATGTGCATCCCGTGCCATGTAGGAACTCCAGGATGCCTCTTGTGTCCTGGACAACCACATGTGCAGGAAGTATCATTATCTGGAGGGCCTCAGGCTCTAGGTTTCAGAGCTTGAAGAGCAGGTGCAGTCGCTGTGGGGCATCCATGATGCTGGGAGCAACAGGGATAAAATTTTTCTCAAGGTGGTCACCCCATAGCTTAAGGGTATGCAGGCAAAGAGAGACTAGATGGGCACCAGACAGTCAAGGAGGAAGATGAAGGTAGTGTAGGAGACCCCAGAGTGCAATTTCCCCTTGACTGGATGTTGTGACGGTCATGGTTCATCTGGGCAGTGCAGCCAGAATCAAAGCTAGGGCACCACAGGTGGTTCAGTTCTCCAGGGAGAGGGCAGGAGGAAAATTGAGAAAGCAATTGGAATAGGAGTTTCAACCTTTAGGGGAACAGACAGTCATTTCTGCAACCACCAATGTGATTCCATGATGGTATGTTGCTTCTCTTGGTGTCAGGGTCAAGGATGTCAGTGAGTAGCCACAGAGCACTTTGAGGGGGAAGGTTGAACAGTCAGAGGTTGTGGTTCACATCAGAACCAATAACATAGGTAAACAGAAGGATGAGGTCCTGCAAGTAGACTTTAAGCAGGTAGGAAGGAGACTAGCAAACAATAACTCAAAGAGAGTAATCTCTATATTACTCCTGGTGCTATGAGCTAGTGAGTATAGAAAAGAAAAGATAGAGCAGATGAATGCTGGAGAGATGATGCACGAGAGAGAGAGCTTTAGATTCCTGGAACACTGGGGCTGGTTCTGGGAAGGTGGGACCAATACAGGCCAGATGGACTGCACCTCAACAGAGCTGGTACCAATGTCCACACGGTGCCATTTGCTCACACTGTTGGGTGGGGTTTAAACTAACTTGGAAGGGGGTTGGGAATAAGGATATAGCAATAGAAAGGAGAAACAATGCCATGAAGATTTGGGAGAAACAGATAGCACTAGTATAAGAAATAGTAAGATAATAGGTGACATTAGGGTGAGAGGGGATCCAATAAGTTCTAAATTAGTTTTCAAGTGCATGTACATAACTGCGCAAATAAGGTTGGTAAGCTCCAGGCATAGATAACCACATGAGAATATGATTTTGTACTTATAACAGAGATCTGACTCAAAAAAGGGCAGGATGGGTACTAAGTATTACTGGGTACAATGTGTTCAGAAAAGATATGGAAGGAAAGAAAGGGGGAGGGGTAACAGAGTAGAATATTAAATGCTGGAAAGAAAGTGCTAGAATGGGCCAGGAGAGAATCTATTTGGTTAGAGTTAAGAAACAATAGAGACACTGCTGGGGATATTCTATAGTGCACCAACTAGTGGGAAAAATATAGAGGGTAATATCTTATGTAAATTCTAGAGAGGGATATAAACAATAGAGTAGTGATAATGGAGGACTTTAATTATTCTAATATAGACTGGGATGAAAATAGTAAAGGGAAGAGAGCAGGAAGAGCTTCTGAAGTGTGTTCAGGAGAATTTTCTTGATCAGTATGTTCCTGGCCCATCAAGGAAGGAGGAATTGCTAGATCTAGTTCTGGGGAATGAGGTGGGTCAAATGTGAATAAGGAAGCAATTATGGAATAATGATCTTATTATCACAAGGTTTAGGTTGGCTATGGAAAAGGATAAGGAGCCATTTGGAATAAAAATGCTTGTAAATCCTTCCAACATACACCAATGCCAGGGGGTAAAAGTGGGAGAGATTCCTCATCAGCCATGTGGAATGAAGTGGAGGGTGAAGAAGGGAAGGGGACAGGATGGGAGGGTGAAAGAGGGGGGAGGAAGGGGAAAGGGAGGAAGGGGAAGGGGGAGGGGAGGGGAAGAGGGGAGGGAGAGGGGAGTGGAAGAGGGGAGGGGGAAAGTGGGAAGAGGGAAGAAGGGGAAGGGGAAGGGGGAGGGGAATGTGAAGGGGGGGAGGGGAATGTGAAGGGGGGGAGGGGAACGTGAAGGGGGGAGGGGAACGTGAAGGGGGGGGAGGGGAACGTGAAGGGGGGGGAGGGGAATGTGAAGGGAAGGGGAGGGGAGGGAAGGGAAGGGGAGGGGAGGGAAGGGGAGGGGAGGGGAGGGAAGGGGAGGGAAGGGAAGGGGAGGGAGGGAAGGGGAGGGGAGGGGAGGGAGGGGAGGGGAGGGGAGGGGAGGGGAGGGGAGAGGGGAGGGGAGGGGAGGGGAGAGGAGAGGAGAGGGGAGGGGAGAGGAGAGGGGAGGGGAGGGGAGAGGGGAGGGGAATGGGAGGGAGAAGGGGAGCGGGGTGAAGGAGATGGGAGAAGGAAAGGGCCGAGGGTGGGGAAGGGGAAAGGGAGGAGCGATGGGGTGAAGAGGGGGGAGGGTAAGAGGGAAGGAATGGGAGAAGAAGGATGAAGGGGGAAAGGGGGAAGAGGGAGTAAGGGGGAAGGGGAGAAGAGGGAGGAAGGAGAGGGGGGATGGGGTAGGGGGAAAGGTGGGGACTGTGGGAAGGAAGGAGGGAGGGTAAGGGGGAGGGGTGGAGGGCAATGGGAAGGGGGAAGAGGGAAGGGACGGTGGGAAAGGAGGGGAAGGGGCAGGGAAAGGATGGGATGGGGAAAGGAGAGGAGGGGGATGGGATGGTGAAGGGAGAAGGAGGGAATGGGGAAAGAGGAGAGGGTGAAGAGGGGAGGGAGAAAGAGGGATCGGGGAAAGAGGGTAAGGAAAGGAGGGGAAGGGGTGGGAAGGGAGTTGAGGGAGCAGGGGAAAGAGGGAGAAGGATGGAGGGGAAGGGAATAAAGGGGAAGGGGAAGGAGGGCAGGGGGAGGGTGGGACGGGAAAAGAGAGGGGGATGGAGGAGTGGGGCAGGGGGGAAGGGGGTGTTGGAAAATGAAAGGGAGAAGAGGGGGGAGAGGGGAGGGTAAGGGAGGGAAAGGGGTACGAGGGGAGGGGGAAGGATGAGAGGGTGAAAGGAGGAGGGGAAGGAGGGGAGTGGAAAGAGGTAAGAGCAGGAAAGAGGGGTGGGGGAAGGAGGGGAGGGGGAAGGAGGGGAGAGGGAAAGAGAGGAAAGGGATTGACAGAAGGGGGAAGGGAGAAAGGGAAAGGAGAGGAGGGGAAGGAGGAGGGGGAAAGGGGGTGGGAAAGGGGAAGAAGGAGGGGGAGGGAGGGGAATAAGGAGGGGGATGAAGGAGAGGGGGCAAGAGGTAGGGGATGGAGAGGAGGAGGAAGGAGGGGAAAGGAAAGAGAGAATGGGTCAGGAGAAAAGAGGGATGGGAAGGGGAAAGAGGGAGGAGAATTGGAAAAAGGGAGGGCACGGGGGAAGAGGGGAGGGGGAAGAGGGGAGGGGGAATGAGTGTAAGGACAGGGAAGGAGGGGAATGGGAAAGAGTGGAGGGTGAGGGGGAAAGGGGGGAAGAGGGGAGGAGGAAAAGAAGGGAGGGAGATGGAGGGGCAGGAGAAGAAGGAAGCGAGGGAGTAAAGAAGGGAGGGGCAAGGGGAAAGAGCCAGGAGAAGGGGGTGTGAGGAAAACAGAGGAGGGGGATGGGGGAAAGAGGGGAGGGTGAAGGAAGGGAGGGGAAAAGGGGAAAGAGTGGAGTGAAGGAGGGGAGGGGAAAAGGGGAAAGAGTGGGGTGAAGGAGGGGAGAATAAAAGGGGAAAGAGGGGAAGAGGGGAAAGAAGGGAGGGAGAAGAGGGGAGGGGGGCAAAGAAAGAAGGGAGTCGAGGAGGGGGAGAGAGAGAGATGTTAGGGATGGGTCTGTTGGTAGGGAGGGGGAGAGAGAGAGCTTTGGTGGGGATGTGGGGGATGTGGGAGGTGTGATCCTACACACTGCTTACGTAACCAACTGGGACTTAGGAGAATTTTAGCTGGATATATATCACATTTTGTCGCGATTCCTTCAGGACAGCAATTGATTACAATGATGTCAGTTGATATTTATCATTTTACATCGCAAGTATGGTTCTGAGTGAAAATGAAATATAATGATAGCCAGATGATTGTTTCTGAATGCAAGTGACATCAAATGCTGACAAAATGATTGCATCTGAGAACAATTGATGATAAATGATGGCAAAATGATTGCAATTGAGTGCAGATGATGTCATATGAACGCTGTTGAAAGAAGATGACATCAAATGAAATGAAAGATTTCAGGTAGGGCTGTTCAACAGCCTAGCCCTGAACTCTGCCACCAGTGCTGAGGTGGTACAGCTGAAGCCAGACTCTCAAGCCGCAGAGTTGCTTGAGTGGCCTGCAAGTCCATCTGTAATCTGTAATCTCCCCAGTGCAAGTCAGCCTTCCACCAATCATGTTGCAGTCATTGAGTTAGCATAGGCAAAGCTATCCATGAGATAGGCATTAAGAAACACCAGAATAAATAGATGAGTATTAAATGGATTGTTGGAAGTGTTGTTGGATGAAGTTCATGTGAAATGGTTGATTTGTGATATATTGTGTTTCAGTATTGCAGCCAAGAGGGCACTGTGATGGTCCAGAACAAAGGAATAGTAGGGTGCAGAAGTATTGATTAATGACTTCTGTGGATTTATTGAGGGACACCAGAGTTTGATAATAAGCTCAAGGAGAGTCTTCTGAAATTGGAATGTGCCAGTTGCCTCCTCCCTGCCTTCTTTTCCTCCTCATCTTGAGTTGGTCTTTGAAGCCCTGGTGTTGAGGGTTGTGTGCTCTTGATGGCAAGATTGAGGAGAATGCATGAATTGGGAGTCATGCTCCAACAAGTACTGGAGAGTTTACCCAAGTGGCCCAGGTAGTGGACACTTCTTAAGGATGCCAATAGTTTTTCTACAATGTTCCTAATTGCAGCAGAGTAGGATCATCCATGTGGAGGGTGGTGGAAAGGAGGGATCAGTCTGGTGTAAAGCACATAGCTCTTTTCACCAAGCAACCCCCAGTCCGATATGGTGTCTTGAAAATGACTGGAACTGCAGACTTGCACAGGGCGAAATCATCAGGGCAGCTAGCTGGATAGCAAGCATTAACGAACATGGTGTTCCAAGCAAGGCTGAGTGAGTGGTACCCCTTGCAGTTATGGCTCATCTCACTGAGATGTAGTGCCCACAAGCAACCTGCACTATGGAGAAGCCCAGTATTCTGGCAAAACCACAGGCTCAATCCTCCTGCTTGGAGAGGAGTTAATGAAGGCCCCTCACCTGAATTACAGTGCCTCAGTGACCTCCTTTTTGCAATGATGTAAGAACTGTGGTATGCTGTTGATATCACCTGCTGTAGCCTGGAAGGATCCACAGGCATAGCAATTGAGGGCCATGGTCACCTTGACAGCCCCCGGCAGTGCCAGCCTCACTCTACTCTGAGGCTTCAGATCAGTTTGCAGGAGGTGACAGAATTCTGTAATCACCAGAGCTGCCAAATACACTGCTTCTCACTGAGGTGCATGTAGGAGAAAGGGTCTCTGAAGACTTTAGGTAGGTGAGGCCTCCGGCTGAGAACACGCCTTGCCTCCTCCCTCTGTGAGTAGCTTAGCTTCTCTGTTGTTTCAGCTCCATTTACCTGTGATCATGCTGACCAAAAAGAACAGCAACTATAGCCCCATGACAGACAACAACTGCTGTACTCAGAGGCCTTTAAAATCACACAACTTCTTCTAAGAAGTCAAGCATTACTCCCTCGTGATGTACAGAATTTCTGACAGCTCCTCCAATACAATATTTCTACTTACTCTACAATTAGATATTCCAAAAACACCTCATCTGGTAATTGAATGGTGATGACTTTAAATATCACAAGTGGGAGGTCCCTCATGGAGCTGAAGACATGTTTGAGAGAGGGTGTTAACAGGAATGGTGAGGTCCAAAATGGCTGCACGGGCATCGAAATTAGTGTGACACACTGAATGGCATCATGATCTCACTATGAACACTTCTGATGCACGCACAAGATTACCATGCTAGCGCCCTATGAATATGGAATTTTGTGCTAGAAGTCATTGGGAGCCATCTTTCTCATCACCCAGGTCCCAAAGCACTGTACTACGAAGCCAAACTGTGGCCCATGAGCTCAACTCCAGACATGAAAAGATGTGAAACTGATTTCCACAAATAGAAAATTTTTAGCTTGCACTAGGAATAAGAGCCATGAAAGCTGCTATTTTGTTATAAGAATTCTTATAACAAAGCTGCTGGTTAACCCAACTGCTTCACTCATATATTTCACAGAAGGGAAACTTATACCCATATCACTTTCTGCCTACCTGTGTCTCCAGTTTCATCCAATGTAGTCTAGCAAGCCCCTTGCACTGACTCACCATGACATTTTGTCATTGTGCGTTTGTGGTACAGTGATGTCATGAAGTTAGGTCACACAGAGAACAATGGTTTTCAGAAATTTGAAAGAAGAATTTAAATTTCTGTAACTGCCACCATGTATGAAGTACTGCAGGTGGCTGAGGCCAAAATCAATGAATTTCCAACTCACCCTTGCTGAAATGGGCTCCCCAGTGCAAGTGTGCTTTCTGCTGAGAGCCCACTCAATAATAATGTTGAGACTGAGTTCACAAAATCCATTGATATCAGTGCTGGGCTAAATGGATGGTCAGAAGACCATCTCCTGCAAGATTCTATCCAAACAAAAGACCCTGTCATGGCCTCTTGCACCCTTGACATTTTTAATTGCCTTTTGTTTCAAATAATTTAGTCAAAAGTATAAATGTATTTGCATTATTTGATCTAACCTGCCTTACAATTACATTCAACTAACAGTTCAAGTGACAGATGTTCCACAACTGAAGCTGACAGAACAACTCATGACCAATGAGCCAATTTCCCACAAGGAGACAATTTCAACCCTATAGCAGAAGCAAGGTAAGGTAGGTAGGAATTTAAATTCGACCTCCCTTGTTGGGCTTCTTACATAATGGTCAGGATTTTCCATTCATCGGGTGGGCTCAGCGGGAGTGGGCAGGGCAATCTCCACCCACGATCAGCTCCGCACCACGCTCGTGGATGAGGTTTCCTAAAAAATGTAAAAGCTGCTTCGCCTTTTAACCTGCCCTCCAAACATAAGGTTGGATGGGCAGCATAAAATTCAGGTTAATTACATGGTTAATGGCCTTAATAGGCCTATCAATTATTGACGGGCACGCAGCTGACTCCGGCGCACTCCCACTGAACAAAATATCGCGCAATTGCACGATGACTTCGGCAGCCCCCGACATCATCACATGACATTTAGCGTTCTGGCGTGTCGGGCTCGTGCCTGCATTCCGAATGGAAAATTCTGCCCAATGGGTTAGGAAGGAGCCCTGTGCATAATGTCACTATTGGAGGCCCTGCAATTTTAGCCTGGAACGTAAGGAGCCCAACAAGAGAGAATTGACAGCTAGGCCTGAATTTTTCCGTCGGTGAGCAGGGGGCAGGGCCCGCTCACCGACGTGTAAAATGACGCGGGATGATGTTGGGGGGAGCCCCCAATGTCATCCTGCCCCATTTAAATATTCAGGAAGGTGGGGGCACAGCACGATCAGCTGTCTACCCACCGACCTTTCAATGGTCAATTGAGGCCATTGACAGGGTAGTTGAACCAATTAAAGGACCTGCCCGTCCAACCTTAAGGCTGGCGGGCAGGCCAGGACCTCCAGCGGGCTTCTGAAAACACATGAAATCTCATCCACTGGCGGGATGAGGTTTCATCTCTGTTTTTAAAATGTTTAATAAAGTTTCTGTGTTTTTTATTAACACGTCCCATCTTGTGTGACATTGTCACATTAGGGGGACATGTTAATAATGTTTTTATTTTTCTATTTTTGAAGTTAATAAACCTTTTACCAATCTGCCTGAGACAGCACTTAGTCACAGGGAGATGTGCACTCTTTTGGCAGTTGGGGAATTCCCCCCCCAACCCCACTGCACGGGAAGCATAATGCTTCCCGTTGGGTCGTCCGCTGGGTGGGCCTTAATTGGCCTGTACTTAAAATGGCAGCTAGGCCCGTTTCAGCAGCGGAGATCGGCTGTCCGCCTGCCGCTGAGCCGGTGGGGCCTGCCCGCCATCAAAGGCAAAATTCTGCCCCTAGAGTTAGTTGGAGAACGTACCAGAGCAGAAAGTGACCACAATATATAGTTTAAGATAATAATTAAGGATGAAAGAATGACAAAAACCACAGCAATATACTGGAGAAAATCTAATTTCGAGGGGCTAAGAATAGAACCTGGGAAAATAAAATAGACAACAATATTGGAAAACAATGATGCAGAACAGAAATGGGAAACAGTTAAAACAGCACTCAACAGAGTCCTGGGGGAGAATTTTCTCCCTGTCGGGGGGGGCTGAGCAGGAGTAGGCGCAGACGGGCACGCAGCCAATCACCACCCATGGTCGGCTGTGCGCCGCCATTTTCCATGGGCGGGCCAATTAAGGCCCACCCAGCGTGATGCGCATCCCAGAAGCACTCAGCGCTACCTGTGTGGGCAGGGGTAGGAGGGAGAGTCAGGGCCTGCATTCTTTCACAGAGCTGCCTCAGGGAGATTACTTTATGAAAACATTGAAAAAAGTGAAAAAAATTATTCAAATATGTCCCCTCATTTGACAGTGTCAATGACTGTCAATGAATTTTATAAAAATTTTCATTAAACTTATAAACCCTTCATGAAACGTCATCCCACCCGTGGATGAGGTTCCATGAAAAATGCAAAGCTGCCTGGGCTCTTCAGCTTGCCGCCAACCTTAAGGTTGGACGGGCAGCCCTGACAATGACTTCAATGAGGTAATTAATGGCCTTAACAGGTCTTTGACAGTTAGCGGGCGCGCAGCCGACTCCGGTGTGTGCCCGCCGAACTGAAGGTCAGAATGACATGCGTTGATGTCAGGGCGCATGCCCGGCCTCACTGCGCTTCAATTTACGGGTCAGCGTGCAGGGCCCTCCTCTGCTCACCGACCAGAAGATTCTGCCCCTGGAAAATTATACTCCGCTAAAAATCAAGAACAAACTAAACACAAGTGTTTGTGTGAGAGTTAGTGGTGTTGTCCCTTGAAATGTGAGATCCCTGTGGATGTGGGTGGGTGAATTGAGAGTGATGAGAAGATTGAGTTACCCTGGTAGAATGGATAAGATCATTCATCCTGTAGTGGCACTGGGTGGCTGTCCTTTTTTACAGGGCATTGACCACCACTGCCCCTGCCTCCCATGTTGGAATGGTGATGCAGCTGCCCATCCTGTGGACAGAGCAGGAGTAGCGGACATCACGGCGGGCCCCTACGGCATTCAAAAGTGTTCGAGAGACATGTCACTGAAGCGAGGGGCTGCAGTCTTTTTGCCTTTTGGGGCCACCCTGTCTTCCATGTGGCAGTGCTGGGCTGGAAGCACTGAGACATGTGACACAGTTGCACTTTAAATGTGGTGCCTGATGTGATGAAGCGATGAGGCAATGGCATGGTGGGCGAATGAGAACCCGCCCTTCATGGAAATGGCGTGTATCCCGGGAATGCATAATTAATGCGGCAGGTTTGGGGGCGATATGGCGTGAAAAGCCACCATTGCCACCTGACCTGTAGGCCAGGATGCCAGAATTGTATCCATGGGTTGAGAAAGAAAACGCATCGTTAATTATACCAATTTCTATTGATTTAGTATTCATCTAATTGATTTCCTTCAAATATCCTGTACTGTTAGTTAGTCTCCACATCAGGATGCTAAAATTCACCTCATGCAAATTCAGAACAGGAGTAGGCCATCTGGGCCCTTAAACCTACTCCACCATTCAATAAGATCATGGGTGACCTAGCCTCAACTTCACATTCTGCATGCCCCCAATACTTTGACTCCCTCTATCTATCTATAAAAATATTCAATGACCCTGCCTCCACCGCTCTCTGGGGAAGAGAGTTGCTAAGACTCACAGCTTTCTGAGAGAAAACATTTATTCTCATCTCTGTCTTAAATGGGAGACCTCTATTTTTAAACTGCGTCCCCTACTTCTAGTCTCTCCCACAAGGTGAAATATCCTTTCAGCATCCACCCTTAAGTCAAATACCTTCAGGACCATACGTTTCAATAACATCACCTCTCATTCACCTAAACTCAAATGGATATAGGCTCAACTTGTCCAAACATTCCTCGTAAGATAACCCCCCTCCCCATCTCCCACCCCCACCCCAACCCAGGTATCAGTTGAGTGAACCGTCTCTGAGCTGTTTCTAATGCATTTAAACCCTTTCTTAAATTAGGAGACCAAAACTGTACACAGTACTCTAGGTGTTGTCTCACCAATGCCCTAAACAACTATAGCAAAACATCCCTACTTTTATATTCCATTCCCTTTGTAATAAATGACATCAGTCCATTTTTCTTCCTAATCACTTGCTGTACCTGCATACTAACTTTTTCTGATTCATGTACCAGAACACCCAGATCCCTCTGTACCTCAAGAATTCTGCAATCTATCTCCGTTTAAATATTATGCCGCTTTTCCCTTCTTCCAGCCAAAGTAGACAAGTTTTCATTTTCCCGCATGAAACTCCATCTGCCAAACTTTTGTGCACTCATTTAACCTATGTCCTTTTGCAGGCTCCTTATGTCCTCTTCACAACTTACTTTGCTTTGTATCATCAGCAAATTTAGCAACCAAACATCCAGTCCCTGCATCCAAGTCATTGATAAATGTTGTAAACGGTTGAGGCTCTATTGCTCCACCCGTCAAACCTGCCAACCAAAAATGACGCATTTATGTCTACTCTTTATTTCCCGCTGACTAACCAATCCTCTGTCCATGCTAGTAAGTTATCCTCTACACAATGAGCTATTTTTTTTTATTCATTCATGGAACATGGCTATTACTGGCTAGGCCAGCATTTATTGTCCATCCATAACTTCTCTTGAGAAGGTGGTGGTGAGCTGCCTTCTTGAACCGTTGCAGTTTATGTGGTGTATGTACACCCACATCGCTGTTAGGGAGGGAGTTCCAGGATTTTGACCCAGTGACAGTGAAGGAGCAGCAATATATTTCCAAGTCAAGGTGGTGAGTGGCTTGGTGGAGAATTTCCAAGGGGTGGTGTCCCCATGTGTCTGTTGTCCTTATCCTTCTATATGGTAGTGGTTGTGAGTTTCGAAGGGGCTATGTAAGGAGCCTTGGTGAGTTCCTGTAGTGCATCTTGTAGATGGTACACACTGCTACCACTGTGCAACGGTGATGGAGGGAGTGAATGGTTCTGGATGGGGTGCCAATCAAGCGGGCTGCTTTGACTTGAATGGTGTCAATTTTCCTGAGTGTTGTTGGAGCAGCTCTCATCCAAGCAAGTGGATTGTATTCCATTATACTCCTGACTTATACCTTATAAATGGTGGACAGATTTGGGGAATCAGGAGGTGAATTACTTGCCACAGGATCCCTAGCCTCTGACTTGCTCTTGTCACCAGAGTATTTATATGACTAGTCCAGTTCAGTTTCTGGTCATGCTGATAGTGGGGGATTCAGCAATGATAATGCCATTGAATGTCAAGGGGTGATGGTTAGATTCTCTCTTGTTGGAGATGGTCAGTGCCTAGTACTTGTGTGGCGTGAATGTTACTTGCCACTTATCAGCGCAAGCCTGGGTATTGTCCAGGTCTTGCTGTATTTGTACATGGACTGCTTCTGTATCTGAGGAATCATGAATGGTGATGAACATTGTGCAATCATCAGCAAACAGTCCCACTTCTGACCACAACCATCCTTCTTGTTATGACTCTAATTTTGTGTAGTAACCATTTGATGTGACATTTGATTTGTCTTCTGGAAATCCAAGTACAGCACATTCATAGGTTCCCCCTTTGTCCACCTTGCTTGTTGCTTCCTCAAAGAATTCTAATAAATTAGTCAAACCTGATTTCCCTTTCATGTTGACTCTACCTGATTGCATTGAGATTTTCTAAATGACCCGCTCTAACCTCCTTAATAATAGAATCCAACAATTTCCCTGTGACAGATGTTAAGCTAACTGACTTTCTGTCTCTTTCCTTTCTTGAATAGCGGAATCACCTTCACTATTTTCTAATCTGATGGGGCCTTTCCAGAATGTAGGGAATTTTGGAAAATTAAAACCAAAGCATCCACTTTTTCAGCAGCCGTTTCTATTAAAGTTCTGGGATGAAGTGCATCAGGACCTGGGGGCTTGTTAGGTTTTAGTTCTAGCAATTTTCTCAGTGTCCTTCCCTGGTGATTTTAATTATTTTAAGTTCCCCCTTCCTGTTTACTTCCTGATTCACAATCATTTCTGGGATGTTATTTGTATCCTCTTAAGTGAAGGCAAATATAAAATATGTTTTCAATTCATCAGCCATTTCCTTATTTTCCAATATTAATTCCTCATTCTTGCCCACACATGACCAATGCTCACTTTACTTACTATTTTCCTTCTTAAATACCTGTAGAAACACTTATCATCTGTTTGTATATTTCTAGCTAGCTTTCTGTTGTTCTCTAATTTTGCCTTCCTTATTAATCTTTTAGTCATTTTTGCTGTTGTTCTGTCCAATCTTCTGCTCTGTCACTCATCTTCGTGGAATTATACACTTTTTATTTGATACTATGGGCAGAATTTTCTGTTCAGCTAGCCAATGTGTAAAATGCTGTGGGGTGACGTCGGGCTTGCATCCCAATGTCACCCCGCGTCATTTCGATTTTCAGTTCGGTAGGCGTGTAGCTGATTCAGCTGCATGCCCGCCGAATTGCCAAAGGTTTATTAAGGCCATTAATAAAATAATTAACATGATTAATGGACCTGCCGTCCAACCTTAAGGTTGGCGGTCAGGCTGGGAGCCCAGGTGAGCTTGTGAAAAAACATGAAACCTCATCCACTTGCAGGATGAGGCTTCATGAGTGTATTAAAATTTTTACAAAATGTTTAAATAAAAGAAATTGACATGTCCCAGCTCATGTGACAGTGGCACATGAGCGGACATGTCAGTAATTTTGTCCCCTTCTTTATTGAAATTTTCAAACCAGAGCCAAATCGCCCTGAGGCAGCACTTTCCCTCAGAGAGATCTGTGTGCTCTTTCTCGTGCATGCTCAAAGAGCGCACTCCCGGCTCAGAGAATCCCACCCCGACTCCACAGGGACTGCAGAACCTTAATTGGCCCGCCTCCGTAAAATGGTGGCATGCCCCCGGCTGGGGGCGCCAATCAGGAATCCGCCTGCTCGTGCCTGCTCCCGCACATCCCCTCCAATGGGGGAAAAATGTTGCCCTATCTTTAACTTCCTTAGTTAGCCACAGATGGTGCATCCTTCCTCTAGATACTTTTTTTTTTTCCTTTTCCTTTTTCTTCTCATTGGAATGTATCTTTTCTGAGTGTTCTGAAATAGCGCCTTAAATGTCTGCCATTGCATTTCTACTGACCTATCCCTTAACCTAATTTGCCAGTTCACTTTAGCCTCTGTCTTCATGCCTTCATAATTGCCCTTAAGTTTAGAACGCTAGTCTTATGTCCTTTCCTCGCTCTCTCAAACTGAATGCGAAATTCAATCATATTACCATGAGGTTATTAATTAATCCTGTCTCATTGCACATTACTAGATCTACAAGGAGAGATTGGATAGGTTGGGGTTATTTTCCTTCGAACAAAGAAGGCTGAGAGGTGACTTGATTGAGGTGTACAAAATTATGAGGGGAATAGATAGAGTGGACAGGATAAAATTGTTTCCCTTGATGGAGAATTCTAGAACCAGGGGACCTAGATTCAAAATAAGTGGCAGAAGGTGTAGGGGGGACATGAGGAAGAACTTTTTTTTATGCAGAGGGTAGTGGGTGTCTGGAATTCGCTGCCCAAGTTGATAGTAGAGGCAGAAACATTAAACTCTTTTTAAAAGTACCTGGATCTGCACCTAAAGTGCTGTAAGCTGCATGGCTTGGGCCGGGTGCAGGAAGGTGGGATTAGAAAGGGCACATGGGTGTCCTCGGGCTGGTATGGACAAGATGGGCTGAATGGCCTCCTTCTGTGCTGTAACTTTTCTGTGGTTCTATCCAGTCCTGCTCTCTGCTTGGTGCGAGAATGTTCTGCTCTGAGAAACTTTCCTGAAAACATTCTATGAACTCATCACCCAGACTATCTTTGCCAATCTGATTTGAAAAACGATTAAATTTACACATGATTATTGCTGTACATTTCTCACAAGACCCCATTATGTCTTATGTATATCCCGCCCTGCAATGTGATTACTTTTAAGGGGCCTATAATTTATTCCCACAATTGACTTCTTACCTTTGCTATTTCTCACCTTTACTGAAATGGATTCTATAGCTTGACCTTAAGAACTAAGGTCATCTCTCTCTATTGTACCAATGTCATCCTTAATTAACAGGGCTACCCCTCCATCTTTTCCTAGCTTCATGTCCTTCCGAAATGTCATGTATCCTTGAATATTCAGATCCCAGTTTTTGTTATCCTGCAGCCAAGTCTCTGAAATGGCTATCAGGTCATATATATTTATTTCTATCTCTGCTATCAATTCATCTGCTTTGTTATGAATGCTAATTGCATTCAGATACAGAACCTTTGGTTCTGTCTTTTTACTATTTTTGGAACCTAGCCTTATCTGCTGGTGCACAGTTAGGTTTGTACACTCTGTCCCTTCCTGACATGCTCTGGCCATCATTTCCCTTATTCTTACCTTGCTCTCTTGCCTTGTCTTCTCTATTTAGTTTATCACATCTTGATTCCCCTCACCCGGCCCCAGCCCCATTAGTCTCACCTACTGATGTGATAAATCAGCTTTACACAGAGCACAGGAAATTAAATAATGCCAAGGCTGAATAATCAATAGTCCCATCTCAACTTGTTCTTATGTTTTGCTTTCAGACAGCACTGACCCTTGTTCTACTGTTAACACAATCTGCTATCTGACCTTTAGGTAACTATCAACACCTGCCCTAGTCACACTCCCTTTGTTTTGTGTCCATGACGTCTTTGTCAAATCTCTCCTGAGCTCCCAACTGTCCTGACCTTCTATTTTGCTCCACCTGCTCCACCTCTTCTCTTCAACAGTATAAAACCCATCACATTTCTATGACTCTTCAGATCTGAAGAAGAGTCATACAGACTTGAAACATTAACTCTGTTTCTCTCCCCACACCTGCTGAGCTTCTCCAGTATTCTGTTTTTATTTCAGATTTCTGCAGTATTTTGCTTTTATTAATCTGCTAAGCTGCTCATCTGAACAATAATGTGTTTTTCTTCAAGTTAAGGTAAGCTTCTCAATACCATTTATCTGCCTTTGATTACTATTGCCTGATACTCCTACCAAACAAAAATCTAGCATTATCAGGCTTGATTGCCTTGTCATTCACAGCCTTTGAGGAAAGCGTTCCAAATTTTAACTAAGCTTCGTCTGAAAATACTTTGAGATTTTACTCTTGAATTGCTTCTGATTCTCATTTTATGATTATTATCCCTTGTTCTGGATTCTTCCAACAGCAGAAGAATCAACCATATTGAATTTTTTAAAAAATCATTTATAACATCTTGGTTAGTTATTCCTCAATCATCTTTACTCAAGGTAAATTTGCACTACATCCTTCCAAGGCCAATATATCCACCCCGAGGCACACTGCCCAAAACTGAATGCAGCAGTCAAGATGTGGTCTCTCCAAAGATCTACACAATTGAGGCATAACTTCCTCCCCTTTGTATTCCAACTGTCTTGAGATAACTTTCCATTCCATTCCATTCTTGATTGTTTTTGTATCTGTGTACGAGTGCATTAGCATTTGGTAACTTGCATACATTGAAACTCAAAGCTCTTTACTCCTCCATACTTCTTTGTCTCCCTTCATTTAGAAAATACACTCATTTGTCATTCTGAGATCCAAAGTGGATGTCCTCACATTATACTTTGGCTTTTTTGTTCCCATAAGCTTTAGTGAATCACCATGTGATGTTTATTTCTTGTACAATGACTAAATGAATGGAAACGGTTATCGACTCCCCTAAATCTCTACATTTCAGCTTACACTTGTATTTTGCCCTTCTGCTAGTCCATAACAAATCACAGAATAACATCATAGAATGGTTACAATACATCTGCTGTAAAGTTGTGGGACCCAATCTTCCCTTGAATGTGAACACCTGTCTGCAGCCTTCTTCCACAATCAGACCCAACTCCCTCACATCCAGCCCCAACTGTGGTATAAATTGCCACATGGTTAATGCTGAGAGAGGTTCAGTCTACTGCAGTAAATATTAAAATACTTGAGGATCACTTCATGAGCCACACTTTATGCATGCATTATTTATCATTTATGGAGGCCTAGTAGCACAGTGGGTAGTGTCCCTGCCTCTGAGCCAGAAGCTCCAAGTTTAAGTCCCACTCCAGGGCTTGATAGCCATGGGAGGTTAATTACCAACCTGTAAATCCTTCCAATATGCTTATGGCAGGCGGTAACAGTGTAAAGTCTCCTGATCCTGCTTGACGTGGACTGGTACCCCTCAAGCTACAGTATCGTGTGACAGGCTAGCAACCTGTTCCAGGAAAAACTAGTTACAGAAACAGATCAAAGCATGTGATTCGTCTGCCTCATGCGTTTCTAGGTGCAGGAAGAGAATCTAGAAGATTATCGAGTAACTCACCTCCTGACTCCCCAAAGTCTGTCCACCATCTACAAGGCACAATTCAGGAGTGTGATGGAATACTCTCCATTTGCCTGGATGAGTGCAGCTCCAACAACACTCAAATAGCTCGACACCATCCAGGTCAAAGCAACCCGCTTGATTTGCACCCCATCCACAAACATTCACTCCCTACACCATTGACGTACATTAGCAGCAGCACCCACAAAATTCATTGCAGGAACTCACTGAGGTTCCTTAGACAGCACCTTCCAAACCCACAACTACTATCATCTAGAAGGATAAGGGCAACAGATACATGGGAACACCATGACCTAGAAGGTCCCCTCTAAGCCACACACCATCCTGACTTGGAAATATATCGCCGTTCCTTCATTGTCGCTGGGTCAAAATCCTGGAACTCCCTCCTTAACAGCATTGTGGGTGTACTACACCACATGGACTGCAGAAGTTCAAGAAGGCAGCTCACCACCCCTACTCAAGGGCAATTAGGGAAGGGCAATAAATGCTGGCCCAGCCAGTGATACCCACATTTTATGAAAGCATTAAAAAAAGCTACATGGCTGTTATCAATGGCAGTATTATATTTAACTCTAGCACAAACCCATGCCTGTCTGGCATATGCACACAACAGTTATTAATGTTGCTAATATTTGTTATTTACAGAGCTGTTGTGATAAAAACACTTCCAGCTGTTTGATTTTGCAACTGTCTGATAAATAAAGGTGTCCCGTACCTCAGCGAGTATCTTGTTGGGATGGGGTCAATTGTTTCACACAGACTTATAGGGGTCACTTTAGATATTTGTTTAGAACAGGGGTGGGTAGACTTCTCTGCTGGAGAGTATGGAAATTATATGGTGGGGAGCATAAATGGTCAAGAAACAAGTATTTAAAATAAAGACAAATTTTGGTACAAGTAAACATAAAACCTTCATTATTGTTATTATAATTATACTGTCATAATCATTAATAATGAAATCAAACGCACTGTATTTTTTACACCTTCCTGGCTTATGATGCGTGCTTTGAGCATTCTTCCATGTATACCTGCCCCCACTTCCCATTCACATTGCAGCCACACCCCTTGGGAAACATCTGCCCCGTGCTAAATTCTCATTGAGCAGCATATGACAAGTAATCAGGCGTACATTCTCCCTTCCCATCTAAATACAATTGAGTAAAAACTGCTCTTTCCATGAGTTAGTGCTGGAGGTGAATTGAGATCATGCCATAATCGTTGGCATCATCACCTCAATTACTCCTTCATCTCTGCCTTTGTCTTATTGCACTTGTGTCAGTCTACCTTTGCATTCTAAAGTACAAACAACAGCCTTAAATTGATCAGCATGACTACTCTCATCAACCACACCTGGCTGGACTGTCAAACATTATTATGAGGGTTTACTTACATTGTGCTGCTCCTTGTGCTCTTCCATGTGTTTCCCTCCTCTTTCATGGCGGCCACACTCCTTGAGAAATGCATGCCTCCAGCCATTGACTAACTTACCTGACACTACTTGTTGTGACCATTGGACACATTGGCACAGCCATGGGCCACAGTTGACATCAAAAGCTCCCCTGGCCGGATATGGTTCAAGGGGTATAGATTGCCCACCCCTGGTTTAGAAGCAGAGTGGAGACTAATCTAAAGGTAAAACTGCAATTCTATGGAGAATCTAATGGCAGTCAGTCTTCAATGTGGCATTGACTTGTAAAATGGTCATCATTTTCAAAGATTAATGTACTAGCCTACAGACAGGCATCAGAGAATATAAGGTTTGACATTCTTCCTGTAAGCTATAAACTCAAAATGTAATATAAATGGTCAGGAAACAGGACCTGCCGTTCAACTGTGGTATAAGGGATAAAGAACATAAGAAATAGGAGCAGGAGTAGGCCATTCAATAAGATCAGGGCTGATCTGATCTTGATCTCATCTCCATTTTCCTGCCTGTGCCCCATAATCCTTGAATCTCTTGTGGATCAAAAATCTGTCTAAATCAACTGAATATATTCAATGACCCAGCCTCCATGACTCCCTGAGTTAGAGAATTCCAAAAATTCATACTCCTCTATGCTTCTCATCTCTGTCTTAAATGGCAGAAGCATTATTCTGAAACTATGCCCCCTAGTTCTAAATGCCCCCCCAAGGGGAAATATCCTCTCAGCATCAGGTCTACCAAGCCCCTTCAGAATCTTATATGTTTTCTGATGGAACAGATCCTAACCCTGCATGTTTTTATAACAAATATCCTTATTGGTATTTCTTATTTTTAAACTGGACTTTTCTGCTAGACAAAGACCATTAAGATGGTCTTTGGTTAAGATCCATTGTGATTAAAATCATCTGTCTGTGAGGTATCATCTCCAAAAGACTTCACTTCTCAGTTTCAGGAATGTCACACCTTGTCATGCCTAAGAGCCTCTACCAGACCATTTGGGACTGCATAGCCCAGCTTCAAAGGGCACTAGCAGAAGATCATTTACATTCGACAAACCACACTTGCTAGCGGAATCTGTGAGTCTTCGAAGACAATGACTTCCCATACACCAAACCCTCAAAAAATTGCACCTCTATCAACACAAAATGGTTGAGATATTATCAACCAGAAACACAAAGCCAATTTCCAGACACTGGGTAAAAATTATTTGTTAAAGGCATTACAGAGAAGTAAGGTCACATGACCTAAGACTCTGGCTTGTTGAACAGATTAATATTACTTTCCTGAGCTGCAAACTCCAGCCTGCAGTTTAACATCTGACTGACAGGCCACACCAAAGCAAGCCCTGGCCAGAGTGGACAACTGCCCCCTCTCTGCTGGAAGTCTTGTACCATCACCTATAAAACTGATTCATCTCTGCCTGCCTACTTCATCTTGTGTTGTTAACACCACTGGAAAAGCAAATTTTACAATGCCGGTTTATGGCATGCCATGAAATAATTCCTCACAGGACTTTTGATTTTGGGCTCTGGAACTCACATGAACCAATTTTCTCTGTGGTCTCTATACTGAACAATCTTCTTTTATCTATCCATCTGTTCACTGTATGAATGCGGAGGGGGAAGTTGTGAACCCACCTTTTTCTGGTTTTTGAATGAGTGCAATAAACTAACCTTCTAAATTAACCCTAACTTGGATTTGCTGTGGGATTATTAGTAGAAATTGGATCCCATAAAACAGAGGGGTTGGGAAATATGCCAGCGCTTATTAGGAAGAGAAACAATTCAGAACGCCTTCTGTTTACAGGTGGGTGCTGAGAGGAAAGATCGGTGTTGTTTGAATTGACATCCCTCCTGTCCATAACAGTTTCATTAAGATCATCTCTCATCTTCTATACTCCAATGGCTAAATGTCTAATCTGCTCAACTTTTCCTCATAAAACAACCCCTTCATCCCAGGAATCAAATTCGTGAACATTTTCTGAACTGCCTCCAATGCAAGTCTATCCTTATTTCAATAAGGAAACCATGAGATCTCACCAAAGTTATGCACAGAAGGGCTACCTTATTTATATGCTTCATTTCCCTTGCAATAAAGGCTAGCCATTCCATATGCTTTCCTAATTACTTGCTATAACTCCATGGGGAGAATCCCCCCACCTCTTTGGAGGGGGTCAGGTTCGGGCGGGCGTGGACGCAATCGGTGCCCCCGATCGGGTCTGCGCTGCCATTTTACGTAGGTGGGCCAATTAAGGCCCGCCCAGTGTCACATGCGCCTGGAAGCGCTGAGCACTCCCCCTGCGGTCGGGGGGGGAGCAGTGGGGGGTTGCCTGAGTCGGGGCCTGCGCTCTTTTGCGCATGCGCGCGGAAGAGCACAGAAATCATCCTGAGGCACAGAGGTGCCTCAGGGAGATTAGCTTAAGTTTTAAAAACCGAAATAAAGAAAAGGAAAAAATTTAATACATGTCCCCCTCATGTGACATTGTCACATGAGCTGGGACATGTCAATGAAGTTTTATAAAAAATTTTATTCAATTTTTCAACACTTCATGAAACCTCATCTCGCCTGTGGATGGGGTTCCATGAAAAATGCGAAGGCCGCCTGGGCTCTTCGCCTGCTTGCCAACCTTAAGGTTGGACGGACAGCTCAGTTCATTAGTTTAATTAGTTTTTAAATGGCCTTAATAGGCCTTTGACAGTTCGGCGGGCGGGCAGCTGCGGACTCGGCTGCACACCCACCGAATTGGAAATCTAAATGACGCATGGTGACGTCAGGATGCCTGCCCAAAATCATGCGTATCATTATATGCCTCAGTGAACGGGCTCCACCCCTGCTCCCTGAGCCAAAAATTCTGGCCCATGCTAATGTTTTGTGAGTCATGTGTCAATGCAGGTGACACACATTGGCCTGGACCATGTCCAGACCAATGTGGCAAGCTCAAGGCAGGAGTGGGGAGGTCAGTGAGGTGATTCATGAGAAATGAACCCCCACCCTCATACACATAATGCCTGCCTCTCAAATCACCCTCTCAATTTCCATGTTCACATTGGCAACTCCAACCTCGGCTGGTGGGACTGTCAATCAGTGAATGCTGGAGGGTGTCCCATTGAGCCTACAGCATCAGGAGCCCACCCACCATTTCTAATTGGACGGTGAGCCTGTTCCCTGCCATTAATTGTCCTGGCCCATTAAAAATCTAGATGGGCATGTCTGGAACTGGATGCTGTGTAGGATTGGGACCAGGAACCGAGCCGATGGCTTTGTTCGCAATATAAAATTGAAAATCCCAGCTTTTGTGCCATCACAACTTGCTTTTCCACCTATCTATGGATCATCAGCAAATCTGGCTACAATACATTCTGTCCCTTCATTCAAGTCATTAATGTAGCTTGTAAATATTTGAAGTCCCATCATTGATTTTCGTGGCACCTTATTAGTTAGTTTGCCAAATTGAAAATAACCCACTTACTCTGACTCAGTTTCCTGTTAGTTAGCCAATCCTCTTTCCATCCTAATATCTTACCTCCAATGGCATGAGCTCTTATCTCGTGTAGCAATCTTTTATGTGGCATCTTAGCAGATGCCTTTTGGATATCTAAATACACTACATCTATTGGTTCCCCTTTTTAGTACCCTGCTTGTTGGATCCTCAAAGTAACCCGATGAATTTGTCAAACACAATTTCCCTTTCATAAAACCATGTTGACTCTGCTTGGTGGTATTATAATTTTATAAATGTCCTGCTATTACTTGTTTACCAATGAATTCCATGATTTTCACAATGACAGATGTTAGGCTAACTGGCCTACAGTTTCCTTCTTTTTGCTTCCCTCTTTTCTTTAATAGTGATGTTACATTTGTGGTTTTGCAGTGTGCTAGGACCCTTCTAGGATCCAGAGAATTTTGGATGATTAAATCAAATGCACCAATTGCATCGTCTCTCCAGCTCCTACCATAATCAGTGACACCACTCGTTTCCCCCCAAAACCCCAATACCTGATTTACAGCCAGCCTCATGATCACCGATCTCCCAAACACTAATCTGCAGTCCCTAAGGGTCCCAAGGCCACATTTTCGTCCCTGTATCGAGTTCTCAGAATCAGATGATTTCCTGGCTAGGTAAACGCAGCCTTTAAAAATGTCCACCCATAGGTGGGATTGTCAGCCAGAGTGGGATGGTGCAGAGGAGATGGGCTGAAACAGATGGGAGAGCCCAGAATGAATTCATAGGCTGCCAGGTGGGGAGGCGGGCTGGGCGGAAGGGCCTGCTATGTGCTTTGGTGCTGTGTTGAAATAAAAAAATTGAAACAAAAACATCTCTCCAGCCCTCTCTCCTCACCCCTCCCCACCCACCCCCCCCCCCCATACACACCCTATGCCCCATCCATGCCAACCTATGTCAACTCATGGCCACCAGAACCCATGTCAACTTAGTTACCATCTATCCACCCCCCAAGACCCCTCACATCACTAGGCCAACTTTGTTACCCTCTACCCACCCTCCATGGCCCCCATACCAATTTACTGCTAACTAATGCCAACACATGCCCCCACAAATTGCCCTTACCCCCTCCATGCCAACTCAAACTCATCTGGTATCCTTGGACAGTTCCTTGACAGCTATGACATTTCCTTGGTATCTTTGACAGATTGACACTTCCTGGATTTCTTTGATAGCTTTGACACTTCCTAGATAGCATTGACAGGTTTGACAGCTGGACATTTCCTTGACAGCTGGACAGTTCGTGGAAATCTGAACAGTTCCTGAACAGTTCCTTAACATGTCCTTGACAGCTGGAAACTTCCTTGACAGCTAGACAGTCCTTGGACAGCTGAACAGCTCTTTTACAGCTTAACAGTTCCAAAAAGTTTGTGCATAAAAAGTGCATTATCATGTTCACTTTTAACAATCCTAAAGGGTGCCTTAACACTCCCAAAGGGTGCCATATCTCCCCTAAAAGTGTCCTGGGATCCTATCCAAAGGGGTACTTTAACTCTCCAAAGGGGTAGGTACCCTGGCTATCCATACGAAACCACCACGTTCAGACCTCCTTGGTTCGATTCTGTGCATTCCAGAATTCACGCTCCTGTTCTTCCAAAATCATACCTCAGTGGAGACAGCTGGTGATTTAAATAGCCAGCTGCCTCCGTAAATTGTGCATGCACGAACCCCAGCACGACTCCAGATACTCCCCTACCAAGATGGAAATACCAGGTTCAGAGTTGGGATTTAGAATTTTTGGCCATTTGCAGGATTTTCACAACAACAGAGAGGCTCTCCGTTATGATGAAAATCCAGGCCCTAGTTGCATCCTCCTGTTGTTGGGTTTCCCACCCAGCAGCTGATGAGTCTTTCAATTTGGTTGGAAACAAAATAAGAAAATTACATTGAGCACTTGCCATCAAATCTGGTAGAACTTTTGTGTCTCTCATCTTACTGGGTTTTTCCCATGCTCTCTCTCTCAACCTCCCCACCTCTCTGTAAGTACTGGGGCCTTTCCCCCATTGGTTGGCTAGTGAGTAATAAAGAAAGAACTTGTATTAAAACAGTGCCTTCCACACGTGCGCAACATCCTAAAACACTTTACAGCAAGAAATATCTTTTGAAATGCAGTCATTCTTTTTTAAGCAGTATTTGGCAGCCAATTTCTGTACAAAATTCCACAAGGTGAATGTATTTCAATATTGTAGGATCAAAATAATCTTCAATTAGGATATTGAGAGAATTCTCTTCTTAAAACGTGCCATGAGATCGCTGACATGCACATTTATTTAGCATTTAATCTGAACAACATATCATTTTCTACAGCTCAAGTGCGGATTATAGGCTCAAATCTCTGGAGTGGGGCTTGAACCCATGACCTCTTGCCTCAGAGGTTTGTTTAAATCATCAAGACATATGTTGAGAAAATCAAAGCTCTTGAGACCTTTGTGAGTAAAACAAGCTGAGTCATGAGAATCAGGCATGGAGATAAGGGTTGGACTACATATCACAGAATACCACTAAAGCAGTCAAAATTTTGAATGCCTGAAGGCAACAAGTAGGCAAAAGATTGTCCTCTACATTACAGTAAAATAAACAAAGCTTTTAGGATAGTGTTGGTGGCCGAAGGGTTTTGATAGGGATGCAAACATCTCAAGTGTGGCATCAGCTTTAGAAGAGCAGCAAAAAGAAGGACCAAAGACAGCCAATTTAAGTTGGCAGACTGGCAGAAAGGAGGGTCCAGAGGCAGTCAGCATCAGTTAGACAAGCAGTTGAAAGAAGGACCAAAGGCAGTCAATATCAGTTAGAAGAGCTTAGGAAAGGAGGGCCCAGAGACAGTCAGCATCAGTTAGAAGAACAGTAGAAAGGAGGACCAAAGGCAGTCAACATCAGATTAATGTAGTTGGTAAAGCTGAGTTATTTAAAAATCCCAGAGGGAAACTTTAAATAACTGCCATAACCTATAATTTTAAGTGTTATGTTTGAGATGTGACTCTAAAGTCAGGAATCGGACCCCCAATTCTCAAGGTTTTACATTAAACTAAATGAAATGTTTTATTAATTTACACAGGTTAAAATATATATACACATGGCTACAAATTACTACTATCATAACTTTTAACAAATTCCCAAACTAATCTCCATTAAGGCAACAACAACCCATAGACTTAACCAAACACCAGGCAAAGCATTTTCACCTTACGAATTCAAGATGAGGTTCTTTTCAATTTGGTTCAATGGAATTCCTGTATCCCAATCCTGTGCATAATCATGACAGTATACTCTTATCATAGTTTTTAAAGTTTGATGCCATCTTTCCAAAGCTCCTTGTGACTTCGGGTGATAAGCTGTTGACTTGAACTGTTTTATCCCCAAACCGTTCATTACTTCCTTTAACAGCTCTGACATGAAATTTGACCCCGGATCTGATTGTATTTCTTTAGGTAAACCATATCTTGTAAAAAAATTTAATTATCTCCTCCACAATCTTTTGAGTTGTATTATTTCTTAACGGTATCGCTTCAGTAAACCTGGTAGACATATCCATTATTGTCAATAAATACCGATTTCCACTTTTAATCTTAGAGAGGGGTCCTATACAATCAAATACAACCTTGATAAAAGGTTCTTCAGATGCTGGTATTGGGATTTAAAGGCACCGGCTTAATCACTGCTTGAGGCTTTCCTGTTACTTGACATATACAACAGGCTCTACAGAATTTGACTACATCCCTATGCAATCCTGGCCAAAAAAACCTCTGTATCTTTTCCTGTGTTTTCCTAATTCTTAAATGTCCCCCAGTTGGAATTTCATGAGCAATCCTCAGAGTCTCATTCCTATACCCTGATGGGAAAGCAATCTGATGCAACTCCCACCAACTTTTATTTGCTGAGACAGGATCTGACCGCCATTTTCTCATTAAAATATTCCCTCGAAGATAATAACATACTGGAATACATTTTGCTTCGGTTTCTGAATAAGCTTTCTGATATAACTGTTTTAATTGCAAATCATTTTTCTGTAACTCCACTAACCTCTTTGAGTTAAACATTTCAGCTGAACTGACCTGTATTCCTTTCTCCTGAACAATGTTAACAAGTACAGTGTCAGCTAATTGGATTTCAACACCTCCTTCTTGCCTTTCAACTGCCTGCTTATCTTATTCTTCCCTATGGGCCTTTGATATCGTTATAACACAATCAGTAAAAAATCCAGGATGTTCCTTCTGTAGCATTTCTGTACCAAAAACTGCTGAAGTTATACCTACCACCCCCATTGAATGTAAATTCTCATTGTATAACCAGCTTCTTCTAATAATAAAACCCCTTTCATAGCATCAATTTTATTGGTAATATAAACATATTGCTTGGTATCTGCTAGATAAGGATCAGTTTTCACCCCACCTCTTGAATGCTCTATTTAAAAAATGCAAATGCACTCAACCTCTCTATTTACATCTCAAAACCAGTACATATCAAAAGCACCTATTCTACCTGGCTTTAATCCAATTAAGACACAGCCGCAGACTAAACGTCGATTTTAAAAGAAAAATATTTTCCAAAATATTATATATAATAGCTTCATGACAATCAGTTAGAGGAGCAGTGGAAAGGAGGACCCAAGGCAATTAACATCAGTTAGAAGAACAGCAGAAAGGAGGGTCCAGAGGCAGTCTAACATTAGTTAGAAGCTCTGTCTAGTCTGTTTCCCCAGACCGGCTACCTTCTGACAGAAATTAAAGTTTGACTTCACAGGAAAGCAGATGAGTGGTTGGTTGTTGGGTATTTTGCCATTTATCTTTCAAACTTATCCTTTGACTCACCGTAAGGGAGCAGAAATAACTAGACCTGAGGGAGAAACCTCTACTCAGGAGCAGATAAAAAGAGAGGAGGAAATTCAGGATTTTCGCTTACCTTCAGGGAGCAGAGAGAACCAGACCTGACCTACTCGGGAGCTGGCTGAGTTTCAAGAAAAATCAGAGTGATTTAACAGGAAACTAATATGTTCATTGGTTGGTGAGAAACTGGGAGTGTGCCTTTAAATAGCTGAAAACTAGAAAAACGTATTATTTTGAAAGAAGTAGCAACTTATATTTAGGTAAGAAACATAAGCAAGTGGGAAGCAAAATCAAGTCAAGCCCAAGTAAAATAAAGTAATATAAGGAAACCAAAGTAAAATAAAATTATCATAAGTGAAGTAAAGAATAAGCATGGCAGGGCAGCTCAGTCGTGTGGAATGGGTATCCTATAGTATGTGGGAGGTTATGGATGCTGCTATTGACATAGATGACCTCATATGCAAAAGTGTCACTAGCTGCAGAAACTTGAGCTCTGGGTTTCGGAGCTCAAGCAGTGGCTGGTGTCACTGTGGTGCATCCACAAGCCTCAGATGGATAGCACATTCAGAGAGGTGGTCACACTGCAGGCTGGGAGCATTGAGGCAGAAAGGGAATAGGTGACCACCTGGGAGTCTAAGAGAACCGAGCAGGTAGTGCAGGAGTCCCCTGAGGTCCCGCCTGCTAATTGGTTTTCCATTTTGGATACTGGTGAGGGTGTTGATTCCTTGGAGTGCAGTCAGAGCCAAGTCCATGGCACTATGGGCAGCACAGCCTCAGAGGAGGAGAGGCAGATGAAAGGAAGAGCAGTAGTGATAGGGGATTCATTAGTTAGGGGAAGAGACAGGCACTTCTATGGATGTAGATGTGACTCCAGGATGGTATGTTACGTCCCTGGTGCCAGGGTCAAGGATGTCACAGAGCATCTGCAGGATAATCTGGGGAAGGGTGAACTGCCAGAAGTTGTGGTCCACATTGGTACCAATGACTTAGGTAGGAAAGGGAATGAGATCCTTCAGCAGATTTTAGGGAGTTTGGAAGGAGATTGATAGCAGGACCTCCAAAGCAGTAATCTCAGGATTACTCCTAGTCTAGTGAACATATAAATAGGAGAATTGAGTGATGGAACACGAGGCTGGAAAGCTGGTGTAAAGGGAAGGCATCAAATTTCTGAGGCATTGAGACCGGTTCCGGGGAAGGTGGGACCTGCGACAGACAGGCAGTCTACACCTGAACAGGACTGGGACAAATGTCCTCGTGGGGTGATGTGCTGTTGGGGATGGTTTAAACTAGGTTGGTAAGGGACTAGGAACCTGTGGGCAGATTCAGATAAGACAAATTCAGGGCAAGCAATGGGAGACAGAGAATTAGTGAGTAACTCTGAAAGGCAGAAGAAGCAAAGGTTAAAAAATGTACAGCACAGGAATTTGGCAGTGTTAAGAGGTAAAAATTTAAATGCAAGGAGTATGGCAAATAAAGCCGATGAGCTGAAGGTACAGATAGACACATGGTACATGGTAACAAATGGTAACATGACATCATTGCTATAACAGAAACTTGGCTTAAAGAGGGGCAAAAATGACAGCTCAACATCCCTGGATACAGAGTTTTCAAGCAGAATAGAGGGGGGATAGAAAACTGAGTGTGTAGCGTTACTGGTTGAGAAATCAATTACAGCTGTGAGGGGGATGATATACTAAATAAGCATCAAACGAGGCCTGTGGGTTGAGCTCAGAAATACAAAAGAGGCAGCCACATTGCTAGGAGCATTCTATAGACCCCTAAATAGTGAGAGGGTGATAGAAGAGCAAATATGTACAAGTACACAGGTCCCTGAAGTTGGCAGTTCAAGTAGACAAGGCTATAAAGAAGACACAAGGAATGCTCTCCTTCGTTTCATTGGCAGAGGTATAGAATATAAAAGTAAGGATATAATGTTGGAATTGCATAAAACACTGGTGAGGCCACAACTGGAGTATTGTGTGCAGTTCTGGTCACCACATTACCAGAAGGACGTAATAGCTCTGGAAAGAGTGCAGAGGAGGTTTACAAGAATGTTGGCAGCGTTAGAAAAGTGTAGCTACAAGGAAAGATTGGATTGTTTGGGGTTATTTTCCTTAGAACAAAGAAGGCTGAGAGGTGACTTGATTGAGGTGTACAAAATTATTAGTGGAATAGATAGTGGACAGGATAAAATTGTTTCCCTTGGTGGAGAATTCTAGAACCAGGGAACATAGATTCAAGATAAGTGGCAGAAGGTGTAGGGTGGAAATGAGGAAGAACTTCTTTACGCAGAGGGTAGTGGGTGTTTGGAATTCACTGCCCAAGTTGGTGGTAGAGGCAGAAACTCTAAACTCTTTTAAAAAGTGCCTGGATCTGCACCTTCAATCCAGAAAAGTGTGAGGTAATGCATTTGGGGAGGGAAATCAAAACAAGGGAATTCTCAATAAACAGGAGGATATTGAAAGGGGTAGAGCTGTAAGCTGCAGGGTTATGGGCCAGGTACAGGAAGGTGGGATTAGAAAAGGCACCTGGGTGTCCTCGGGCTGGCATGGACAAGATGGGTCAAATGGCCTCCTTCTGTGCTGTAACTTTTCCATGGTTCTATGTAGGTAAATTTCTGAGTGCAAAAACAATAGGGCAATACTAGTTAGGGACTTCAACTACCCTAATATCAACTGAGATACAAACAATGTGAAAGGTACAGAGGGCACAAAATTCTTGATAATGTTTTTAGCCAGCATGTACAAACCCAATGAGAGGGTGTGCAATTCTAGATTTAATCTTTGGAAATTAAGCTGGGCAAATGGATGAATTGGAATGGGTGACCATTTTGGAGATAGTGACCGTAATACAATTAGATTTAGCATTATTGTGGAAAAGGACAAAGATAGATCAGGAGTAAAAATTCTAAATTTGGGGAAGTCAAATTATATGAAGCTGAGAGGTCATCTGACAAAAGTGGATTGGTTACTGGTTACAGAATTGTTGAAGGGTCATGAGGACTCGAAACGTCAACTGTACTCTTCTCCGCCGATGCTGCCAGACCTGCTGAGTTTTTCCAGGTATTTCTGTTTCTGTTTTTGTTCTTAATAGTACTTTATCTCTGTCTTCACAAAAAAGAGTGATGATACAGACATTCTAGTTAATGAAGAGAAGTGTGAAATATTAGATGCAATAAGCATTAGATGTAATAAGTAATGAGATATGAAGTAGCGGAGGGACTGGCACACTTGAAGGTGGATAAATCACCAGGACTGGATGGACTGTATCCCAGGCTGTTAAAGGAAGCCTGGGAGGAAATAACGGATGTCCTGAGAATTATTTTTCAATCCTCGCTAGAAACAGATGAGGTATCAGAGGAATGGAGGTGTGCGAACGTTGCACCATTGTTTAAAAAGGGTGTGAGGTATGGATCAAATAATTATAGGCTGGTTAGTCTGACTTCAGTGGTAGGCAAATTATTAGAATTATTTTGAGAGCCAGGATAAACTGCCATTTAAAAAGAGATGGTTTAATTAGGGATAGTCAGCATGATGTTGTTAGGGGAAAGTTGTGTCTTAGTAATTTAGTCAAATTTTGAGAGGAAGTAAGAAGGAGGATTGATGAGGGTAATGCAATAGATGTTGTCTACATGGATTTTAGTCAGGTATTTGACGAGCTCCCACATGAAAGACTGGTCAGAAAAGTCAAACCCATGGGATACAGGGGAATGTGGTGAGTTCGATCTAAAATTAGCTCAGAGACAGGAAACAAAGGGTAATGGTTAATGAATTTTTTGCGAATGGAAATAGGTTTCCAGTGGCGCTCCATGGGCACAGTGTTGGGGCCCTGGCTGTATGTTGTATATAGTAATGATTTGGAATTGAATGTGGGAGGCATGATTGGGAAATTTGCAGATGATACAAAAATTTGCCATGTAGTTGATGGTGAAGAGGATAGCTGTTGTCTCTAGAATGATATCAATGGTTTGGCTGAGTGGGCGGAAAAGTGGCAACTGGAGTTCAATCCGGAAAAGTGCGAGGTAATGCATTTGGGGAGGGAAAACAAAACAAGGGAATTCTCAATAAACAGGAGGATATTGAAAGGGGTAGAAGAAGTAAGAGACCTTGGAGTGCATGTCCACAGGTCTCTGAAGGTGGCAGGACAGGATAAGAAAGCACATGGAATGCTTTCCTTTTTTGGATGAGGTATCGAATACAAAAGCAGGGATGTAATGCTGGAACTGTATAAAATGTTGGTTAGGTCACAGCTGATATTTTGTGTACAGTTCTGGGTACCACAATACAGGAAAGACATAATTCTCTGGAGAGAGTACAAAGGAGATTTACAAGAATGTTGTCAGGGCTTGAAAAATGCAGCTATGAGGAAAGATTAGCTAGGCTGGGATTGTTTTCCTTAGAAGAGAGGAGGCTGAAGGGTGCCTTAATCGAAGTGCACGAGATTATAAGGAGCCTGGATAGAATAGACAGGAAAGACTTCTTTTCCCTAGCGGAGAGGTCAATTACCAGGGGACACAGACTTAAGGTGACTGTCAGTAAGATAAGAAGGGACATGAAGAAAAACGTCTTCATCCAGAGGGTGGTGGGTGTCTGGAATTCACTGCATGATTTAGTGATGGAGGTAGAAACCCTCAACTCATTTAAAAGCTACCTGGATCTGCACCTGAAGTCTGTAACCTGCAAGGCTACAGACCAGGTGCTGGAAGGTGGGATTAGAATGGGCTGCTAGGTTTTTATTTTTTATTTTTCGGCTGGAGCAGACACAACGGGCTGAATGGCCTCTTTCCATGGAGTAACTTTTCTACGGTTATTTGGTTCTATATTGTTAGAAGTCTTGGCAGCCCAAGGTAGGCAAATATTATAAGGGCACAGCTTGACCTCTCCAAAAGATAGAGTGTTCCCATGGATCCGTGGAAATCTGAAAGTCTAAATGTATGGAGGTGATTACTGACAATGTTTGAAATGCAGGTTCCCTTCAAGAGTAAACCAGAATAAACTTCAGAGTGAATAGAGAGCAGATGATGCTTATTGAAGCCTGTAATTAAGAGCCGGGTTTTTCCACAGTAGGTGGGCTTGCTTCTGGACAGGGAGAGGATCCAGTAGGGAAGAGTGGTATTTGTGCAGAACTATAGTTTAACAATGAAACAGTTGTGATTCACAGAATGTCTTCTGTTGCCTGATTTGGTAAATGGAGTTGCACATGGTATTAAACATGGTAGCAGAGGATTGACCGTGACCTCTTCAGGTGGGAAGATAAAGAAAACAGAAAGCAAGCCATGTTTCTGACAAAAGCAAAGCACCCGGTGGCTTTTAACATGAAATGGTTGAGTCACTCTGCAGGATCGCAAACTATGATTATCCAACAGTCTTTTCAGAACTGGAACCATACGAACAATGGAAGAATGAGGTGGAGGTCTGGACTCGGGAGACTTCTCTAGCCAAGAGGAAGCAAGGTATGGCTTTGGCCTTGTCTGTATTAGGCAGAATTAAGTTTAGAATTAAATTTTTTTGGAACTGAATGTAACTGACTTAGATACCAAAGATGGATTGCAGATTCTGCTACAACTTTCGGACAGAATTTACAAAAAAGGATGACTTATTAGAGGCCTATGAGGCATGGTCAATATTTGATAAATTTAAGAAAATGGACAATCAATCCATAGAAAAATCTGTCATGGATTTTGACAGGTTATATAAAAGACAAAAGAAATTCGATTTAGAAATTCTGGAGTCTGTACTTGCATTCAAATTATTAGATTGTGCACAAATCTCACACATAGATGGACTTTTGGTTTTGATAGGTGTTCAATTTCGTGGTGATGATTCTCTTTTTGAACAAATGACTGCTGCTGTAAAATAAATACAAAAAACTGGGAGAAAACAATCATTTCCAGCTACCTTCACGAGAGATGTTGGAAATTCTGCAGTGTTACAGAGAACGGAAGATTCCATGATTACTGACTCTCAAAATCGATGGGGGCCCAGACACAGGTGTTTGTACAAAGAAGGAATTGCTGGAAGATGTCCTGAGGTGATGCTACTTTTAATATATCTATGGATCAAGGTAAAATGCAAGACTGTGATTATAACCCACAACGAATGAATCCCAGAAATACCGAGGGAAGAATTAATAGGTGTTTCCGGTGTAACTCTAAATATCACTATGGGTAGGATCTTCCCCCCATTTGGGGGGTTGTGCGGGAACGGGCAGGTTCCTGATCGCCGCCATTCTACATGGGTGGGCCAATTAAGGCCCAACGAGTGTGACGTCCGCCAGGAAATGCTATGCACTCCCTATGCGGACGGGAGGAATTCCCTCAGCTGGGAGTGTGTTCTTTCGCGCATGCGCATGAAAGAGCGCACCAGATTTCCCTGAGGCAAAGTGCTGCCTCAGGGAGATCGGCTCAGGTTTGAAAGTTCCAGTAAAGAAGGGTAAAAAATCCCTGACACGTCCACTCATGTGCCACTGTCACATATGCTGGGACATGTCAATTTCTTTCATTTCAACATTTCATGAACATTTTAAATCCTTCATGAAACCTCATCCTGCTGTGGATGAGGTTTCATGTTTTTTCTAAAGGCCATCTGGCCTCCTCGCCTGCCTGCCAATCTTAGGGTTGGATGGGCAGGTCCATTAATTACCTTAATTACTTTTTTAAAGGCCTTAAGTGACTGTTGACAGTTCGGCGGGCGCACAGCCGAGTCGGCTGCGCGCCGGCTGAGCTAGCTATCTAAATGATGCGCGATGACTTCGGGACGCACGCCCAATGTCACCCCGCATCATTTTACACATTGGCAAGCAGGGCCTGCCCCCGCTCGCCGACCAGAAAATGCAGGCCTATGTAAGGAATTGTTCAAAAATCAGGAATCAAGTATTTGAAGCAGCTCGTGAAACAGACGATTCTGATGATGAAGATAAGGATGAATGGCAAGAACATATTGTATTAGTGACCGAAAACTTAAGTCAGCCCATGAGTATCTTGGTTATCGATTCATTCAATTGTGCTCACTAGGTAGTGACTGTACCTCAACAGTGTGTGAGGTCGATTGGCTAAACTGTTATTTGGAAACCCTTGGCAAAGCAGATAAAAAGAGTCAAGGAGTATGAAAGTACTAACTGCTTTTGATTCGGGACGATAATACATTAACATCTTTAAAGAGAGTTGTCCTCCCGTGTGAAATTGCAGGATTGTGTCATTTCATCAGCACTGACGTGGTTCAGAGTTACATACCGTTATTGCTGAGTGAGAGCAAAGCATTTGTCTTTGGTAAAGTGGTGAACTTACATTTCACTGGATCTGGATATTATTGTATTCAGTTGAGGAAACCGAGAGTTTCGCTTCAAGAAGTATTGTTGACTTCTGGAGATAAGAGTCTGGCTGACAAGAAGAGAATTATCTGGAAATTGCATTAACTTTTGTGATACAAATTGTTTATGCTACTGCTAAGGGATGCCAGAGTTGTGGATTAAGAACATGAATCCCTTGTAGAACAGATCACAACTTAGTGTAATATATGTATTAAATATCAGAAGACCATACCATGTTCAGTTGTAAATGTCAGATTAGCTCAGGAATTTAACAAAGTGGTAGTCATGGATCTGAATGTATGGCATTATCTGTTACATCTTGTAGGTATGACAACAAGGCTCATCATATCTATGATAATAAACAACAAAGTCAGATGGAAAATAGTGGATAAAGTCATGGAAAAATGGGTTGGCATAGGCCTTGGGTCACCTGCAAAATGTTACACAAATGCTGGCAGATCAGCCAAACCGCAAGTTAGAAATGGCACTGGCATGGGCAAAAATTCATACTGATGATTGGGGGGTATAGCCCATACCAATTAGTATACAGCCGGAATCCAAGATTGCTGTCAAAACTATATGACAATCCTCCAGCACTAGAGTGAATGACTATTAGCTCTATTTTCTCCACTCACTTAAATGTGCTACATGCCAGCAGGTTTATCAAAGCTGAAACATCAGAAGAAAATTAGGAGAGCATTAAGACATCGTAAAAGACTGTCTAGGGGAGATTTCTGTTCTGGTGGCCTGGTTTATTAAAAAAGAAGGATGTAGGGAATGGAGAGGTCTGGGAAAAATTATTGGATGTGACGGAAAGCTCTAATACAACATGGGAATTGGATTATAAAAGCACGTTCTTCAGGAGTAATAGGGATGAGTTATGAATTTTCAAACCCTGAGAACGTGGGAGAAGGTGATGATAATGAGGTGCCTTGTACTTCACATACCCATGAGCTCTACTATTTGGAGTCAGACAGGCAGGACTTAGAGCTCAAGAAATACATACCGATAAATGTACTGATCATGAAGAACATAGAAAAAGATATAAGAACATAAGAACTAGGAGCAGGAGTAGGCAATTCAGCCCCTCGAGCCTGCCCCATCATTCATTACGATCATGGCTGATCTCATTTCGGCCTCAACTCCAATTTCCCGCCCTCTCCCCATAACCTTTCAACCCGTTACTAATTAAAAATCTGTCTATCTCCTCCTTAAATTTATTCAGCGTCCCGGCATCCACTGCACTCTGAGGTAGTGAATTCCACAGATTCACGCCCCTCTGATTTAAATCTACCACCCCTTAGCCTAAAACTATGGCCTCTCATTCTGGAATGCCCCACAAGGGGAAATATCTGCTCCACGTCTTCTGAGAATATTTTGTTGGCTGAGTTGGAAATGGCAGCCATCCCCTGAGCAAGGCACAACTCAAAGGAATATGTTACTTGCTTGAGGCTAATTTGTGGACTGTGGCAAACCCCCATCATTAAAATGAATAAGAAAGACTACTGCACTGGAGAATTCATGTTCTACAATCCACAGATAGATATCAAAATCAATGGAGCCATATATCCCCTTGTTGGAGCAAACTGAAAACACAGAACAGCTAGGGGAGTTGGTCAAAACATGAACCAAACAGAAGCATTTAAAAACAATAATAATTTGTGTAGCACCTTTGATGTAATGAAACATCACAAGACATGGAACAGTACCAAACAAAGTATGACACAAAACCCCATGAGGCAATATTAGGTCAGGTGGTCATTAGTTTGGTCAAAAAATTAGATTTTAAGGAGTGACTTAAAAGAGGAAAGTGAGGAGGAAAGGTGTTGGGAGGGGATTCCAAAGCCTGGGGTCCAGGCAACTGAGGCACGGCCACCAATGGTGGAGCAATTATGACACAGAATGCAAGAGATCAGAAATATAGGAGTGCAGAGATCTTGGAGAGCTGCAGGATGGAGGAGATTGAAGAGGTAGAGTGAGGCAAGGCCATTGAATAATTTGAAAACAAGGATGGGAAATTTAACATCAAAATGTTGCTTGACTGGGAGCCAGAGGTGATAGGAGAACAAGACTTGCTGTAAGTTAAAGCACAGGTCCAGAGTTTTGGATGAACTCAAGTTTACAGAGGGTAGAATGTTGGAGACAAGCCAGGAGTGCATTGGAATAGTAAGTCTAGAGGTAACAAAGACAATGGATGTAGGTTCCAGCAGCAGATGAGCTGAGACAGGGGTGAAGTTAAGCTGTTAGAGGTGGAAAGAGGCAGTTTTAGAGATGGCATGAAGCTCATCTCATGACTAAGGTTGCAAACAGATTGGCTAAATATCAGACAATTGCCTGGCAGAGGGATGGAGTCGGTATTTAGGGAATGGAGTTTGGAGCGGGCTCTGAAAATGATGACTTCAGTCTTCCCAATATTTAATTGGAGGAAATTTCTGCTCATCAGTACTGGATATAAGATAAGTAGTCTGATATTTAGCAACAGTGGAAGAGCTGAGAGAGGTGGTGGAAAAGTAGAGTAGGGTGACATCAGCGTATATTGAAAACTAATATGGTGCCTTCAGAAGATATCACCAAGTGGCAGCATGTAGATGGGAAATAGAAGGGGGCCAAGGCTAGATCCTAAGGCAACACCATAGGTAACAGTGAGGGAGCAGGGAGAAAAGCAATTCCAAGTGATTCTCTGGCTGCATATAGGTAAGAATGGAACCATCCAGTCCCAACCAGCAGGATGACAGTGGAAAGACGTTGGAGAAGGATGGTGTGGTCAACCTTGTTGAAGGCTACAGACTGGTCGGGAGGGGTACAGAGGGAAAGTTTACCTTTGGCACAGTCACACAGCTTCTCATTTGAAAATTGGAAAACTGTGGTTGGATCTGGCAAGGGCAGCAAGTGATATAACTAAAGAAATAATTATAAACAGTAGCAAATGCATTATAAGTTTGAAAACCAAATTTAATCTATAAACCAAAGAAAGCATAACCTTAACCATATCAATAGATTATATTTAAGCCAGAGGTTCAAGGAAATCCAGAGACATGTAAAGCCAATTGGGAAGAGCAGGAGGGTTCATTTAAAATGTAGGATTAAGGTAGAGGATCAGACCAGTCCCTTGAAAAGTATCCTCAAAGAAAAACAGGAAAAGCGAGAGTAGGCAGGAAACATGATAGACCAGTCAAAGGAAAATTCATGAGTTGGAGGGAGATTTAAAGCAAATGAAAGACATTTTTCATGCCAGAACTTCCAAACTCATTTACCTATGTGATAGTGAAAGCTGTTTGCAAATATGACTATGACTAATAGGGCATATGGGAGCACCAGGGTCCAGAACGATGACCACCTGACATAAGCCAAACTCCACAAATGGTGATGAAATTGGTATGAGTAGTGAAAAAAGTCATGGCAGGCATTGATGTGGGATTCTCTAACATTTCATTGGTATCCTTGCATGAAGGTTTGTGAGAATGTGTGGAAGTTTGCTAAACTATGAATGGTTATCAGATCTAGAAGCTATTTAATCATCTCTAGTCTTAGCTGGAATTTTATGGGGCAGCATCCACAATCTGGAAAGTTAGGAACAACCATGCCTCCACCATTTCCAGGAGCCCTGAGTGGTCTTTATGTCCATTAGGCGATTAACTTTTTAAAAATTAATTCACAGTTTTTGGGCTTTGCTGGCTGGGCCAGCATTTTTTTTCCATCCCTAGTTGCCCTTGAGAAGGTTGTGGTGAGCTGCCTTCTTGAACCACTGCAGTTCATGGGATATAGGTATACCCACAGTGCTGTTAGGGAGGGAGTTCCAGGGTTTTGACCCAGTGAAGGAATGGCGATATATTTCCAAGTCAGGATGCTGAGCGACATGGAGGGGAACTTCTAGGTGGTGGTGTTCTCATATATCTGCTGCCCTTGTCCTTCTAGATGGTAGGGGTGGTGGGTTTGGAAGGTGCTGTCAAAGGAGCCTTGGTGAATTCCTGCAGTGCATCTTGTAGATGGTACACACTGCTGCTACTGTGCGTTGGTGCTGGAGGGAGTGAATGTTTGTGGATGTGGTGCCAATCAAGCAGGCTGCTTTTTCCTGGATGGTGTCAAGCTTCTTGAGTGTTGTTGGAGCTGCACCCATCCAGGAGAGTGGGGAGTATTCTATCATACTCCTGACTTGTGCCTTGTAGATGACAGACAGGCTTTGGGAATTCAGGAGGTGAGTTACTCGCCGCAAGATTCCTCACCTCTGACTTGCTCTTGTAGCCACAGTATTTATATGGTTAGTCCAGTTCAGTTTCTGGTCAATGGTAACCCCCAGGGTGTTGATAGTGGGGGATTCAGTGATGGTAATGCCATTGAACACCAAGGGGCAATGGCTGGATTATCTCTTGTTGGAGATGGTCATTGCCTGACACTTGTGCGGCACAAATGTTACATGCCACTTGTCAGTCCAAGCCTGGATATTATCCAGGTTTTGCTGAATTTGGACATGGACTGCTTCAGTACCTGAGGAGTTGCAAATGGTGCTGAACATTGTGCAATCATCGGTGAACATCTTCACTTCTGACTTTATGATGGAAGGAGGGTCATTGATGAAGCAGCTGAAGATGGCTGGGCCGAGAACACTACCCTGAGGAACTCCTGCAGTGATGTCCTGAAGCTGAGATGACTGATCTCCAACAACCACAACCATCTTCCTTTGTGCTAGGTATGACCCCAACCAGTGAAGGGTTTTCCCCCTAATTCCCATTGACTCCAATTTTGCTAGGACTCCTTGATGCTACACTCGGTCAAATGCGGCCTTGATGTCAAGGGCAGTCACCTCACCTTGGGAGATCAGCTCTTTTGTCCATGTTTGAACCAAGGCTGTAATGAGGTCAGGAGCTGAGTGGTCCTAGCGGAACCCAAACTGAGCTTCAGTTATTGCTAAGCAAGTGCCGCTTGATAGCACTGTTGATGACCCCTTCCATTACTTTACTGATGATCGAGAGTAGACTGATGGGGCGGTAATTGGACAGGTTGGATTTGTCCTGCTTTTTTGTGTAGAGGATATACCTGGGCAATTTTCTACTTAGCCGGGTAGATCCCAGTGTTGTATCTGTATTGGAACAGCTTGGCCAGGGATGTGGCAAGTTGTGAAACACAAATCTTCAGTCTTCTAGTTCTGTTGAAGGGTCATGAGGACTCGAAACGTCAACTCTTTTCTTCTCCGCCGATGCTGCCAGACCTGCTGAGTTTTTCCAGGTAATTCTGTTTTCGTTTTACAAGTCTTCAGTTCTCTTGCCAGAATATTGTCAGGGCCCATAGGCTTTGCAGTGTCCAGTGCCTTCAGCTATTCCTTGATATCACATGGAGTGAATTGAATTGGCTGAAGACTGGCATCTGTGATGCTGGGGCTCTCCAGAGGAGGCCAAGATGGATTATCCACTTGGCACTTCTGACTGAAGATTATATCAAATGCTTCAGCCTTATCTTTTGCTGGGCTCCTCCATCATTGCAGATGGGGATATTTGTAGAGCCGCCTTCTCCTCCAGTGAGTTGTTTAATTGCCCACCAGCATTCACGACTGGATGTGGCAGGAATGCAGAGCTTAGATCTGATCCATTGATTGTGGG
This sequence comes from Carcharodon carcharias, assembly GCF_017639515.1. Lineage (NCBI taxonomy): Eukaryota > Metazoa > Chordata > Chondrichthyes > Lamniformes > Lamnidae > Carcharodon > Carcharodon carcharias. The sequence goes on along the minus strand of NC_054472.1, from coordinate 43,600,368 downwards.
ATCTCTTAGCTCTGGCTATCACTTGCTGCTTATGTCATTTGGCATGCAAGTAGTCCTGTGTTTTCGCTTCACCAGGTTGACACCTCATTCTTAGATATGCCTGGTGATATTCTTGGCATGTCCTCCTGCACTCTTCATTGAGCCAGGGTTGATCCCCTGGCTTGACGATAATGGTAGAGTGGGGGATATGCTGGGCCATGAGGTTACAGATTGTGTTCGAGTACAATTCTGTTGCTGCTGATGGCCCACAGTGCCTCATGGATGCCCAGTCTTGAGTTGCTAGATCTGTTCAAAATCTATCCCATTTAGCATGGTTGTAGTGCCACACAGCATGATGGAGGGTATCCTCAAGGTGAAGGCGGGATTTCTTCTCTACAATGACTGTGCGGTGGTCACTCCTATCGATACTGTCTTGGTCAGATGCATTTGCGGCAGGCAGGTTGGTAAGGATGAGGTCAAGTATGTTTTTGCCTCTTGTTGGTTCTCTCACCACATGCCACAGACCCGGTCTAGCAGCTATGTCATTTTAGACTCGGCCAGCTCGGTCTGTAGTGGTACTACCGAGCCACTCTTGCTAATGGACATAGAATTCCCGCACCCAGGGTACATTCTGTGCCCTTGCCACCCTCAGTGCTTCCTCCAAGTGCTGTTCAACGTGGAGGAGCAATGATTCATCAGCTGAGGGAGGGCGGTGCGTGGTAATCAGCAGAAGGTTTCCTTGCCCATGTTTGACCTGATGCCATGAGACTTTGTGGAGTCCTTGTTGTTGAGCACTCCCAGGGCAACTCCCTCCCGACTGTATATCATTGTGCCGCCACTTCTGCTGGGTCTGTCCTGCCAATGACAGGACATACCCAGGGATGGTGATGGTGATGGTGGTCTGGGACATTACCTGTAAGATATGATTCGGTGAGTATGACTATGGTGAGGCAGCTCTCCCAATTTTGACACTAGCCAAAATGTTAGTAAGGAGGACTTTGCAGGGTGAACAGGGCTGAGATTGCTGTTGTCATTTCTGATGCCTAGGTCAATGCCAGGTGGTCAGTCCTTCTTTGTGACTTTTTTGGTCTCAGGGCTCCCATCTCTTTAAGGGACCAGATTCCACCCCACAAACTGCTGGCCAATCGGAGGGCCAGCAATGCTGAGTGCAGAATCATGGAGCATTGCAACCTGAAAAACAGGTAAGTGGGGTCAGGCAGGTGATAGAAATGGGGAGGTCATTGGTGGAGCGGCCGTTTTCCAGGATGGTGGCTCTTGCCATCTCACAGGCCCTCCATGGGCCACAGGATGCCTGATCAGGGGGGCCCCATGAAGATGCTGCCAGGGTTTACATGGCAGAGGGCCCAGCTACCACTGGTAAAATGCCAGCAGTAAGAGTCCCTAAATTTTCCACTTAAAGGCCTCAATTGGCCTCAAGGTCTGAGGGCCATCTGCCATCTTCCTCGCCGCTGACAAAACGTCCAGGGCCTTGTCTTCGATGTTCAAAGTATTTTAAGCATTTTGACCAATGCCCTTTAAGTGTGTGCATTTTTAAACAAAAGCAAATACTGCAGATGCTCCAGCTCCTAAATAAAAATAGAAAATGCTGGTAATATTTAGCAGGTGAGGCATAAGTGGAGAGAAAGAGTTAACTTTTCAGCTGAGCACTGAGTATCTTCAGTATTTTTTGTTTTTATATGCAGTTAATGTTTGTTAATTGTTTCTGTATGTATGAGGTGGTTTGTTTTGAATTGATTTAAACTGTATAGCTATCGGGCTCCTAACCTGGGAATAACACAAAAATATAGTACTTTCTGACCTCATAATCCATTATTGTGATCTATAACTTTAAGGTATATGAATGTGTGAATATGGATATTGAGTACATTCATTTCAATTTAAAATTCTGCACTCAAAAGTGGGGAAAACTTTGATTTTCACTTTAAATTCAAGATGCTAGTGTGGACTTATTTTGATTGAAGTTAACAATGAAAAGCAGACGGTGTTTTTTTTAAAAAGGTAACATTCAGCCTTGAATAATTACAAGTTAGAGTTTCTTTCGTACATGGTAGTACATCAATTTGAAGTTTTCAAATTACTTTGTTAATTGGATTGCAGTTTAAAATTGCATGTAGGTTATGCAGTTTAAAATTAAGAACATACAGCCTAATTTTACATCTATTGGTGTTTACAAATAAATTTTTCTTATTTTTCGTTCATCAAGTCTTGAGACCTGCTTCTAAAATTGCACCTGAGCCAGTGTGAATGGCAAGATAAAGGAACTAGCTAAGGAGTTTGAGTTTGTATAGGGTGTGACAACCACTCATAGCATTGCAGGATCAGGTGCACAGGGCGAGGACCCTTGGATTAAATCAATCTGGGTGGCCATCAACATTCAGGGCTCATGGCACAAAGTTACTATTAACAAAATAGAACCGGGTGATTTATTATTTGATCAGGGTAAATTGGTAGTGTTGCTGTCTCTTCGTAATGAGGTAAATAGGAAATAGAAGCAGTAGGAGGTCATTCTGCCCTTCAAACCTGCTCCTCCATTCAATATGGTCATGGCTGATCCTCTATCTCAAGACATAAACCTGCGCTCCCCCTATACCTCTTGACCTCTTTATAATCCAGAAATGTATATATTTCCTTCTTAAATATATTCAGAGACTTGGCCTCCACAGCCTTCTGTGGTAGAGAATTGAGTGAAGACGGTTCTCCTCATCTCAGTCCTAAATGGTCTACTCCGTATCCTGAGACTGTAGCCAATTACTCTAACCCCCCCCAACCAGAGGAAATATCATCCCTGCATCCAGTCTGTCCATCCCTGTTAGAATTTTATGTTTCAATAGATCTCCTCTCATTCTTCTAAACTCCAGTGAATACAGGCCTAGTCAGCCAATCTTGCCTCATGTGACAATCCTGCCATTCCAGGAATCATTCTGGTGAACTTTTGCTGCACTCCCTCTATGGCAAGTATATTCTTTTTTTAGGTAAGTAGACCAAAACGGCACATACTACTCCAGGTGTGGTCTCACCAAGACCCTGTACAGCTGTAGTCAGACATCCTTGCTCCTGTACTTAAGTCCTCTCACAATGAAGGCCAACATACCATTTGCCTTCCTAAATGCTTGCTGCACCCCCATGCTTGCTTTCAGTGACTGGTGTACAAGGACATCCAGGTCCCTTTTTATATCAACATTCCCTAATCTATCACCATCTGTCATTCTGTTTTTCCTACCAAACTTCACAATTATCTATGCTATACTGCATCTGCCATGTTTTTGCCCACTCACTCAACCTATCTAAATTGCCTTGAAGCCTTTTAACAGTCTCCTCATCGCTCACATTCCCTTCAAGTTTCATGTGGTCAGCAAACTTGGAAATATTACATTTGGTTCCCTCTTCCAAATCATTGATATAGATTGTAAACAGCTGGGGCCCAAGCACTCATCCCTGCCATACAGTATATCTCTCCTGTGTTATAACTTTTGAACACTGCATTCATTGGCACTCATGGCTCCCTGCTGTGTTTCTGATATCCAAACCCTAACATGCCCCAGTTCCTTCATTTTACCTATGTTTCTTAATTGAAAATTCCAAGCTGTTGCTCCCTGGACTCTATTGAGCTACATACAAGAACAAGCTATTAATTGGAGGTGTGCAGGTTGCCAGCTCTCCCCTCCTACCCTCCCTTTAAAATTGCTTTGTGTTCCTGAGGAATTGGTAATTAGCGTCTCCATCCGAGTGCATAACTTTCAAAGATTGCCTGTGTAAGATTTCAATAATTTACTAACGTTAGGATGTTATATTAACTACAACTAACATTTTAGGATCTCATACTAACCACACTTTAAATAGACGAGCTGAACTTCTTGCCTGCTGAAAGAGAGAGGTAAACTAAACAGTTAAAGATGGTGCTGCTAGCATTTGCAGCTGCAAGACTCAAGACTGTCAGGAATGAGAGAGCCGAATTATAGATAAGAGCTTGCTTGTCAGAGTTCAAGGCCTGCAAAGGTGAGATTTTTTTAAAAATCCCAGGCTAGCCAACGCTGAGAAATTCCTTTTTATTCATTCAGTCATAAGTGCTGTTTGAAAGAACCCCATCGCTAATCCCGGACCCCAGCTCCGAGTCTTAACATGTGGCTCCTGAGTCCAGCAAAAGAAAACCAAATTAGTAATTAATTTTGCTTTGGTTACATCGCAACTGGCCGATTTCCTAAATACCAAGGCTGCTGATTAAATTGAATCAGCAGCCAGTCGACCCACACAGCCATTGCGGACTCTTCTTATTCAGGCAGGAGTGTGTGATGCCATTTTGGAAAGCCCACCAAAAACTGGCAAGTGCGGGAAGATCCATTGTTTGGTAGTATCCGGCGACACTATCTTGGAAGCCTGTAATCTCTTAAAGCAATTCCACACTTCCAGCTCCACTGAGATTCACCATAGCCAGACCAGTCACAGAATTGGAGTCTTTGGAGGAAAAGGTTTTAATATATGATATTGTGACAGGTATAAATAACAAAATTCAGAAGCAGGACAAGTCAATACACTTTACTCAATTCAGGCAATTGCAGACAAAATCATTGTACAACAAGCCAATGATAAATCATCTGCCAAACTTGCTGATATTTTAAAATCCTTTGACGTTTATTTCAACCTGAGATCCAAGACAATATTGGAGAGAGCCAAATTTAATAAGGGAGTCCAACTGCCCGAGGAACTTAAATAAAAGCAAAATACTGCAGATGCTGGAAATCTGAAATAAAAACGAAGTGCTGGAAAAACTCAGCAGGTCTGACAGCATCTGTGGAGAGGGAAACAGAGTTAACATTTTAAGTCTGTATGACTCTTCTTCAGAGCTGAAGAAAGGTAGAAATGTGTTGAGTTTTGTATTGTTTAAGAGCGGGTGGAGCAGGTGAGGCAAAATGGAAGGACAGGGATGGGTGGAGCTCAGGAGAGATCTGACAAAGGTGCCTTGGACACAAGACAAAGGGAGTGTTAATGGTAGTGTTAAAGAAGTGTGCTGATATGGCATAAAGGGAAGATAGCAGAACAAGGGTCAGCGCTTTGTAAAGGCAACACATGAGAACAAGTAATGGGTGGCCCTGTGAGGGGCATGTGGCGGGGGTGGGGGCTGGGATGGAGTGGTTGGGGAAGAAGAAATTGGATTAGAAAAAGGGTCAGAAGGAAGAGAGAGTTCATGGTCTGAACTTGTTGAACTCAACATCCAGAAGGCTGTAAAGTGCCTAATCGGAAAATGGGGTACTGATCCTCCATTTTGTGTTGGGCTTCACTGGAACATTGCAGCAGGCCAAGGATGGACATAGGGCATGAGAGCAGGGTGGAGTTTTGAAATGGCAAGCGACAGGAAGGTCTGGGTCATGCTCGCAGACTGAGCGAGGGTGTTCCGCAAAGCGGTCAGTCAGTCTGCATTTAGACTCCCCAATGTAGAGGAGACCACATTGGGAGCAGTGAATAAGTTGATAAAATTGAAGGAGACACAAGTGAAGTGCTGCTTCATCTGAAAGGAGTGTTTGGAGTTTTGGGTGGTGAGGACGGAGAAGGTAAAGTTGCACCTTCTACTATTGCGTGGGAGGGGGATGAGGAGTTGGGGGCAATGGAGGAGTGGACCAGTGTGTCACAGAGGGAACTGTCCCTGTTGAACACTGACGGGGGTGGGGCGGGGGGGGGGGTGTTAAGGGGAAGGTGTGTTCGGTGGTGGAATCTTGCTGGAGTTGGCAGAAATGGAGGAAGATGATCCTTTAAATGCAGAGGCTGGTGGGGTGAAAAATGAGGATTGGGGTGCTGATCGGAGGCGTGCCTGCTCGCACCTGCTCCTGAACCTCCTCCCCAGTGGAGGGGAAAATTCTTCCTTAGTTTATTTCTCCAAATGAAATGAATTTTGGTTATTTATGAATTAAATCTTCCTGATGCAAAGCTTTTTCTAACAGGAAAAAGCTTATCATGGTTCAGAACCTTTCATCAATTTTTCCACAGAGTTTGAAAACAAGATCTGCTTTTATGGTGTGATCATCTTTAAGCATGCCCTCACAAGTTTAAAAAGGGCACATAGCAAAAGGTGATTAATATGCTAAACAGAAGTTCCCCCAAAAACTAAACAATAAACGATTAATTAGCATATCTAAGTAATTAAAGAACACCTCACATCTGATGTATTGTTAAATCCTTTCATATTGGAACGTTTCTGAAGGGTAAAATAATAAAAAGCAGCACAGGCACACTGAAAGATAGGCTTTTCAAACAGGAAGGCTGCAAAAGCAATAATGTTTGTTATAGGCAAAGCTGCAACTGCCTTTACTATGGTAAAAGGAATGCTAATGAAAATGAGAAGACATCTTGGTAATTTAAGTAGGATGACCCACTGACACAGGAAGTGTTGTACATTTATTGTCATATAGTATCACACAAAGGCAAGTTACATTGATTGAAATATATGAAACCGATCAGAACCACTATTCTCTATGGTCACTGAACGTGAAATAAAGTCGTTTAATGCTCAGTATCAAGCTTTGTCTCACCACTACTTGAAAAATTGAAAAGACATGACATGAATATCTGGCCTGGATCACAATAGTCTGATGTTGTTATGCCCTGAGTTACATCATCATAAAAGTAAATGCAGGGTAGCATAAGTATGTTGTGATATTATGTTCATGCAACTTTATCTTTAACTGCTGTCAATAATTGGAGACCTCAACAGGGTACGATGCATTAGTCCCATGATATGCAATCAGTCGGCAAGCAGCAGGGTAGAGATCAGGTGTATTATACTTAGCCTCCCAGTGAACATTGTGTGTGTATATATAGTCTTATTTTCAAATAAAGAACCCACTTTATTGTTTCACCAATCCTTGTATATGACTGGTACGTTTACCTCAAAGCAGAAGAAAAACTGTAACAAGTGAAATCCCGTAAAAATAAGATATTCAGACTGCCATTAGGAATTACTGACATCACTAAATTTGAGAAAGTATTTGTAGTGAAGCTAATTTAAAACATGGGGATTCAGTTGTTCACGTCAGTACATCCAACATGATTTTCCATTCATTAATGGACTGAAAATCATGGAGGTCACATTGCACCCAACTTCTCAAAACATGCTCCTGCTCTGTGCCAGAAGCACTAGTTTGGAAAATCAACCATATCGAGCCAATGTCATCCAATGGTTTATTCCAGCTGAGATCTACAATACTGAAAATGTCTACATTTTCAAGATATGCATCAGTAGTTGTCATGATCTAGACCCTGAGGGTATTTGTGTAAAAGCATGCAGTTCAAAGGATTTGTTAAGTATTATCTCAATACAGCATTGTGGAGTGCTTGGATTCTGTAATCTAGGTTACCATAAGGTTAACCAGGACATAAAATGTTGAACAAAGCAGGGGGATTCATTGCTAGAGAAATAGAATCGAAAAGCAGGGAAGTTACGTTTAACCTCAGTTCAATCACAATTTAGAGTTCAGTTTGATCTCCATATTACAGAAAGGATATAGGCACAAAAAGAATTGCAAAAGAGATTTACAAGGATGCTTTTAGAACTGACTGGTAACCATCAGGAAGAGACCTTGCACCACCAACCTTTTAGCCATTTAATCTCTCCTACCCTATCACAGGCCATCTCTTCTACTTTCTCCCACCCTTCTCCCATTTCCTTCTTTAAAACCTATTACAACTAACTCTTCCTGGTTCAGATAAAAGATCAACCTGAAAGGTATCAGACTAGGGAAATCCTAGCTTCAATCTGTATTAAGTTAGCTGATCTCAAAAGGGGACCTGTAAATGCAAAGCAATTGCTCTCAGTAATGATACAGAAGAGAAAATAGCAGTATAATGAGTTAATAGTTATGGGACTAAGTTAGTGATGTATATCATTGTATAACAGTGACATCAGAGTCATACTAGAGACGTACTAGAGTCATACTAGAGACTCTGTAGAGCAAATGGAATAGTCTGTACTTATGAGAGATGTGCCTATTTAGTAGGTGTAAATAAAATAGTTTGAAGTAACCTACATGAGTGAGACCAGAGTCACTCGAGAAATAGGCCACAAGGTTAACATACAAAATAAAAATTCCCCTAGGTTCCTGCTCCTGATCACCATCTAACAGGCTCTGCTGGAAAGTAAGAGCTGAATTTTCCCATCTAAGTTTTACCCTGGTTGTCTGGACCATTTTTGGGTCGTGAATCCATTTGCTGAAGAAGCAGGGCTACAGTTGCTCTTTCTTAGAGAAAGCCAGATAAGAGCCTGCTTCTGGACTTCCCAACCAATTAGGAAAGGTGGGTGGTCAGGATGGTGTGGTTATTTTGTCAGTGGAAGTATTTCTAATTAAAGGGACCACAGCACGCTTCAGAAAAGTTCATTGGGAGTTGGATTTTTGAGACTGCAGATCCAAAAGGATTGGAGAAGAGAGCTAGGAGGGCTGCTGCCACCCCTCACCACAAGTCTCCCACTCTTACCTGGAGGTCCAGCCAAGGTGAGGTCTCTTAAAGGCAGTAGGACAGCTTCTTCAACAAAATAGGCATGGATGGATGCGGCCAAGGAAGTCATCAGCATGCCTTGTGTCCCTTCTAATGTGGAGACTGTGAACCATGAAGATCCAGGACTTCAGGAGGGTAGATGACAGTTGAGTAGCAAGAACACTTTCAGGTGCCAAGCCCCACCCTCTGACTTGCCCAGCACTCTCCTGCACAGAACTCCTCAGGTCAGCCACCTTGTAGTTCCACTCATTCCTCTTGTGCAGGCTTTTATAATCCCCATCTGACTGCCAACACTCACAGTCATCCTCCACCTATTGCCCTTTTGTAGCTATGCTTCACAGTTGCCTTCTAGAAATGTCATTTACTCCTTTGAACACAAGCCATTCCTAACAATCCCACCTCACTGCTTTCTCTCCTTACAGAAGAGATCACACAACTTAGTGAGAAGTTAGGAATCCAGGGTTGTGGGGGTCAGGGGGCAAGGGCCTCCAGTGATAAGCATCTTGTCAGGCACTGGAAATGCGTGGCCATATACTCCAGTGTGAAGGCACTCTGGCACCATGAAGATACAGATGTCAATAATGAACTACCATCAGAGCCTGAGCCCTCGGAGATGTTGAGATAGCTGGCCCATTGCCTTTAGGCCCTATTTGAGGGTCTGGCTTCCTTCACTGTCATCTTCGTGCCCTTTCTGTCTGTCCAATGAAAGTTGCCATAGTCCATAGGCTGCTCTCTCATTTGAGAGAGACAACTGGCGGTGCGCTTAACCTGAGAGTCACCACACCTCAGACAAGGGGTGAGGCTGAGAAGGCTTTCATGGATGACCTCAGCCAGTACAGGAATTGAACCCAACTGTTGGCTTCACTGTACATCACAAACCAGCTGTCCAGCTAAAAAAGCTAACCGACCCCCTGGAGGGTCATTGACTGCAGAGATGGCAGTTTGTGCTATTGTTGATGCAGTGGCAGTGGAAATCCCCTTGCCCTCGATCTCAGCAGAGGGGAGCAGGGAGCTGTATAAATTGCTGCCATGCTGCTCTAAAGGCTGACAGTAGGGAAATGCAGCAAGGTGGATGAAGTGCTGTCAGGAGAAGTGCCTTCCAGGCAGTTGGTATTCACCTGCAAGCAGTGAGCATTCTCTGGCAGAATCAATGCTGTGCATAGCAGCTTCACAGCCTATTCATTTCTGTAGCTGTTCAACGCAAGTGAAACTCACAGGCTGTGATCACTGAGGCAGTCCCTCTTGCTGTGCTCTCACTTTCTCCTCACTGATGGGTTGGGGACACAGGAGACTGCTCTGCTATAAGACCATAAGGCATAGGAGCATAAGTAGGCCATTCAGCCCATTGAGTCTGCTCCACCATTCAATGAGATCATGGCTAATTTGATAATCCTCAACTCCACTTTCCTGCCTTTCCCCCACAACCCTTGATTCCCTTACTGATTAATAATGTCTATCTCAGCCTTGAATATACTGACCGAGCCGGCCTCTACAGCCCTCTGCGGTAAAGAATTCCACAGATTGACTACCCTATGAAGGAAGAAATTCCTCCTCATCTCTGTTTTAAATGGGTGACCCCTTACTCTGGGATTATGCCCTATGGTCCTAGATTCTCCGACAAGGAGAAACAGCCTCTCAGCATGTACCCTGTCAAGCCCCCTATGTTTCAATAAGGTCACCTCTCATTCTTCTAAATACAGGCCCAACCTACTCAACCTCTCCTCATAAGAAAATCCCTCCATCCCCAGGATCTGGACTGCATCCAATGTTAGTATATTTTCCTCAGAAAAGGGGACCAAAACTGTTCACAGTATTCTAGGTGTGGTCCAACTAGTGCCTTGTATAGTTTTTAGCACATTTCATAAACATGTCCGAGCTCATGTGACACTGTCACATGAGGGGACATGTCTGAATAATTATTGTCTTTAAAAATTTCAATAGGAACTTGATCTCCCTGAGGCAACTCCATGCCTCAGAGATTTCTGCGCTCTTTCACGCGCATATGCGGAAGAGCGCAGGCCCCGACTCTCCCTCTTCGCCCCCCCACCCCCGCCTGCACAGGTAGCGCTGAATGCTACCAGTGCCTTAATTGGCCCACCCATGTAAACTGGCAGCGCGCAGCCGATCGCGGGCGGCGATCGGCTCCATGGCTGCTCCTGCCCAACATACAGAAAATTCTCCCCCAAGATATTATTTTGAACAGCTGGGGAATCATCTCTGGTACTCTGGGCAATAGTTATTCCTTTATCAATATAATTATCTATTCATTACTGCATTGCTGTTTGAGGGAATTGGTTGAGCACAGAATGCACATTCTACATTACAACAGTACATCATTGGCTATAAAGTGCTTTGGGATATACTGAAGTTGTAAATGGTATTTTATGAAAGCAAGTGCTTCGTTTTCTTTTCTCTACTTCTGCATAATTGTGTCTAATCAATCATGTACTGTGCTCAGACGGCAGTGGGCATGGTAGTGAGCCACAAAAGAATGTACAGCTTCTCTATTTAGGCTTCCAAGTTCTTCTGGAGGTCATTGAGGCATGATGGCAGTATTCTGGGTTCTGCTACTAAATTTTCCAGAATTATTACCTATGTCACCTGTAAGGAGGTGGGCCCACTGACAGTGAGTGTGAACTTGCTTCCCGCCTCCCCCAACCTCTAAATCACTCCCCCACCCCAACCCCACAACCCCCCCACCAATCCTTGGACTGCAGAACAGCACTGCAAGAATGTCCACATCTTCAGTGAGGCAGAATAACGTACTGCGTGCCTCTCTCTTTTTCCTTCCTTGTTAATCTTTTTAAAACCAATTTGACTTCAAGGAAAGAAAGATCAGATGGGGTGTATAATGGCTGATTCAATATAGTTCATTTTCCACAAACGTCCAAGTTGAAAGTTATCTCTAAGCTGCTGATCCTTTAAAATTCTGAGATTCCCTATCTACCATCATTGTGGGAGCAGCATAAGCACAAAGCTTGCAGCAATTCAAAGCTGATCATCTCCTCCTTGGGTAACTAGGAATGTGCTATATATTTGAAGCTTGCCAACAACACACATACTGTGAAGAAAAAAATGGCCATGGTTGAATATGTGCAGCTAATGATTCATTCGTTATCAGCATGATTCTTGCTGACTAAGTGGAAACAGATTGTAGTTGTGGGTATCTGACTATTTGGTTCAGATGATTCCAAACTGAAAAGCAAAAATACAACCCCAAATGAAAAAAAAGAAACTGCTTAAAAACACATTATTAGTTCTGGAAAATTAGTTTGCGAATTTAACTTATAAAGTAACTGTATTGGGAATAAATAATTTTTCCCTTTACCATTGCTTCTTTGGAAACCTGTATTTATCTAGTGCCTTTCTTGACCTTAGGATAACCCAAAACCTTACAATGAAATATTTTGAAGTGTAGTCACTGTTACAATATATGGCACTAATCCCTGGCTGAGCTCAAATCAGCTTCATTAGAAAAGGCATTACTCGTGAACATTGACCGCAGGTATCGACTGGATATTTGACTGCAGGAACATCAAGAATTAATCCCAATGCCATCACTTAATGTTCAGGCACTTAGGGGGTGTGGTTGGTGGCAAAATTAGAAAAATTATTGATGGACAAGTATCCTGAAGTATTCTCACCTCCCCTCGCTTTTCCTGGGAGCAGGTCAGTTTGCTGGTAGCCCCCTTCCTGACAGTGGAGGCTAGCTGATTAAACCCATTAAGGAACCAATTAAGAGGGATTTTCCCAATGAAATGGCTCTTTTTGAACAATTATTTACATTATATATTAATGACTTGGATGAGGGAAATGAATGTACTATCGCCAAGTTTGCAGATAGCACAAAAATAGGTGGGAATGCAAGTAGTGAGAATGACACAAAGAGGGACATAGACAGATTAAGTGAATGGGCAAAAATGTGGCAGATGAAATATAATGTGGTAAAGTGTGAGGTTATGCACTTTGGCAGGAAGAATAGAGGAGCTGAATAATACATTAAATGGAGAAAGACTGAAGAAAGCTACAGCACAGAGGGATTTAAGGGTCCTCGTGCGTGAATTCCAAAAAACTAGCATACAAGTTCAACAGGTAATAGGGAAGGCAAATAGAATGTTGGCCTTTATTTCAAAGGGAATGGAGTATAAAAATAGGGAAGTTTTGCTAAAACTATACAAGGCACTATTATTCAGACATGTCCCCTCATGTGAGTGTCACATGAGCTGGGACATGTTTATGAATTGTGCAAAAAATATTTATTTATTTATTTAATAAAACCTCATCCCGCCCGTGGATGAGGTTTCCTGAAAAACATGAAGGCCGCTTGGGCTCTTCGCCTGCCCGCTAACCTTAAGGTAGGGTTGATAAGTACTTTAATTGGGTTCCTAGTGGCCTTAATAGGCCATTGACAGTTCGGCAGGCATGCAGCCACCTCTGGCGCGCACCCGCCAAACGTAATATCTAAATGACGCACGCTGATGTCAGGAAGCACGCCCAATGGCAACACGCGGCAATTTACACGTCGGCATGCTGGTCCAGCCCTGCATGCCGATGTTAAAATTCTGGCTATGGGATATTTTATGTCCACCTGAGATGGCAGATGGGACCTCGATTTAGCATGAAAGAGGACACCTCCAATAGCGTAGCACTCTTTCGATATAGCACTGGAGTATCAGTCTAGAATTTCGTGCTTAATTCACATAAAACCAGCAGATCCTCTTTCCTCCCAAATTCCAAACCCTTGCCCTGATAGACGCACAAGGTGTAGGCCCAGTCAAGCCATCAGAATTTCAGGCCCATGTACATTTTAACTTTAAAATTTATTACACATAGGGCAGAATTTCAAAATTTAGTCCCTGCTGAAATAGCTGGACAGTAGCAGGTCAGGAACCCATTTGAATCTCCAAAGGGATTTGTCATGACTCTTTAAATGAGGGACAGAATAATCGTCTCACTTCTGGGTTTCCTGACTGTAGTAATTATGGTTTCATTTAGTGTGTAATGGGTCTTTAAGTATATTGGTCTGCAGTAACCAACAGGAGAGTATCGCGGGCTACCTCAGCAGTCAGTGTAGAGATAGCATTGGAGTTGAAAGCACAAGTATGGTTGCTGCTGAGTATATTATAAATAAACTTAATGTTTCCACCCAAAAAGTGTCCACAGATCAACTTTATTACGAATAGTACAACTCAGCCACATTACAACAAATTGATGATGAGGATAAAACAGGATTGAGCAGAAGAAATCAAGTTAAAAAGAAATCGGCACTGTACCTCGCCCAGTGATTGTAAGTAGCAAGGTACGTTAGAATTGAAGAAGTAATTATCTTCTCTCAAAATGCCACAATTTTGGAGAATTGATCCTTTTGAACCAGCCACAGATAATTGGTCTCAATACATAGAATGCCTCATGTTCTTTTTTCAAGCAAACGAGATTACAGGGGAAGAGGAGAGGCGAGTCATCTTCTTGAGTACTTGTGGGAGCAAAACCTACAGCCTGATTTGAAGTTTGATGGCAAACAGTGCCCCGGATTCCAAAAAATTTCAATGAATCGGTGGGCCTTGTGAAGTGTCATTTTCAATCAAAGCCCGCAGTCGCAATGCAGAGGTTTAGGTTTAATTTGCGAAATAGAGCCCCGGGTGAGACAATTGCATGCTATGTGGCAGATTTGAAGCAGCTAATGTAACATTGAGTTCAATATGACTCTGAACAGCATGCTCAGAGATCATTTAGTGTGTGGTGTGCAAGAGGACACTATTCAGAAAAGATTACTGTCCGAAGTGAATCTGGATTTAAAGAAGGTGCTAGAGATAATACTGGCCATGGAAAGCACAGTAAGAGATTCAAAAGCAATACAGGGTACACAAAATGGCACTGTCTTCCACACCAGGCGGGAAACTTCAGTCAAAACGGCAAGAAAAAGCAAGACTCTGCCGAGAAACAGGAAACAGCCCCGGCTAGCTGAAGAATAAAGAAAAATAACTTAGCGGCGAAATCAAAGAATAATTTTAACAGAGGTGGAAACAATCAGTCTTTTAATGGTTGGCAGTTTAAAAAAAAATTGAATGCTACTATTGTCACAGAAATGGACATATGATGAGGCAATACAAGGAAAGATTCAAGCAGGCTTGTAAACAAAAGAAGAAGCCCAATGAAATCTACAATGTAGAAGAGCCTGAAACAACAAATTGTGACATTTACTTGTTGTTTAATCTGAAAGTTGGAAAGACAGAACCAATATTTGTCACAGTGAAAGTAAATGGCAAACCTATTAGAATGGAAGCAGATACAGGAGCTTCCACTACAGTGATTGGGAATATACTTTTAGATATTTGAATAATGGTGAACATCAATTACACTTAGAGCAAACAATGGCTAAACTAAAAATACATGCGGGTGAAGACATTCAAGTAAAAGACATGAGCAGAGTAACTGTATATTATGGAAGCCAATCGGCAAAGCTACTAATGTTGGTATGGAGAGGCAGAAGACCAAGCCTTCTAGGGCGAAATTGGCTCAGGGAAATCAACTTTGATTGGCCACTGAGATTCCAAAAGGAAGCTGAAAGTGCTCCTGTTTTGAAAAAGGAGACTCAACAACCTGAAGAAATTCAGGCTGTCTTAAGCCAAAACCTGGAAGAACAGCAGAAAGAACTCGAAGAGACCCTGCTTGATGACAGAGTTCAAGATGAGGTGAGCAACCTTCAAGGAAAAAAGAAACCTGTTGAAAGACCGTCACATACTAGAAGGTTCCCACCTCTGGAAAAGTATGAAGAGAAACAGAAAGAATTTAGCATTTCTCTGAATAAACTGAAGAATGAGTTGGCAGAGAAGGCACAACAATGTTCAATTTTCCAGGAGACAGCAAACAAATACAAAAAAGACACGGAAGAGCTGAAGAATCAGCTTAATGAAGCCATAGAGGCTTTAGAAGCAAAGGTTGCAGAATTTCTCAAGAAACAGATAGAAAATGAAATTTTGGGAGACTCAGCCACTGAGCTCAGACAAGTTAAGCCTGCAGCTGAGAGAAGTCCGGCCAATAAAAAAGTCAAAAAGAAGGCCAAGATCAAAGTCTGCACTAGAAAAAAGAAAAGTGCACATTCCAAGCAAGGGAGGTAATCTATTTGGTCGCCGGGTAGATTCACCAGGCCTTCACCCAGTTGAGGAAAAAGTGAGAGCCATAAGAAAGACATATGTGTCAAAAAATGCCTCCAAGCTCAAATCATTCCTAGGAATGATCAACTATTTTGGGCGGTTCTTACCTAATTTGTCTACAGTGCTGGCCCCCGCATTCTCAACTCAAAAGGAACCAATATTGATCTTGGGAGTCATCCCAGAAAGAAGCTTTCATAAAGGTGAAACAATTGTTGCACTCTTCCAATCTAATAGTGCATTACGACCAAACGAAAGAATTGGTGCTGACATGTGACACATATCCCTATAGAGTGGGAGCAGTGCTCTCATTGGATGGATGATGGCACAGAACAGCCAATAAGTTATGTTTCAAGGACGCTCACCACAGCAGAAAAGGGAAACTCACAGATAGAAAAAGAAGGCCTGTCCATCTTTAGAGTCAAGAAATTACACCAGTACGTACATGGCCATCATTGTACAATTGTTCCAGACCAAAAACCACTGCTAGGTTTATTTAGTGAGGAAAAAATCTATACCACCCATAGCTTCAGCAAGATGGGCTCTAATTCTGGCAACATACGAATACACTTTCGTACTTAGGCCTGGCAATAAAATCGCAAACGGTGACGCCCTTAGTCATTTGTCTTTACGAGAAAATGATGAGCACGTCCCAGTTCCACAGGAACTTGTCTTACTGTTAAATTTCTTTGATCCATCAAGCACATACTGGTGAGGAATCTGAGGCTGGAAAATTCGGGACCCAGTCCTATTTCAAGTACCAGAACAAGTGTTATGTGATTGGTCTCAGGTGCACATATCTGATGAAATGAAACCATACTTCAACAGAAGATATATGAAATAGCCAGCCAGGTTGGCATCCTATTGTGGGGTATACGAGTGATAGTTCCTCCAAAGGAAAGGGAGCCACTTTTAGTTTAACTACACAGTGTCCATCCAGGAATTTCCCAAAAGTTGACCATAGCATGTAGCTACCTATGGTGACCAGGGATTGATGGCAAAATAGAGGGTTTAGTAAAGCACTGTGTACAATGTCAGCAACTTCAAAAGTTGCCAGTGACAGCTCCATTACACCCATGGAAGTGGCCAGGTAGACCCTGGGTGCGGTTACACATTGACTACCATAGAACCATAGAACACTACAGCACAGAAAACAGGCCATTCGGCCCTTCTAGTCTGTGCCGAAATATTATTCCACTAGTCCCATTGACCTGCACCCAGTCCATAACCCTCCAGACCTCTCCATGTATCTATCTAATTTATTCTTAAAACTTAAGAGTGAGCCCACATTTATCATGTCAGATGGTAGCTTATTCCACACTCTCACCACTCTCCGAGTGAAGAAGTTCCCCCTAATGTTCCCCCGAAACCTTTCACCCTAAAGCCATGTCCTCTCATGTTTATTTCTCCTAATCTTAGTGGAAAGAGCCTATTCGCATTTACTCTGTCTATACCCTTCATAACTTTGTAAACTTCTATCAAATCTCCCCTCATCCTTCTACGCTGCAAGGAATAAAGTCCTAACCTGTTTAATCTTTCCCTGTAACTCAACTCCTTAAGACCCGGCAACATCCTAATAAATCTTCTCTGCACTCTCTCAATCTTACTGATATCCTTCCTGTAGTTAGGCGATCAGAACTGCACACAATACTCCAAAGTTGGCCTCACCAATGTCTTATACAACCTCACCATAACATCCCAACTCCTATACTCAATACTTTGATTTATGAAGGCCAGTATGCCAAAAGCTTTCTTTACAACCTTGGCTACCTGTGACGCCACTTTCAGGGAACTATGTATCTGAACTCCCAGATCCCTTTGTTCCTCCGCACTCCTCAGTGCCCTACCATTTACTGTGTATGTCCTACCTTGGTTTGACCTTCCAAAATGTAACACCTCACACCTTTCCGCATTAAATTCCATCTGCCATTTTCTGGCCCATTTTTCCAGTTGGTCCAGATCTCTCTGCAAGCTTTGAAAGCCTTCCTCGCTGTCCACAACACCTCCAATCTTAGTGTCATCAGCAAACTTGCTGATCCAATTTACCACATTATTATCCAGATCATTGATATAGACAACAAACAACAATGGTCCCAGCACAGATCCCTGAGGCACACCACTAGTCACAGTCTGAGAAGCAATCATCCACTACCACTCTCTGTCTTCTCCCACGCAGCCAATTTTGAATCCAGTTTACAACCTCTCCATGGATACCAAGTGTCTGAACCTTCTGAACTAACCTCCCAAGTGGGACCTTGTCAAAGGCCTTACTAAAGTCCATGTAGACAACATCCACAGCCTTTCCTTCATCTACTTTCTTGGTAACCTCCTCGAAAAACTCTACAAGGTTTGTTAAACATGATCTACCACGCACAAAGCCATGCTGACTATCCTTAATCAGCCCTCGGCTGTCCAAATAATTATATATCCAATCTCTCAGAACAGCTTCCAATAATTTACCTACTACTGACGTCAGGCTCACTGGCCTGTAATTACCTGGTTTACTTTTGGAGCCTTTTTTAAACAACAGAACAACACGAGCCATCCTCCGGCACCTCACCCGTGGCTAAGGACATTTTAAATATTTCTGCCAGGGCCCCTGCAATTTCTACACTAGTCTCCCTCAAAATCCGAGGGAATATCATGTCAGGCCCGGGGGATTTATCTACCTTTATTCGCTGTAAGGCAGCAAGCACCTCCTCCTCTTTAATCTCTATATGTTCCATGAAACTGCTGGTTTCCCTTCCTTCCTTATACACTATGCCAGTTTTCTGAGTAAATACTGATGCAAAAAAACTGTTTAAGATCTCCCCCATCTCGTGAGGCTCCACACATAGACGATCACTCTGATCTTCAAGGGGACCAATTGTGTCCCTTACTATCCTTTTACTCTTAATATACTTGTAGAAACCCTTTGGGTTTACCTTCACATTATCAGCCAAAGCAACCTCATATCTTCTTTTTGCCTTCCTGATTTCCTTTTTTAGTATTTTCTTACATTTCCTATACTCTACAACTACCTCATTTGCTTCTTGTCGCCTATACTTGCTATACACCTCTCTCTTCTTAACCAGATCGCCAATATCCCTTGAAAACCAAGGTTCCCAATGACTGTTAACTTTGCCTTTAATCTCGACAGGAACATGCAAACTCTGCACTCTCAAAATTTCGCTTTTGAATGCCTTCCACTTACTGAACACATCCTTGCCAGAAAACAACTTATGCCAATCCACTCTTCCTAGATCCTTTCGCATTTCCACAAAATTGGCCTTTCTCCAATTTCGAATCTCAACTCAAGGACCAGACCTATCCTTATTCATAATTAGCTTAAAACTAATGACATTGTGGTCACTGGACTCAAAATGTTCGCCTACACATACTTCTGTCACCTGACCTGTCTGGTTCCCTAATAGGAGATCAAGTATTGCATCCTCGCTCGTTGGTACCTCTATATATTGATTTAGAAAACTTTCCTGAACACATTTGACAATCTCCAAGCCATTCAGCCCTTTTACAGAATGGGAATCCCAGTCAATATGTGGAAACTTAAAATCTCCTACTATCACAACTTCCTGTTTCTTACATCGTTCTGCTATCTCTCTACAGATTTGCTCTTCCAATTCTCTCTGACTATTGGGCAGTCTATAAAACAACCCTATTAGTGTGGTCACACCTTTCCCGTTCCTCAGCTCCACCCATATGGCCTCTGTAGACGAGCCCTCCGGGCTGTCCTGCTTACACACAGCTGTGATATTTTCCCTGACTAGTAATGCCACACCTCCCCCTTTCATCCCTCCCCCTCTATCACGTCTGAAACAACGGAACACCGGACTACATTGAACCTTCCCTGGGAACAATATTTCTGCTCAACTGTTGATGCCTATTCGAAATGGCTGGACGTATGAGGTGAAGGCACCAATCTACAATTGAGAAACTAAGTCAGAGTTTTGCCATTCACAGACTACCAAAAGTGGTCATTTCCGATAACGGCATAGCATTTATGAGTACCACCCTTCCTCAAATGAACTGGTCAAAAGGGTGGTTCATATGTTCAATTCAGGAATGATAAAGATAACTGGTGATTCCTTGGCAACCAAGCTCGCATGCTTTCTTTTTCATTACAGGACCACCCCTCATACAACAACAAATGTCACACCTGCGGAGTTATTGTTGAAACACCGCCTCAGGATGAGATTGAGTTTAATAATGCTGAATTTAGAGAGGAATGTGGAAAGGAGTCAGGGAAGCCAGAAAACTAGAGATGACTGGCATGGTCACGAGAGGAAATTTACTGTGGCAGAGCTGATACATGTGAAAAACTTCGGGGAAGGACCAAATTGGTTACCAGGTGAAATATGTGTGCTGACTGGACTTCTATCTTCACACATGGAGGTGGAAGGTTGGATCATCTGTAAACATGTGGACCATTTAAGGAAGAAAGAGTCAAATCATCAAGACATGGTTGCACCAATGACCATGACCGGGTCTGTGTTTCCTGTTGAGAATGCTCAACCCAGGACTGACATGTCTAAAGTTCCTGTAAGAGTTGAGGATGGGGAACTGCAAGTGCCCACCTAAGCACCTCAAAAGGAGGTTCCTGAGAAAGAATCTGAAGTTGTGGAGCTGTGGCATTCCACAAGTACCAGGAAACCACCTGAAAGACGACACTTGTAAATTCCTTACCCAGTGTAAATATTATGTTGGCTTGAAAAATATGTGCTTGCAAATATAACATGTATGGCCGAGTTAAAGGGAGAGGAATGTAGCTAATTATGGTTTTATTTAGTGTGTGATGTACCTAAGAATAATACTTGTCAGGGAAGATCACCAATAGGAGTGTGGCGCAGGCTACCTCAGCAGTCAGTGTGGAGGTAGAGTTGGAGTTGAAAGCACATGTATAGTTGCTGCTGAGTATATTGTAAAGAAGTGTCTGCAGATCAACTCTATTATTAATAGTACAACTCGGCACCCTACAACGCTAACCAATCAGAAAGGGCAGGCAGGATCAGCTGCTGGATCTGTCTAAAGAAGGATTTACAATTAAAAGGGACCAGACATGGAATAGGATGGCTCAATTGAATATGGATTCCTGAAGTTACGAAGCAAAAGAAATAAAGAGGAGACTTGGGAAAGCTGGTCCCCAGGTCTCTTACTCTTACCAAGATGCTCTGCTGTGGGATCTAAGGGACTGAAGTGAGGGTTATCTTTCCCAGGAGTGTGAGGAAAAGGGCAACCTCTCCAACTAAACAGTCATGGATGGGAGTGACTGAGGAAGTCACAAACATAAATGCAGTCCCTCCAACCTGGAGACAGTGTACCAAGAGGATCCAAACTTCAGGACACTGGGAAAGGTGAGTGGTATAACACTTTCAGGTGTCAAGCCCCACAATTTCCAGAATTCTCCTGCGTAGTACTCCTCATCTTGCAGCTGAATTCATTCCTCTGTCTGCAGGTACCTCACATCCCCATCTGAACAGTCAACGCTCACTTCTATCCTATTGCCCTCTCACATCCATTCTTCAAAGTTATCCTCCGCATATATCATCCTTCCTTCCTCTCCCACAAACCATTTCTAAGATTCTTAACTCTCTGCTTCTCTCCTTGCTGGATAAGACAGCACATAAACTCATCAAGGTCACCAAGGTGGGTGCACAGCAGAAAGTGCTTTTTCAGTAAAACTGACAGGTTGGGAAGCCTTTGTTCAGTAAAACTGAAAAGCTGCAGCCATGGCCAAGGGAGAGGCAGCGAGCCAGGAGTTGGCCCTCTTGTGACAAGCGCCTTGTCAGCCATTGGCAATGTCTGCCCGCCATGACCCACTGGGAAGGAGCTCTTGTTCCAGGAGGCTGCAGATGTTAGCAATGGCCTGTCATGAAAAATCTGCACCTCCTGAGGCACTAGTGCTCACAAATGTAAAGAGAGCTGATCCTCTGCCTTTTGACACTGTGTTGGTTACCCGGCCTCCTTCCACCTGGATTTCTGTATTTATCTCCTGTGCTGTGGAGTGGCATATTGTTTAGGAAAAAGACATCTGGTGCTGCTGTTGGTTTTACTCCTGCTGTTGAAGCAACTGGTGTTGGTGTTAGTGTCTCAAAGACTTCCCAAAGTTATTATAGAGCTCAAGAGTTCTGTACATAGTGAATACTGGGTGAGTGGTGTCATGCCTAGTAACAGCATATCATATTCCTACCTCTTAAGATTCAAACTTGATTCAACACGGACTCTTTGAAATTTACTTTTCCTTTTAAAAGTGGACAATGCACTACAATATGGCCAAAGGTCAGCTGACCTAGTTTGTGTATTCAAAAACTTCCTCCCTAAGTTAGGCCACTGTGTTACCTTCCTCATCAATGAGGTCAAGACCATCTACTCCTGGGGTGTCAAAATCAGCTTATTTTGTAGGTCTGATGTGACACCCAGCACTCGAATGAAGCGACATTCAGCGAAAGTTATTTGGACATACTTGGTGGAAACTGCTATGCATTTTTCCTGTTATTTGAGTGCAAAATGCATGAAGTCCTATATCTGACTTGAACCAGCAGCAAGGCCTCTACCCTAATAGACCTCACTACTTTAAGGTACCTCTGGTAGTCACCTGAAATCAACTTCAATTCAAATATGTAAAGAGTTCTGTGCATAATTCAGGACCCTTCTGCAAAATGTGTGCAAATTGTGGTGGAATAGATGCTCTGCAAGCTCAGACTAGGTTTCTAGTTCACTGAAACCTGTGCAGCATAAAGGTTCTGGAGATCAATGAAGAAATGTTCAGGGGAGTGTTCATGCTTCCCTATCTGGAAAGAAGGAATGCAGCAGGAATGCTCCTGTTGGCTCTAGTGCATTCAGACTTCCTGTATTTTCCACCACCTCCCTCCCAGAACTTACTGACTGTTTGGATTGAAATGCATTCATGTACTAAAGGTCCTACCTGGCTTTCTGTAGTCAGGTGACCTCTGCCATGAGGTACTGACTGGAAACAGCCAAGTTACATTCATTCCTAATAAAGATAGTGTACAATAAACACCATACTCATTGAGCTCATAACATGGTGTCAGAAGTGGAGCTGAGATTGAGTTTGAAGAGCTGTGTAGAGCTACTAAAAGAACACAGGAATGTTCAGAGCCACTGAAATGGAAAAGCAAAAAAACAGGCTGCAGCTGGATCCCTGGGTGAGTCACAATGGCTATGAATTTTCCTCTCCTGGCTCCTGTTGAAATGAAAGGCAACATGTGGCAGAACTGGCTGTTTTTCCACTTGCAATGGCAAAACTATGAGATTCCAACAGATTTAAGGAACAAATCAGAGCAAATATGAGTAGCAACACTTCTAACACTGTTGGGGAGAGACTGCTACAAATTGCATTCCACCCTAAATTTCTCCGAAGAACAGAAAAAACAGGCTGTAAAAATTTTGAAAGTCTCAAAGGCATGCTTGGAACCACAACTGAATGTAACTTATGAATGGTATGTGTTCAACATTAAGGCTCAATGGGAAAAAGTGTCTATTGATCAATATGTGACTGCAGTAACACAATTCGAAAAATCCTGTAAATTCGGGCAACTAAAAGATCATATAATTAAACATAGGATTATCTTCAGCATAAGATATCCTACAGCAAGAGCACTTCTGCTGAGAAAGGAGAAACTTACTCCCAAGAAAGCGATCAACATGTGCAGAAGCATCGAGGTTGTAAACCATCAGCTAGGGCATATTCATGGCAGAACAGACCAAACTTTGCCTTATGCTGATCGACATTTCAGGCCAAAGCGCAGAAAAATCAGTGTTTGGTTAGAAAGAAGCAAAACAAGCTTACACAGATGGCTACTGGAATGATATCAGCCAAAGAGTTTGAGAAATTATGAAACACCATACTGCAGGTTGGCTCCGTAAGGTCTATAGGTGATAAATGGTTTGTGACTGTTACGATAATAACCACAGAAGGAGAGCATCAAGTGAATATGAAGAGTGAGATAGACACTGGTGCGTCATGCAATATCATGATCTTCACAAACCTATGCAAAATGGCTCAACATGGCGATCCAAAAGTGATACCTCAAAAGTAGGGTAGAGGCTATATGATGGCATGATGCTCATGCTGAGAGAACGAATTAATCTGAGAGCCCAAAGCAATGGTAAGCATGAAGATTTGAAGTTCCAGATCATAGGCAGTAAACAAAAGCCATTCATTTCAACCGGAGCAAGCTTAAAGCTTGGCCTAGTAACCCTAAATGTGCCAAAAGAGATTTACAATGTGTCGCAGCACACAAAATCATTGATCAGATTCTAGAGGAGTACAAAGATGTGATCACAGGGTTTGGATGTCTTCCTGGTGAATATCAGCTTGAGGTAGATAAGATTGTAAGACCAATTCCGCATCTGCTGAGAAAAGTTCCAGCTGCCCTCAAGTCCAGCATAAAAAAACAAAATAGAAAAGCTGGAAGACAGGAGTAATCAAGAAAATCCTGCAACTCCTACAGATTGGATTAGCAGCATGGTAGCAGTGAAACAACCTGGAAAGCTGTGGGTATCAAAGCAGACAGCATGAGGTAGTCAGTGTTCTTCCTGGAATGGAAGTCATAGTGGATATCTGATAGTCTATGGATGTGGAGACTCAATGGAAGAAGCCATTGCTGATCATGATCAGAATCTAGTGTGACTGCTAGAGAGAGCTCGCCAGATGAACTTGAAACTGAACAAGAGAAAATTACAATTGAAGATGCCTGAAGTCAAGTCCATAGGTCATGTACTGACAGCAAAAAGCATTTGCCTGAACCCTGAAAAGGTGAGAGCTGTAGCAGCAATACAGCGACCAACAGATATGAAAGCATTTGTTGGATTCATGAACTATTGAGCACAATTTTTGCCTAATTTATCATTGCAGTGTGAACCATTACACAAGCTCACTGCCAAGGATGTGCAGTGGTATTGGGGCACAGAACAGGAAGCAATACTTTTTCTTTGAAGATGGTCCATTGTTCAGCCACCGTCTTTTCTGCCAACATTTGATTCCAACTCACTCCACTGAGATACATTCTCATCCCATCGAAGCTGGCTTTCCCCCAATTAATTATCCCTGCTCTGAATTGTTCCTTGTCCTTTTCCATGGCCAACTTAAACCTTATGATACAATTGTCACTGTCTCCTAAACACTCTCCCACTGTTATTGATCCACTTGGGCCAACTCATTACCCAGAACCAGGTCCAAAAGTGCATGTCCTCTCATTGGGCTGGCAACATACTGTTACAGAAAATTATCTTGAACACATTCCAGGAACTCTCGCCCCTCTTGTCCCTTTGCACTAGACATCCCAGTCTATATTTGGACAATTGAAGTTCCCCATTATAATTAATGTATAATTCTTGCAACTCTCTATAGTTTCTTTGCAAATTTGTTTCTCTACATCCCTTCTACTAGTTGGTGGTCTATATACTACACCAAACAATGTTATTGCACCTTTTTCATTCCTTACCTCTAGCCAGAGACATTCCATCCTTGACTCCTCTGGAACATCTTCCCCCTCCAGTATTGTAATGCCACTTTTAATCAATACTGCCACTGCCACCAACCCCCCTTTTCTTCCTTTCCTGTCTCTCCTAAAGACCTTGTGCCAGGGATATTTAATGCCCAGTCTTGCCCTTCTTTGAGCCAAAACTCTGTTATAGCAATAATATCATAATTCCATTTGTCAACCTGTGCCTGTAGTTCACCAATCTTTTTAACCACACTCCGTGCTTTCACATACATGCACATTAACCCTGATTTAAGCCTTATAACTTTCCCCCCTTACTCTGTCCCAATCTAATGACTAACTATTACCTACTCTAGTTTAAATTCTCCCTTAAAGCACTAGCAACCGTACTCATGAGGACATTAGTCCCGGTCCTGGTAAATTGTCCTTGTGTAGGTCCCACCTACCCCAGAACTCAGAAATCGGAAGCCCTCCCTCCTACTTAATTTCTCCAGCAACATGTTGAACTGCTCAATCTTCCCATTCTTATGCTCACCAGTACATAGCACTGTGAGTAATCCTGAGATTACCACTCTTGAGGTCCTACTTTTAAGTTCCCTTCCTAACTGCCTAAAATCTGCTTTCAGGACCTCATCCCTTTTCCTACCTATGTCATTGGCCCCATTGTGGACCATGACCTCTGACAGTTCATCCTCCTCCAAAAGAATGTCTGGCTTTGTCTTTGCTCGCGAGCATTTTCATCAATATCTGCTCAGGAGAGACAAAATGACAGTCTGACCACAAGCCACTTCAAAGCATTTTCCTCAAACAGCTACTCTCAGCTTCAAAGCATCTGCAAAGAATGTTACTTTATTTACAGAGATATCATTTGGACATGATATACTAGCAAAGGAAACAGATATACATCACTGATAAGCTGTCGAGAACAGCATTTCTTTTGAAGAACGTTTAAGAGCTAAAACAAAATGTGAAATCTTCCAGACACAATATTAAGCAGAGCTTCAACATGCTTTGGAAGTAATCAATCCAGCAGAGACATTTAATCTGACAGATAGGTACCTTTCTCAAATCAAGCGAACTATTGAGCAAATGCAACTCTCCAAGTACTGCAAGAGGTAGTGATAAAAGGATGAGCTGAGAGTGTCAAGGACACACCTGTAGTCACAAGTGTGTGTTAGGCATACAGAGATGAATTGATAGCCCATGGTGGAATCCTGTACAAAGGAAATAGTCATTCTCTGTCAGGAGATGAGAGGAGAGATGCTGAAGCGCACTCATGCAAACCATCAAGGAATTGAGTCAAATCTGAGGAAGGCAAGAGAAGTGCTATACTAGCCAAATATGAGCAATGAAATTAACGACCACATTGGCCAGTGCACTGCTTGTAACAAGTACCAAGCTAAGCAAGCTAGAGAGCCACTAATGATGCATGACATCCCAGGCAGGCCATGGATGAAGCTGGGAGTAGACCTCTTCACTCTAGCAAGAACTGATTATTTTGTCACTGTAGACTACTATTCTGACTACCGAGACCAGCTGACTTCAACGACGACCGGTGAGATAGTAGAATGACTGAAAGCACACTTCAGTCATTATAGCATTCCAGATATTGTGATGAGCGACAATGGCCCTCAGTTCATGAATGAAGAATTCAGCCGCTTCATAAAGGATTGAAAAATTCAACACTATACATCATCTTCACACTATCCCAGGTCGAACAGAAAGGCTGAGGCAGCAATGAAAATCGGCAAAGGAACCATCAAGAAATCGAGCCTTTTGTTCATTACAAAAAGGGGGGTGTTTGGAGTGAAATGCAAACATGTACTGAAGGTCCTACCTGGCTTGCCATAATCTCTGCCATGAGGCACTGAGTGCAGGCAGCCACATTACATTCATTCCTAATAAAGATAGGATACAATAAAAATTGTGCTCATCGAGCTCATAACATTTACAATGCAGTAGGCCCAAATTTAATCCCCAATGTTATGTAACTGTCTCTGAAAGTGTGGCAGACACTGAAAATTATTGCTAAAATGATACTTGAGATACAATTTTGGTGGTCCTAGGGCCCAGGCCTCTGGAATATGTTTGAATTTTGAGACCACTATTTCTTCTAGTTTGAACAGAGACATTTTCAGAAGTTCTCCATTGGTAAATAGGTTTGATGGCTCAGATGTTCCATGGATAATCACATAGTCCATTTTAACAGCAGCATCGCTTACATGTCAAGCTATAGCAAACATCATTTGCTGGTTTCAAATGATATTTTCAGAAAATTTCACTTTCCTCTGGACCTATCATATTTCTTGCATGATTTGTTTCATAGTGTATTTGAATATTGTAATCTTTCACAAAAGCAAAATGCATGAGATCCCATTCATGCTCAAATAATTTGATTTAATAATTTATGTGAAGGTTACAATGAAAGCTATTTTCAAAGTTTAAGAATAGGAAATTGAATGGAAAATGGAAATGAAATTTATGGCACACAAATTCTTTCAGGCTTGGGCACATCTGGCTGTCCAAGATTCATGGGGGAGAATTTTCCCCCCATTAGGGGGGGTTTTGTGGGGGATGGCTGGGGCATGCGCAGACCTGATTGGCGCCTCCGATTGGGTCTGCATCGCCATTTCGCGAAGGCCACCTGGGCTCTTCAGAGTTAAACCTTTTGGAGTTAACAAAGGTAATGACATAGGTATGAGGGCAGATTTGGCCCTAGTGGATTGGGCAGGAAGATAGGACAGTTGATGAACAGTGGCAGATATTTAAGGAGATATTCAATTCCTCCCAAGTAAAATATATCCCAATGTGGAAGAAAGATGGTAAGAGGGGGACGAAGCATCCATAGCCAAGCAAAGAAGTTAAAAGTAACTTAAAGGCAAAAACTAAGGCATACCAAATTGCAAAGGTCAGTGGCAGGCTGGAAGATTGGGAAACTTTTAAAGATCAACAAAGGGTTACTAAAAAAATAATAAAAAGAGCAAAGGTAAATTATGAAAGAAAACTAGCGCAAAATGTAAAAACTGATAGCAAAAGCTTCTACAAGTATATAAAAGGATAGAGAGTAGCTAAAGTGAAGGTTGGTCCCTTGGAGGACGAGACTGGGGAGTGGGGAACGCAGAAATGGCAGGGATGCTTAGTCAATGTTTTGCCTCAGTTTTCATAGTGGAGGACAGTAATACCGCCCCAATAGTAAAAGGTAGCGCGGAGGATATAGAGAAGGAGGAACTTAGAACAATCACCAACACTAGAGAAAAAGTACTGAGCAAACTATTGGGATTAACGAGTGACAAATCCCCAGGACCTGATGGCCTACATCCCAGGGTCTTAAATGAAGTGGCAGCAGAGATAGTGGATGCATTGGCTATAATATTCCAAAATTCCCTGGATCCAGTGGATTGGAAAAATGGTAATTTAACACCGTTATTCAAAAAAGGTGGGGGGGTGGGGGGGTGGGGGGGGGTGGTGCGGTGGTGGTGGGGGAAGGCAGAAAGTAGGAAACTATAGACCAGTTGTTTAACATCGGTCGTTGGGAAATTGTTGGAATCCATTATTAAGGAAGTAGTAATGGAGCATTTGGAAAGTCAAAATGCAATCCATCAGAGTCAGCATGATTTTATGAAGATTAAATCATGTTTGACTAATTTGCTAGAGTTCTTTGAAGATGTGACAAGCAAAGTAGATAATGGGGATCCTGTAGACATAGTATATCTGGACTTCCAGAAGGCCTTTGATAAGGTGCCGCACAAAAGATTAATAAACAAGATAAGATCACCCGGAGTTAGGGGTCATTTATTAGCTTGAAGAGAGGATTGGCTAACCAACAGAAAGCAGAGGGTCAGGATAAATGGGTCTTTTTCTGGATGGCAAGCTGTAACTAGTGGGGTGTCACAGGGTTGGGTCCTTGGGCCCCAACTATTTACAATCTATATTAATGACTTGGATTTAGGGATAGAAGGTACTATAGCTAAATTTGCAGATGACACCAAAATAGGTGGGAAAGTAAGTTGCAAGGAAAAAGAAATTTACAAATGGATATGGACAGGTTAGGTGAATGGGCCAAAATTTGCAGATGGAGTTTAACGTGGATAAGTGTGAGGTTATCCATTTTGGTCGGAAGAATAAAAAGTTGGAGAAAAACTTCAGAATGCTTCAGTGCAGAAGGATCTGGGTGTCCTCGTGCATGAATCGCTGAAAGCTGGTATGCAGGTACAGCAGGTAATAAGGAAGGCAAATGGAATTTTGGCATTTATTGCTAAAAGAATAGAGTATAAACATAGGGAAGTGTTGTTGCAACTGTAGGAGGCATTAGTGAGACTGCACATGGAGTACTGTGCAGAGTTTTGCTCCCCTTACTTGAGGAAGGATGTAGTTGCACTGGAGACGGATCGGGGAGGTTCACAAGATTGATTCCAGAGATGCGGGGCTTGTCTTATGAGGCAAGATTGAGCATTTTAGGCCTATACTTGCTAGAGTTTAGAAGGATGAGAGGAGATCTAATTGAGGTATATAAGATGCTAAAGGGGATAGACAAAGTAGATGTGGAGGAGATGTTTCCCCTTTTGGGGCATCTAGAATGAGATGCCGTAGTTTTAGGCTAAGGGGTGGTAGATTTAAATCATAGATGAGGAGGAATTGCTTTTCTCAAAGGGTTCTGAATCTGTGGAATTCACTACCTCAGAGTGCAGTGGATGCTGGGACGCTGAATAAATTTAAGGAGGAGATTGACAGGGGTTGAAAGGTTATAGGGAGGGGGCGGAAAATTGGAAGTGAGGCCAAAATGAGATCAGCCATGATTGTAATGAATGGCGGGGCAGGCTCGAGGGACTGAATTGCCTACTCCTGCTCCTAGTCCTTATGTTGTTATGTTCGCCTTAAGGTTGGATGGGCAACTCAGTTTATTAGTTTAATTGATATTTAAATGACCATAATAGGCCTTTGACAGTTCGGCAAGCATGCAGCCAACTCAGCTGTGCGCCCGCCGAACTGAAAATCTAAGTAATGTGCGGTGACATCGGGACACCCGCCTGATGTCACTGTGCATCGTTTTATGCCTCGGTGAGTGGGCCCCACCCCTGCTGGCTGAGCCAAAGATTCAGGTCATAGATTTATATCCCAGTCACAAGGGCAAACTCACCCTCTAACCTCATCTATCAGCTATTCCCCTTTGTTTGGCCCTACAGCACAGTTGTGAAGTCTTGGTAATTGCGTCATTATAACCAAATCATTGACAGATTATTTTTCTTTCACACTGCAGAGTGCATCTCCAACTTGCTGTATGATAATTATTCACTGAAATGCTGCTTCTCTCTCACCCTCTCTCTGATTTTGTTTCAAAGTGAAGTCTTATTGGGCTACTTGGGCCCAGCGTACTTCAAACTGTTCTGAAGACCTTACATTTCAAACTCAACTTCCATACCTCCACCCCCCATTTCATGTTAAGTTCTGAAATTGAATTTGATAAATGTAATACTTCCCCTGGAAAACTTGCAATTGTCATTAAAATCCAAATACTATATGTATCTACTTTAGGGAAGCGAACCTATGACTCCTATCTATTCTGACTTTCAAAAGACTGACAGTTCCAATATCCATGGAGAAGAAATGGGCTTAGGTCAGTGGTGTCAAATGAACAGCCAACAGTTTCAGCCTGCCTTTAGCTGGAGATTTGGAAGAGACAAGTATAAATCACCAAGCCTCTCCGTCCCTCACCCCTACCCTCTGCAAAGTCACTGACATTGGGTTCAACTCCCAAATAAAGATGATGATGGGTTGATTAAACTTTTTGGAGCTACACTCAGTTCAAATGAGATTGAGGTTTTAAGGATTAGTGCAATTAGAGATAATTAAATTTTATATAGAACATTGCTGAATAATATGGGCAAGGTGGATGGCTGCCCACACCCCTCGCCTCCTATCCCTGAAGCAAAGTCAGCGTGGAGCTGACCTGCTCCAGGCCAACCCTCTCAGCAGCCATTAAGTGCCATGGGGCATCTAAGCAAAGGCCAAGTGGGACTTTCGCCCCTCCACCCTGTGGAGCTGATGGCCAATCCAATTGGAAAAAGCAATTAACTGATATACTTAAGGACAGATTTTTAAATTTTAACACATGATATCTACCTTGTAATATAGCCTTTTGAAATACAACATATAACTCAAATATATGCAAAATTCGCAGTTAGATGATGAAAATCTATAATTTCCAGTACAGATATATTGGTAGTGCTTTCAAATTAAAAGTAATAAAAAAGTACCAAGAAATAATAAGCATCTGAGTGAGCTTTGGTTTCAAGGTGGTATGGGTTGTAGTTTCAACCTTTGTAAATAAGAATGATTACTGTCCATTTAAACTGTGTGTCATGAGCTAGTGATGGCAATCGTCCACATGTATTTTGAACATGTATAAAGCAGGTATTTTGGCCCTGGACTACACCTGGGTGATTGCACAATAATGAAATACATTTATTTAAATATTTTAGCAGCACACAAGGTGCATTGCGTCATAATGCCCTAGGAGTGCCACCAAATCATGACCAGAATATCAAATGCCAACAGCAATTCAAGGACTGCCAGCACCACTTAAAATATAGGCAGCTTTTCACCAGAAAAATTTCAAGGATCAGATATATAGACAGTTCAGTCTCTGAAGCTCAGTTAAAGCAGAACCAGCAGGAAGAGAGTCTCTGAGTGAGCAACAGGACCCACTCAACATGATAAAACAATATTTATATCGCTGGCAGCCCTGAAACCTACGTTGCTTAGGACACTTAGCACCCGAAGCACATCTTAGTCAAACAGTGAGACAGCAGTCAGCATGTGAGGGATGGGTGAGAGACATCCAGGGAATGATGAAGAATCAAATGAGGCTTGTGTAATTTTGTCACAAAAATGTAAAATGAGTTGGCAATGTATTTTGATGCAATTTACACAGTACTGCATGTTGTAAGCCAATTCATTAAGACTGTGCATCCATTAGGGTGTACCCATCAGTCACATATTAACTAGTAGTAAAGTCACCACTTCCAGTCATGTACACTATCACCAAAATCTTCCAGTGTCTAGATCATCAGAGATGTAAGTTGGAAGATACACGTCAGGGCCCCGTGGAAGTCCTGATCTGAAGGGTTCTCAAAATTCCCACATTTTCCATATCATCAACAAGGATATGACTCTTGGACTTTTGTGGCAGAGGACCCAACTGCTGAGTTAAGTGTAGAACCCTGCAGCCCATGAAGGCCTGGGACTGGACATGCCCGGGCTTGTTGAGTGCAGTGTGGATTGTTGCCTATAACCAGACGAGAGACGACAGAATACATAGTCTTCCCTTTAAAACAATCAACCCAGAGAAAGAGTTAGCGTTTAGAGTCCGAATGACCCACCCTTCAACAGAACAGAAGGGTCATTCGGACTCAAAACGTTAACTGTGCTCCTCTCCACAGACCTGCTGAGATTTTCCAGGTACTTTTGTTTTTGTTTTGGATTTCCAATATCCGCAGTTTTTTGCTTTTAACCCAGAGAAAGACTTCATCTTATACGAAACTAAAGCCCATCAAAATCTTGCATAAATAATCACTACTAACTACTAAGGCAGGAAGACAGCAATCAATGCAATTATGCGAACCTATCAATACTCCACATATACAATGGCTTTCAGTTCAAGACTAGTTACAGGGACTGGAAGACAATGATAAACATCATGCAAGCCCATTAAAAACAACGAGACAACAATCACCTGAAGAAGCTCAAATCAGACAAAGAACTAACCTTGATTTGGTTTCAGATAAGAAATTTGAAAAAACCAGTATAACTGGGCCACCAGTTACGAAGCTGGTGGGCAGTTTTGGGCAGTGAGCAGTTTGGAGTGGTTGTAGCTGAGCCAAGCGGAAGGCGGAGATCTGGAGGTTTGCAGGCCCACAGGCATATCACGGCAAGGGGCACAACAAAGACAACAAGGCCACGACCACAGCCCTCCACAAAGATCGACCACCCACAACCGCGCCCTCCACCCAACTGGAGAACTTCACAGATTCCACAGACTAGGACCACGTGGGGACAGCAGGCCCCAGAGGAGACAAAGAGCATACCACAAAACTGCTTACCTGGCTGGATTTCGAACTGTCAAGAAACCCTGTTGGTGAGCATGATCCCTGACCTCTCCTAGTTCAATTTAGTTAGGTTTTGGGGGTGGGATAAGGGTAAGGAGATTAGTAGCGTGATTTTCCCTTGTTTTGCCGTGTGTTCCCCATTCGTAACTAAGTGTACTTTGTTGGTCTATATAATCTCAGTGTAATCCTAATGTTATAAACTCATTTGTGACTTCAATAAACCCAGTTTTTTTTTCTCTTACATCAAAACCAGTTATCTGCTGCACTTTGTCATAACCCCCAAATAAGTCCAAGGTCTAGAACCCAGGGAGTGGGAGCGATTCGGACCGCTCAGTAGTCAGAGGTGAAGCTGACACACACCACCACAAAGGGGACCTATCTGTTGGACACAGGAGCATCATGTACCGTGATCCATTCAGCTAATCCCACCACCTCACCTCTATCTCACGGGGTCCCATACAATCTGTCAGGATTCACAGGTAAAGAACAGGCTGGCTCATTTTCCATCCTGCTGACCATTCGTTTAGGAACACCCCGCTGTAAGTGGACCTGTATCCTAATGAAGTGGGAAGTGGAGGGTGGAAAAGGGATCCTAGGAGCCGACTTTATTGTCAGCCATGCGATCCTAGTGGATTTGAGGAATCACTGCCTATGGAGGGCAGAAACAGGAAAGGAAGGCGGGGTAATAGTCATCCCAGGGAAACAGGGGAAGGGGACCCTGTGCACCATGAAGCCTAAATAGGGTTATAACCTCGAACTCATGGTCAGTAATACCCCAATGGAGTTCCAGGCATTTGTGAGAGCCCACCTAGCCACATGTGCCACACACAAACACGACTGTGGGAGGGTCAACGAGTTCGAGGTCAGTGTAGATGGGGACCCTATGGCCCGACCACAAAAGCAATATAACTTCCCCAGGGAAGCGGAGCCAGACATGGAAGCAGCAATGTCCTCCTTAGTGCAACTGAGACCGATAGCCACCCACGTGAACTCTCCACTGTGGCTCGCAGCTAACCTGGTATATGCTGGAACAGCCCACCGGTGTTCCATAGAAGGGGTTTGGGAAGTAGACATAGGTTTACGGGCCGGGATACACCCCACAGGCTGTGAAATCTATGTGGATGGCTCCAGCACAGTATCTGCTGGACTCATGGGGTGTGGAGTTTATGACCCAGCGGCAAACCTTGCCCTGGCAATTAAGCTCCCCCAGCACCATGAGCGCCCAGCAGGCTGTACTGTCTGCAGTAGTGTACGTGGTTACACATCCCGAGATCTTCCCCACCCCATACACGATTTGCTCGGACAGCATGCACGGAGTACCTGGCCATCTGGTCCTGCCGCGGATTCACCTCCGCTGACGGGAGACCCCTCACAGTGAAACCCTTACTAGAGAAAATCTTAGCAGCAGTGGGGGAGGAAGGGGAGGTTTTCATTCATAAGGTAAAAGCCCATTCCTCCGCAGTACCCTGGAGTGAGAGCAACCGGCAGGCCGACGTGCTAGCTAAGGAGGGTGCCCGCACAGGCATTTTCTGGGACCCATATGGGTCCCATCCTATAGCAGCAGTCACGGGACATGGGGGAGTGCAGGGGTAGCTTTAACCCCGGACCTTAAGACGGTCCAAACTCAAGAACCCGTCCTCAAGGCAGTCCTCAGTGCAGTGGCAGAAGGGAAAAGGGTAGAGGGCCGTTACAGTACAGCAGCCCTCTCTGTAAAGGGAGGCATGCTGTTTAAGGGAGAGCAATGGGTAGTACTGCAGCAGCACAGGAGGGAATTCCTTCAGCTGGCCCATGAGGGCCCAGGAGCGGGGCACCCCAGGCCTTAGACCACCTCTCAGTGGGTGGAACAGGCAGGATGGTGGCCAGGACTCAGGGAAGATGTCCGCGAGTTCTGTGCCAGCTGTCTGGTGTGTGCTGCTAACAACCCTGACCCGCACAAAAGGAAGGTACCTATGGGGCACATCAAGAGGGTAAAGGGACTATGGCAGTCGATCCAGGTCGACTACATCGGGCCCCTACCCACTGCCCAGAGAGGCTATAGGTACTGCCTAGTCCTGGTGGATGTGTTCACAAAGTGGGTAGAAGCCTTCCCCTGCCGAACAGCCACGGATGTGAGTACAGCCAGGATCCTGGTCAGGGAGGTGTTCTCACGATGGGGGCTACCACAGTATGTGGAGTCTGAGCAAGGGAGCCACTTTACTGGGCAGGTCATGCAGAATACCCTTATGGTACTCGGCATAGAGGGGAAATGGTATGTTGCACACAACCCACAGTCCTCAGGGATTGTAGAGAGGATGAACAGAACCTTGAAAGAAAGGCTGAGGAAAGAGACGGTAGACTTACCCAGAAAGTGGCTAGAAGTCTTGCCATTGGTCCTAATGGGGATCCGAGCCAGCCAGTCAAAAAGCATGGGGTATTCCCCACAAGAGCTCATGACTGGTAGGGTTATGTGGACCCCCACCCATGTGCTAGCCCCAGTGCTCACGGAGGGTCAGCTGAGAGAGGTGAACCAGGACAGCTTCATCAGGAATCTGTTTGAACACCTTAAACAGGTTCACTGGCAGGCTGCTAGCAACATGGGAAAACAGCATCGGATTAACCGACTGCTGCTAGAACCCCGTATGCACCACCAGTGGGAGATAGTGGATCAGGTTATGGTTAGGAATTTTGCTCGGTTAGGCAGTCTAGAACCATTATACGTGGGGCCCTACCGCATCGTAGATAAGGCAAGCCCCATGGTTAACGCCATAAAGCTGCCTCGGCACACCAAATGGTTCCACATTAACCAATGTAAGTTGTTTAAATCCAAGAGAAGGGAACAGCTAGCTGGGGCAAGGTCTGAGGATAAAAATCCTCAGCCTGCAGCAGGAGCAAACTCACAGACTGCACAAGCAGGTGCAGTGGCTTGTTTTAAGGGAAGGGCCATCCCACCCACCATTTGGGACATTCCCCCGCTCATCTGGGACTCAGACGAGGTGGGACCTGAGGGCAGAGTGTTACCTGCCCCTGACACAGATTTAGAAGAGGTACAGCCTGAGGATAGAAATCCCCAGCCAGTGGCAGTGGAGAATCCACAGACCGCACAAGACGGGACAGTGGCTCAGGTTGAAGACCCACCAGCCAGAAAACCCCCACAGACAGAGGTCCCCAGCCAGCAGTCGCAGGCTGCGAGGGACAAAAGGTACAGGACAGGGCAGCTACACTGAAGAGAGTAGTGTGTTGTAGCCCAAACAGGGATTAACCTGGCCATCTGGGGACATGCGGTGGATGTACATAGCTTCTGTTATTTAATTTTGAGATTGTTAAGTTTGGATGTTTTAGTTAAATTTTAAATAAGGTGGTTGGCAGTTTAAGTATTATTGTTTAAAGTGTTTGTATTGAGTCGAGGTTGCAAGACTCAACTATGCTTTACCCAAGCCCGCGAATCTGTTCGGGACCTGGCTATATGCTCTAATGTCTCCCTACAGAAAGGATTTCGATAGGATGGGGGGCATACTCCTACTCATCCTGATAGGAATGGCCACTGGGAGGCGAGGTGACATGGAGGACTCCCACATTTTTGGGTGCTCAGGGGAGAGAGCACCAGTTGTAACTGCAAGGGGCAGCGAAGGTGACATGGAGGAGATCACTACCTATTCCCATGTGGGAAGATGGCCAGGATGGCTGGGACCTTACTCCACCTGATACTCCAGTCAGACTGGGTTCAACTACAGGGAGGCCTCCCTCCCCTGCCCCAGCATACAGGTTGTGGCCACATGGGTCGGGGTCACTGAGGGGAAACACATGTGCCTGACCTGCAGAGGACAGATTCCCCTGGGAAGGTGGTGGTGGCTCAGGAAGCTGAGTAGAGACATTGGGGACAGTACAGCTGACTGGAAGCGACTGGGGAACGACACCCATCGGACCATTACCGGGAACCGTGGTGGGGTGAGCGTGTGCTGGGATAAGTAGTGGAAATCGGAACAGGGAATCTATGTCTGCATGTGGGGATTGCGGAAGACCTGCCCCACGGGCGTATCCATTATCTTTTTCGCAGCATGGCTGGACAAGGGGAAGGGGGTGGAATGGGTTTCCCACCTACACACTAGCATAACTCCATCCTCTGCAGCCTCAGTTAAGGCCACTGAACTCGTGGCACGCACCCAAAAGCCCCTGCCCACAGCCCCGACAGTGAGGACAAACATGGAGAAGTGCCCTGCCACCACCAAGGGACCTGGGAATGGGCTGGCGGAAAAGGTGCTATACCAGGGGGTATACTACATGGTAGCTTCCGTGATTCTAAACATTACAGAGGTATACTTACCTGAGTGGTGCCCCAAGGAGACAGAACAGCTGTACTTAAAAGCTGTTAAGATAAATGTTCAGGAAATTCTACGAGTTCAATTTTGCCAATGTAGACAAAACAGAACTGTACACTACCCACACTGAGTACTTTAGCAATATGGGGAGACAAAGAAGGGGAGCCTGGAATGATGTTTTTACAGCATATAATACAGGATCCTCTGTGATAAATAGTCTGGATGACAGAATTGCAGACACAAGTAAACGGTTTAAAAACTCAATTACAAAAAATCTTAACAGAGGAGAACACAGTGATGGGCTCAGAGCTACACGACAACCAGGCCATGACGGTCCATCTAAGAGAGATTATTGCTGAGTTGGAAAGGCACGCCAAAACAGTGAATGCACTCATTCGAGAGGATAGGAATGCATCAGACCAGGCTGCACCTAATGAGGTGTGCGTGCTGTTGCTGAGCATGGTTGCTGAGCGAGGGCTGCAGCAACCTGGAGGATTTAAAGCAAGGTTTAGTCCCTTCCTGGAACAGCAACAAGCACCTCGCAGCCCTCCATCCATTTGAGAATTCACTAAGCCCGTGTCAGTTCTGCCTATCCTCTGAAGCCTACCCTGTCCCAGTAGATTGTGGGCGCTCCAACCACACCATCATGGGTATAGCAGTGAGGATGCCGGTCATGGGTGGGACAACCCGATCTGCACTGGTATATAGGGTGGAGAACATTGGAGTCATTCAACGGGGTGCACACATCCGTTTCGCAGCGGTCCCACCTTACGTCATCAAGTGTGAGTACATGATGACAGGTACAGACCTCTCTGGGTGCCAGAGCTGGGGTGCACACGTAATACTGTGTCCCCAGCACTTGAACGCCTATTCCAGACCACAGTGCGGGTTTAAAACTGCTGGTGCATGGCCTATAAACTGTACCATGGAGGTAATGGCACAAGGCCATGTTCCCCCACAGGTAGCATATATAGGGGATGGGACATATTGTGTCACCACAAGTGCACCCCACTACCAACTTGGACAGTACATCCGGTGTCCGGTAAGTGATAGCAGTTTTTGTTTTAAACCCGAGGCAGAAGTTCAAGTGGCCCAGGAATGGATTGTCCCCATTCCTGAACCCCCCACTGTTCACCTCACTGTTAGGGAAAACATTACCAACCTGCAGAGCTCTGTCACACATTTCAGTTACGAAATTCCCCCTCTACCAGAACATCTTACTAAACTACTAAAAGCTGTAGCGTTATCACAAAAGTATTTCTATGCTTTGGAACAGAAAACACACAAGTTAGAGGGAGAGATTCAAGGTATCACAGTCCCACCCTGGTGGAACATTTTCAAAAACAGAGGTCCCTTCATGGGTCAGAATGGCTTCCCACATCCTCATGGTTTGCCAGCTGGGAATAGTGTTGTTCCTGTTGTGCTATGTGGGAGAAAACAGAGTGTGGTAGTGGATGATTGTTTCTCAGACTGGAGGCCTGTGACTAGTGATGTGCCTCAGGGATCTGTGCTGGGATCATTGTTGTTTGTTGTCTATATCAATGATCTGGATGATAATGTGGTAAATTGGATCAGCAAGTTTGCTGATGACACTAAGATTGGAGGTGTTGTGGACAGTGAGGAAGGCTTTCAAAGCTTGCAGAAGGATCTGGACCAACTGGAAAAAGGAGCCAGAAAATGGCAGATGGAATTTAATGCAGAAAAGTGTGAGGTGTTGCATTTTAGAAGGACAAACTAAGGTAGGACATACACAGTAAATGGTAGGGCACTGAGGAGTGCGGAGGAACAAAGGGATACATAGTTCCCTGAAAGTGGCGTCACAGGTAGCCAAGGTTGTAAAGAAAGCTTTTGGCATACTGGCCTTCATAAATCAAAGTATTGAGTATAGGAGTCGGGATGTTATGGTGAGGTTGTATAAGACATTGGTGAGGCCAACTCTGGAGTATTGTGTGCAGTTCTGATCGCCTAACTACAGGAAGGATATCAGTAAGATTGAGAGAGTGCAGAGAAGATTTATTAGGATGTAGCCGGGTCTTAAGGAGTTGAGTTACATGGAAAGATTAAATAGGTTAGGACGTTATTCCTTGGAGCGTAGAAGAAAGAGGGGAGATTTGATAGAAGTTTACAAAATTATGAGAGGTATAGACAGAGTAAATGCGAGTAGGCTCTTTCCACTTAGATGAGGAGAGATAAACATGAGAGGACATGGCGTTAGGGTGAAAGGAGAAAGGTTTAGGGAAAACATTAGGGGGAACTTCTTCACTCAGAGAGTCGTGAGAGTGTGGAACAAGCTGCCATCTGATATGGTAAATGTGGGCTCACTCTTAAGTTTTAAAGATAAATTGGATAGATACATGGATGGGAGAGGTCTGGAGGGTTATGGACTGGGTGCAGGTCAATGGGACTAGCGGAATAATATTTCGGCACAGACTAGAAGGGCTGAATGGCCTGTTTTTCTGTGCAGTAGTGTTCTATGGAAAGGACCTGGAAGAAGCATTATACTAAGGTGGAGAAAGATACACCTGTTTGAACCTTTCATTTTTTTTTGTTTTCCTGAATAAAGATTGTTGGTTTTTTTGTGTTTGGTTATTTTTAAGAAAGACTTTTACGTGTTGTTTTCTTTTAACAAAGATGTATCTGCACCAAATGGGGTGTTGGACCCCCTAAATGTTTGGATGTATGTAAATAACTGTATGTTGCCTATGCATGCTTATGTACACCACATTTTAGAGAATGGGGAATGTATGTGTCATGAGATCTTAGATAGGTAATTACAGGGGAAGATTGACTATGGAGGGTTGGGAATTTTGTTTTTTTTCCAGTATGATACTTGAAGCAAGGTTTAAGTATTACAGGGAGGCTGAAGGGTTCTCAAAATTCTCACATTTTTCATATCATCAACAAGGATGATATCTTGGGGGTATCCTCTTGGACTTTTATGGCAGAGGACCCAACTGCTGAGTTAGATGTAGAACCCTGCAGCCCAAGAAGGCCTGGGACTGGACATGCCTGGGCTTGCTGAGTGCAGTGTGGATTGTTGCCTGTAACCAGACAACGAGAGGAGACAGAATATGCATTCTTCCCTTTAAAACAATCAACCCAGAGAAAGACTTCATCTTACACGAAACTAAAGCCCATCAAAATCTTGCATAAATAATCGCTACTAACTACTAAGGCAGGAAGACAGCAATCAATGCAATTATGCAAACCTATCAATATTCCACATATACAATGGCTAGTTACGGGGACAGGACGAGTTACGGGGACAGGAAGACAATGATAAACATCATGCGAGCCCATTAAAAACAACGAGACAACAATCACCTGAAGAAGCCCAAATCAGACAAAGAACTAACCTTGATTTGATTTCAGATAAGAAATTCAAAAAAACCAGTATAACTGGGCCACCAGTTATGAAATGGGTGGGCAGTTTTGGGCAGTGAGCAGTTTGGAGCGGTTGTAGCTGAGCCAAGTGGAGGTAGGAGATCTGAAGGTTCGCAGGCCCACAGGCAACATCATGGCAAGGGGCACGGGGTGGCAGGCTCAACTGAAGACAACAAGGCCACAATCGCAGCCATCCACGAAGATAGACCACCCACAATCGCGTCCTCCACCCAACTGAAGAACCTTCGCATATTCCACAGACCAGGACCATGTGAAGACGGCAGGCCCCAGAGGACACAAAGAGCGTACCACAAAACTGCAACCGGCTTACCTGGCTGGATTTCGAACTGTCAAGGAACCCTGGTTCAATTTAGTTAGGTTTTGGGGATGGGATAAGGGTAAGGGGATTAGTAGCGTGATTTTTCCCTTGTTATGCCGTGTGTTCCCCATTCTTAATTAAGTGTACTTTGTAGGTCCATGTAATCTCAGTGTAATCCTAATGTTATAAGCTCATTTGTGACTTCAATAAACCCAGTTTTTTTCCTTGCACCAAAACCAGTTGCCTGCTGCACTTTGTCACAACCCCCAAATAAGTCCAAGGTCTAGAACCCAGGGAGTGGGAGCGATTCGGACTGCTCAGAAGTCAGAGGTGAAGCTAACACACATCACCACCCCCTACAGATGCGCACATTTGCGCAGAAATTGCCTGGGCTGATTTCCACTGCCCTTGACCCTTCGCAAATGTCTACGACATTGAGTTCAATGTCAGAACTTGGGCCAGATACACGGGACTTTCCTGGATACTTACCCAGGAAATGTTAACATACCTGGTCTAACTCAGTGATTACCTGGCGTAACTCAACTGAGCAGAACAACTGAGCCCCCAATCACCCTCCAACCTGATCCGACTACCACCCAACTACCACCC
Organism: Carcharodon carcharias; assembly: GCF_017639515.1. Lineage (NCBI taxonomy): Eukaryota > Metazoa > Chordata > Chondrichthyes > Lamniformes > Lamnidae > Carcharodon > Carcharodon carcharias. The sequence continues at coordinate 43,558,560 of NC_054472.1, read as the reverse complement.
CATCCCACCACCCAATTAACCCCCTCCACTACCCAAACATCCCCCAACCACCTGAATGGCTCCCAATTAAGCCATGCCTTGATTTTAAAATCCCTAGCCTTGAACCCACCCTCACAACTCTCCAAGATATCCGAGCTGCCCTAATTCTGATCTCTTCAGCGTCCCCAATGTTAATTGTTCCATGATTGATTGTCATGTCTTCAGCTGCATAGACCCTGAGCTCGAGAATTCCCTCCATTAAGCCCTCCACCTATCTTTCCTCCTTTAAGACACTCCTTAAAATCTACCTCTTTGACCAAGCTTTTCGCCATTGCCCCTAATATCATCTTATATGACTCAGGCCTGAATTTCCGCACAGAGAGGCTCTGTGTTAGCAAAAATGGCGCCAGAAGCCCAAATCTGGAGGACCCACACCTGAACCCGGCCCCCGCCATGTTCACAAGGGGGAAAGGAGGCAGGTCGAACTTTGGACATCCCTGGTTTATGAAGGCAGCGACATTCAGTCTGATCTGATTTTTTCAAGAAGGGAGTGGGAAATACGATGTGCGCACAATATTCCTGGCAGGAGAAGGTCTAAACTTATCACTGGATATGAGGAGCTGTGTGGAGGGGGACATGAGATGGCATGGGGACTGTGTGTGAGGGATGAGTACTGGAGGGCTGTTTATTGTTTTCACAGCTGGGACTAAGTGCCAGAGTACAGAAGTGGTCCTCATGCCTAACCCGCCTCCGCAAATAGCAGCCCTTCTGGCTGCCTACAAACTCTTTCTGGGGATGGCAGGCCAACTCCCTTAAAACCTGGCCACCCAGAATGAAAATCCTAACTTCTGAGGCATTTTTGAAGAATCAGGTTGCAGAGCCAGGAATTCTCCTAACTCTACGCACCTGATGCCAGAGCGAAAATTCAGGCCTCAGTGTCAAACGTTCCTTGATAACACTCCAGTGAAACATTTAATTATGTTAAAAATGCTATATAAATACAAGTTATTGTTCTTGCTTGTTCTGCAACTGCTAAATGAGGCACAGGGGGCAGTAAGCACACCAATCCCAAACCCTTCATGCTAGTTGGTTGGATATGTGCCAATTATGCACTGGCATAATTCTAAACTTTCAATGAACAGACATTCCATTTGGAATAAAATCTCCACTGGAAAAGTGATGCAACCATGGCAACAAGAGAAGTTAAGGACAGCAATAGTCAGAGAAGAAGCTTATATCGTGGCAAAAAAGAGTAGTAAGCTTGAGGACCAGGAGGGTTTGAAAAATCAGCCAAGGATGGATAAGAAACTGATAAAGACAGAGAAAATAGAGCAGCAGACTAACTATCAAGGAATATAAAAACAGGTTTTAGGAGTTTTTAAAAGTGAAAGTAAACATGGTTCCCTCAGAGGCAGAATCAGGAGAAATGATAATGAAGGAGGAGGAAATTACAGGGACATTGGGCTTAATTTTCTCCATGGGCACAGTTCATTGAGGAAAGAACAGGAGCAGGAGGTGAGAGGAGGAGTAGGAAAGGGAGGGTAAGGGAGAATACTTTGACAAGAGGAGTGCCACTAATGCATGACAAGGTGGCCTCCTTCTGCCACCCTCTGGAAAGGGGGAAGAGGACCTCCCTGCTTTCCATCATGGCTTCCAACATTAGATACAAGTTGGCATCACTGAAAAGACGGTCCACCCCGCCCTGCATGCCAGGCCTCTGGCTTCCCTGTGATATCTCACTTCCCTGTGGTGCTGTGGAAGGCTTTGGCACAAACTGCAGATCTCTTCCACAGCCCCAGTGATTGACACATTTGGGTGTCATGGAGGCAGGAAACTTATAGATTTGTGTCAGAAGTGGGATCCACAGCAGCTGATGTAGTATAATAAGTCAATAGTTATGGTAATGAGTTAGTGATGTCTAACATGATGTAACAGTGACATCAGCAGTCATGTTAGAGACTCTGTAGAGCGGATAGAATAGTCTGTACTCAAGACAGATGTGCCTATCTAGTAGCTCATCATGTATCTAGTGTAAATAAAGCAGCTTGAATTAACCTCCCTGAGTTAGATCAGAGTTATTCAAAATTAGATAGGCCACATGACCAATGTATGAAACAAGTCATTGGCTTGAAATTTGAAATGCAGTGGTCTTAGTTTGTAGTTAAATGCGTGGAGTAGTTATTAAGTGAAACCAGGAGTCACAATGGCATGGGCATATATTAGGGAACAACTGATAATAAACTACCTGAAAATTACTCACAGATACTTGGCTGCCTGTCTTAAATATTTGTAGCACTTGAACCTGATAGAAGGCAGCCGGGTCTGCTTTTGGATCAGAAACCTGCCTCCAGGGAGAAACAGCTCAAAGTTCAGATTTTCACAGGGGAAGACCTTAATTGACATGGAAGGCAGTTTTCCTGTCCAATTAGTCAGTGAGGGTTGGAACTGAATCCTATTCAGATGAAGTATGAGATTCATTTAGAGACCCAGCTGTAGTCATCATTGAGGAAGAGGAAGAGATCATGGTTTGTGCCAAAGCCTTCCACAGCACCACAGGGAAGTGAGATGACACAGGGAAGACAGAGGCCTGGCATGCTGGGAAGGGTGGGCCCTCTTTTCAGTGATGCTGACTTGGATATGATGTTGGAGGCCATGATGGAGATGAGTGAGATCTTCTTCCCAGAGGGTGACAGGAGGAAGCCACCTCAACATGCACCACGGGTACCTCTCTCATCCCCTCCCCTTTCTCCTCCTCTCTCAACTCTTGCTCCTGTTCTTTCTCTGATGAGCTGCCTCCTTCCAGGCCTAGCCATCCTCAAGGTCCACATTTCTCTGGAGGGCCATGTTATGCAGAGCACAGCAGACCACCACAATAACCAGGAGGATATTGGAGGGCACCACCTGACCCATCCAGGCACCAAAATCACATCTTCAGAAGCCCAATAGTCTGCTGAATGGTGGTCCTGTGGGGTTCCCCTGGATGGGTCAGTAACCATGTCTTCAAGGTATTTCCCTCATCCCCTAGGATCCATCCATGCACATTGAGGGTTGCAGTGAAGATCTAAGGCAACCTGGATTGGTGGAGAATGTGGGAATCAGGGCAGCCACTATGAAAGTGGGTTCACTCATGGAGGATGCTCTTGTTGTGGTCATAGACGATCTGGGCATTATGAGAGTGGATGGCCTTCCTGTTTATACTTCTCACTGGCCAGTCACTGGGTGCCTTGATAGCAACATGGGTGCAACTGGTGATGTCCTGCACCTGGGGGAATCCAGTGATGGAGGGAAAACCCAATGCCTTCAGTCCCTGCAGTCCTGCGTTCAGTGACCAGGGGATGCAATGGTGTGCAGCTGATTGCAAGATGCCACCAAGGTTTGCAGCTCATCTTTTGAAGGAGCCAGAAGCCAAGAAGCTCAGGGCCACAGGGACTTTGACGGCTTTTAGTGACTCATGCAGCGAGGTCTTCAGCTCTGAAGACACAGAAATCTGTGACCATCCGCTTGAAGTGTCAAAATCTCCTGAGGCACTGGGTCCTGATCATTTCCGGGTAGATCCATCTTCAGTAGTAGATCCTGTGTTGAGGGTATAGCTTCCGTTTCCTTCCTACCCCCTTTCTTTGCCTGTGCCCTTCTGATGCCCATGTTTCCACTTTTCCTGCCAGGCCTAAATTCTGAAAACTCAATGCCAGCTTCAGCCTTCCTTTTAGACAGGTGGACACCCTATTGAGATTGGAATCCTTCCCCTCTGTTCACTTGCCCCCATGATGCCAAAGGGGTAACAATCCCGTTCAAAACCTGGGTGCTGAGTGTCCAACTCCAAGGAAGCTGAGTTCTCCCTGCCACCTGTGCAGTGCCAAGGGCACCTCTTACCAAGTGTTCAGTTCCCCTTTGTTCTGCTGACTCTCCTCTGGGGCCAGGGTGATGTCCTGTGGCAACCTCGGTCGACTCCCCATTGAGCATCAGCCTTTCCTCAGCTGTTTAGAAACCAACAGCTTCTGAAACCTGTCTGCCTATTTAAATATTCTACCTTCCCTCTTCAAAAAGCTGTAAATGAGCTTTCTAAGTAGTTCAAGTGGCTTCAAATGGGAGGAGAACAGGATTTTCCACTCCGCTCTGATGATTATTGTTGGTGCCAGGATTGATGCCTTGAAATTGACATGCCGCCCAGCACCGGTATTTCTGGAGGCCTCAGAAATTCAGCCCATTAAATAAATATTTTGGGTAGAATTTTCAAAATGTAGTCCCTGCCAAAATAGCACAACTATTAGTAAGTAAAGAACCCACTGGCATCTCCAGCAGGTTTTGCTGCAGCTCTTTAATGAGCTATACTATTCTGCTCAGGGAACTCCGAAGCTATCAGGGAGGGCAGGCAGGATGACACAGAATTCGTCAAAGAAAGGATTTCTATTAAAGGGATCCATGGTTTACAATGGCCCAACTGTACATGGATCTTATGAGGCTGCAGCAACCACAGGAATGAAAGTGAGAGACAGCTCCTGGGCCTCTGACATGTACTTGCAGGTCCTGCTGTGGGTCAACATGGGTACAAATGACATAGGAAGAAGCAACAAAGAGCTTCTGTTGAGGGGTTATGAGTAGCTAAGAGCTAACTTAAAAAGAACCACAAAGATAATAATATCTAGATTACCACCTAAGCCACAAGCAAATTGGCATTGGATGAATAAGATTAGAGAGATGAATTGAATGTGTGGCTCAAAGATTGGTGTGCAAGAAATGGGTTTCAATTCATGAGACACCAGCACTGGGGAAAGAGGGAGCTATACCACAGGGACAGCCTTCATCTGAACTGTGCTGGAGCAAGTGTTCTTGTGAATCATATAACTAGGGCTTTGGAGAGGGCTTTAAACTAAATAGCGGGGCGAGGACTTACCTCTATCAGGTCCCCTCTGAACCTTCGCTGCTCCAAGGAAAACAACCCCAACCTATCCAATCTTCCCTCATAGCTTAGACCCTCCAGCCCAGACAGCATCCTGGTAAATTTCCTCTACACCCTCTCCAGTGCAATCACATCCTTCCTATAATGTAGTGACCAGAACTGCACGCAGTACTCCAGCTGTGGCCTAACCAGTGTTTTATACAGCTCCAGCATAATCTCCCTGCTCTTGTCTTTATTAGCTGAGGCATGGAATACAAGTATCCCATATGCCTTCTTAACCACCTTATCTACCTGCCCTGTTACCTTCAGAGATCTGTGGATATGCACACCAAGGTCCCTCTGATCTTCAGTACTTTCCAAGGTCCCAACATTTATAGTGTAATTTCTTGCCTTATTAGCCCTCCCCATGAGCTTTACCTCACACTTTTCCAGGTTGAATTCTAATTGCCACTGCTCTGCCCACCTAGCCAGTCCATTGATATCCTCCTTCAGTTTACAGCTATCCTCCTCACTATTTACCACCCTGCCAATTTTCGTGTCATCCACAAACTCCTTGATCATATCCCCTTCATTAACGTCCAAATCAGTTATGTACACCACAAACAGCAAGGGCCCCAGTACCGAGCCCTGTGAAACCCCACGGGAAATAGACTTACAGTCACAGAAACATCCCTCTACCATCACCTTCTGCTTCCTGCCTCTCAGCCAACTTTGGATCCAAAGTGCCCCTTTGCCTCGGATCCCATGAGCTCTTACTTTCTTGACCAGTATGCCATAAGGAACATTATCAAAAGCCTTGCTAAAGTCCATATAGACCACATCAAATGCATTACCATCATCAACACTCCTAGTTACCTCCTCAAAAAATTCAATCAAATTTGTCAAGCACGACCATGCTGACTATCCCTGATTAATCCGTGTCTCTCCCAAGTGCAGATATATTCCGTCCCTCAGAATTCTTTCTAGTAACTTTCCCACCACCGAGGTTAGACTGACTGTCCTATAATTTCCTGGTCTATCTCTTCCTCCCTTTTTTAATAACAGGACCAGTATTACCAGTCGTCCAGTCCTCTGACACCTAACCTGTGTGGCCAGAGAGGATTTGAAAATTACTGCCAGGGGCCCTGATATCTCTTCCTTTGCCTCACTCCACAGCCTAGGATACATCTCATCTGGGCCTGCGGATTTATACATTTTAAGGCCACTAAACCCGCTCTTACCTCTTCTCTCTCTATGTTAATTTCCTCTAATATTTCACAGCCCTACACCTAATGTCTATACCTGTGTTGTCCTTTTCCATTGTGAAGACCAATGCAAAGTATTCATTGAGGACTATACCCACATCTTCCAAATCCACACACAGATTACCTCTCTGTTCCCTAATTGGCCCTACTCTTTCATTAGTCATTCTCTTGTTCTTTATATATTTAAAAAAACCCTTTGTGTTTTCCTTTATTCTACCCACAAATGCTTTCTCATGCACTCTCTTACCTTTGCTAATTTCCTTTTTAATATCCCCCCCTGCAGTTTTTATATTCCTCTAGAGACTATGCCATATTGTTCCTTTGGAATCTGCCATAAGCTTCTCTTTTTTCCTTAACCTTAACCCTTATGTCCCTTGATATCCAGGGTCCTCCGGAATTGGTCCCCCACTTTGCCTTTATTGGAACATATTTGCCCTGAACTTTTGCTATTTCCTCCTTCAATGCCTCCCACTGGTCTGACAGAGCTTTATCTGCAAGTTGCTGCTCCCAGTCCATATGGGCCAAATCATATCTTATCTTAGTAAAATTAGCCTTTCCCCAGGTTGGAACTTTTATTCCCGGACCAACCTTATCCTTTTTCATAACTATGCTAAATCTATCTGAATTATGGTCACTATCTCCAAAATGCTCCCCTACCTATACACTTACCACCTGCCAGGGCTCATTTCTAAATATTAGGTCCAGAACTGCCCCCTTCCTTGTTGGGCTATGTATCCCTTAACAGTACCTACACTCGAGGATGGAATATCTACCAAGAAATAAAGGGGGCTTGCAAGAGAGGTACTGCGATAATCATTAATCTTCACATTGATGGGACAAATCAAACTGGCAAAAGTAGCCTGGAGGATGAGATCATATAGTGTTTCTAGGACAGTAAAATTATCCTTTCCCCTGTTTAGAACTTTTATTCCCGGACCAACTTTATCTTTTTTCATAACTATGCTAAATCTAACTGAGTTATGGTCACTATCTCCAAAATGCTCCCCTACCTATACACTTCCCACCTGTCCGGTCAATACATCCTGGGAGCTAGCAATGACTTTGGACCTGGTAATAGTGCAGTGAAACAAGATTTATTAAAGGCCTCATTGTTAAAGGATACTCCAGGCAACAGTGATCATAACATGATGGAATTTCAAATTTAGTCTGAGAGTCAGAATTGTGGGTCTGCAACTAATGCCTTAAACTTAAACTATAGGCCAATTAGCCTAACATCTGCCATTGGGAAAATGCTAGAATCCTTTATTGAAGGAGTTAGCAGCAGGACATTTAAAAAAAACATAATTCAAGAAACCATGTTGACTCTGCTTGATTGTAAGAGAAATGGTCTTTAACAAATGGATTCGACTTCCTTGAGGATGTAACAAGCAGGGCAGAGAAAGGAGAACCAGTGGATGAACTGTATTTGATTTTTCAAAAGGTATTAGATAAGGTGCCACATAAAAAGTTACTACACAAGATAAGAGCTTATTGTGTTGGAGATGGTATGTTAGCATGGATTGACTATTGGCTAACAAAAAGGAAACAGAGAGTCAGAATAATTGAGTTATTTTCAGGGTGGCAAACTGTAACTAATGGAGTATCACAGGATAAGTGCTGGGGCCTCAATTATTTACAATCTAAATTAATGACTTGGGTGAAGGGACACATAGTATTGTAGCCATATTTGCTAATGATATGATGGTAAGTAGGAAAGCAAGTTGTGAAAAGGATACAAAGGCTGGAATTTTCAGTCCCCGTTGGCACAGGCGTGAGTGGGCGATATAGCGGGAAGGCCAACAATCGGTTTCACAACGTTGTGAAACCAGTTTGCAACCGTCCGCTCCAACCTTCAACCGGATTTCCCACCGCTGGATGTCGGGAATGTCATTTTAATACATCTGCATATAATTAGAATCACTGCTCACCGGATGCTGGATGATCCAGGCACATTGGTGTATCACAACGGCATTTAAAAAGCATGCACCTGGCGAGCTGAACTTGCAAGGCAAACTCGGAGTTGAGTGCTCACTAACGTTGCACAGTGCTCGCGAGTGTCATCCATTTGACTTCCAGACTGAGGTGCTGCACATTCAGCGAGGGCATAGGCAAATCACATTTTCCCAGCTAGCTGACAGTGTGGTGCCAGGGCAAGAGCTGCACTGCATGTGAGGTGAGTTGAGGGGTCCAAGGGTTGCACTGCAGTTGTGGGGGTGCAAGGCAGCACGGTCTGAGGCAAGTTGAGTAGGGGGGCAAGGGCTGCACTGCAGTTGGGGTGAGTTGCAGGGGCAAGACAACACAGTCTGAAAGTAGTGGGGGGAGGAGGAAAGCAGCCAATGAGCATTTTAGTGGACTGCAGAACAATTGGACAACTGGGCAAGTTGTACAACTCCTTGTGAAAACTGGCCATGGAGCAGTCACTGGTGGAGGCACTCACAGTCCCTTGCAATGTCTTTACTTAGGTTTGGACCAGCCTCCCCCACGGTTCAAGCCAACAACGCAGACTTGTATAAAGTAACCATTCCTCCGCAGCAAAGACAGTTCAGGTGTTGACATTAACATGCTTGGAGTCAGACCTCTAGCTTATCTGCCCGCTCAAGAAATGCAGAAGCCTGAAAGTGCCACCAAGTATTTCAGAGCTTTTCACTCCTCAGACACAGACTGCAAAGTAATGAGTGTTTTAGTGGACTGTAGAACAATTGGACAACTGGGCAAGTTGTACAACTCCTTGTGAAAACTGGCCATGGAGCAGTCACTGGTGGAGGCACTCACAGTCCCTTGCAATGTCTTTACTCAGGTTTGGACCAGCCTCCCCCACGGTTCAAGCCAACAACACAGACTTGCAGTCAGGGTTAGGAGAATGCCTGCACCTGAGCCGAGAGCACAGCATGCATGGGAGAAGCTGCCACCCATCATTCAGGTGGAGTGGGCAGAGGTGGGTGGGGTTTCGGTAGCCTTGCAGCGCACTAAAAACTCTGGCCATCCAAGTGGCAGCCAGTACTCTTAGGCATGCATCAAGGGGCCTTCAGACTTAACCAAAACAGGTTCTTTGTACACCCATACTAACCCAATCACCTCTCTCTTTCACCCTGCAGGAGTATTATTTCAGGATCTTGAAACCTGATGACCTAGCTGTATGCCTGATGGCTTACAGGGAGCGGAGATGAAGCAGAAGAGGAGTGCCTGGCTGGGCAAAGGGAGGAGCAGCACCCTCAAGAAGAAGAGGCAGCTGGGACTCCTGAACTCGCCGCTGAAGAGCCACAGCGAGCTGTCCTGGTCGGTGCCTAGCTGGACCCAGTGTCTATAGATGCCACCTGTCATTGCTACAGATGACCAAGGACTAGTGTCACCAAAGACTGTGCATGTCTAGGGAGCTGGTTGGTCACAAGTACCACCTGCTGCAGGATTTGGTAGCATGGGGGCATGGAGGGAATCCACTGCCAGTGGCCATAAAAGTGACCGTGGCGCTCAATTTTTACACCAGTGGGTTCTTTCAGGGCCCCACAGGTGAGCTGTGCAGGATCTTGCAAGCCTCCACACACAAATGCATCCACGAGGTCATGGATGCCTTCTTCACGAAGACACACAACTTTGCACATTTCATCCGGGATCAGGAAGCAAGAGTACTGGGATTTGTCCAGATCTTAGGTTTCCCACAGATGCAGGGTGCCATCGACTGCACTCATATGGTGCTCATGTCTCCGTGGCAACAAACAGCAAGGACTTCCACTCACTGAATGTTCAGCTAGTGTGCGACCAGCACAAATGCATCCTGCAGGTCTGCGCATGGTTCCCAGGGACTGTCCATGACTCCTACATTCTCAATCGGTCACAGATCTCTGATGTTTTCCAGCGTCCACAGAAGCTGCAGGAATAGCTCCTCGGGGACAAGGGCTGCCCACCGAGGCCGTGGTTGATGACACTCATGCAGCGGCCTCAGACTGCAGCAGAGCGAAGGCACAATGAGGCTCATGCTGTAACTCTCACCTTGGTGGAGCAAACCATCGGGATGCTGAAAATAAGGTTGCAGTGTGTGGACCAGTCTGGTGGAGCCCTGCAATATAGTCCACAGAGGGTGTCACGCATCGTCGTCGCCTGCTGCACCCTTCACAATCTGGCGCTGCAACAGGGAGAGGTGCTGGTGCAGGAGGAGATAGAGGAGCTGCACTTCTCTTCCGATGAGGATGATGGGGATGAGGGTGAGGAGGCCCTCGAAGGTGAGGATGATGGCAATGAAGCCATCACACTGGCCAGACAGGACAGGCATGCTTAGGAAGCCCTCTTGGCTGCTTACATTTGTGGAGGATGATGACGACATGCAGTGGGAACATTCAATAGATCCTGATTCCTGTATGGTTGATGGCACCTCGCTTGCACTCTGTTATCAGGATAATATCATGGAGGTGGTGGGGAAACTTTAACTTCTCCTGATCCTATAGCATCCTACATGAGCTGAGCCCTTCAGGACCACACTGTCACCAGACACAGGTGCTGATATGATGGGGAGGTCTGTGTGCTGGGAACACACAGAGAGAATAATGGAACTCTGTGCCGCTGGTCCAGGACATTCTGGCAGGAATGATTAGCCCCATAGAGGTGCAGGCAGGGCTGATGTGACCAGTGACAGTGAAGGCACACATACCAGTATGCTAGGAAGGTTGCACAAAGCACAGGGAAGAGGCCCTGGACTGAGACACCTGTCTTTATCTTGTGCAGGGGCCAAGGTTTCACATCTGAGTGACACAAACACTGCTCATCAGAACAAGAAGCCATGGGCAAAGAGACATCCTTGGGAGTTTATTTATAATAGCGAACATTATGTACAAGTGATTAACATTAGTGCCCAAGCTTCTTGCATTCCTAATCCTGCCGCTAAATCTTGGTGCACCTCGGCATCCACAGGGGAGATGGAGGCAGCATGTTGACTACTGCACCCTCTCTGTGATGACCTTAGCAGGCATCCTCTAAAGAGTGGAGACCTGGAGGGCTCCGGCCTGCTTTCGGGGTCCTGCTATGTAGCAATGGCACCCTCCTCGGCTTGTGGAGCTGAAGCTGCTGGGGTCACAGCAGAGGGCTTTCGGATGGGCCGGATACACCGGAGTCACCTGGGGGAAATAACTTCCATTATGTGAACATGCTGATCCTCCTCCCCTGGCTGACTCCTTGAGAAGCTGGAGTGAGGTTGATCTGCGCTGCACCACTTTCACGTTGACACTGGTGGAGGTCAACTATGGTGTCAGCGATGGAGTTCAGCCCGCGCAGCAGTGCTGGACTGATGCCCTGGACCAAGGTCTCCATGGCAGCCACCATCCTAGCAGTGTTGACCTTGGTGCGTTGGCATGCTGGTACTATCAACTCAGCCTGAAGGCAGACGGAGTCTGCCATTGTGCCTTGCAAGCTGAGGACTTCTTCCTTCTCAACGTTCCCGGTCTTGCCTTTGCAGCTCCAGCAACCGAGGTATGACCGAGTCCAGAGGCACTTCATCTGACTAGGACTGATATTACTGGCCTCCAGCAGTCCTCAGAGTGCCAGAAACCTGGAAAGTCCCTGCCTCCGCCTGCTGTGGATCAGATAGTGTGATGTGCTCACCAGATTGTGAGCCGAGGCTACTCTAGAACCAGGTACCACTGAGGTGTGTGTGTCTCTAAACTGGTGGAGGGTATGGGTGAACACTGTGATGGGTCTTCAATTACAGTGTCAGCAGATTCATCTACTGAGGTGTCTTCGGGGCTTGAGTCGAGGATCTGGCTTGTGGTCCCCCTTGGCTACTTCCCAGATGTGCCTGCAAAAGCAAGGAGAGGTAATTAGTGCAAGGCAGGGATCTGCAGAAGGGGGGAACTCACTCACAGCATGGTTGATGGACGTTGCACTGCTGGAACATCACTTGGTTGACAACCACCGAACTCTGTACCGCCGAAGTCACCAGAGTTCGGTGGTTGTTAACCAAGTGATGATCCAACAGTGCAACGTCCATCACTGGAACAGTCCTGTTCGCCATCAGCCAGTTGGATGACACTGTTTTCAAAATCTGAGGACCCTGATGTCGGGCCTTCCTCCACCAGTCTGCAACCTCTCTGTTTTGCTGTGTGCCTGCCTGTCCTGCATGAATAAAAATGGAGTGTAGGCAGAATGCCTGCCAGGCCAGATGATAAGGAAGTCTGGCATGTGCGGGTGCTGACTGGTGCCATGGACTGGATGATGACACAATCTTGATATTGTTCATGTTCTTGGTGAAGCCAACATTCTCAAAGATGTACATGTCATCAACGAACCAATGTTCTTGTAGCATGTCCCCTTTTACTGAGCTTTCCTCAGTGCCCAGTGCCACTCTCTGCCTCATAGATGGAAGAAAGAGCTCTCTTCGCCGGTACCACAGGGCAAATGAAGGTGTGTGAGAGAGAGTGAATGATGTCCCTTGAACTGGCAGTGAATGAGATCCCTATGGATGTGTGATGGGTTTGGAAGTGTGAGAGTTGAGAGTGATGAGAAGAGTGACTTACCCTGGCAGAACAGAATGGTTCATTCATCCTCTTTCAGCACTGGTTGGCTGTCCTCTTTTGCAGGACATCGGCACTGATCATCACTGCCATTGCCTCCCATGCCAGATTGGTGACTTTACTTGCTGGTCTTCGCCCAGACCGAGGGTAGAGGACGTCACGGTGGGCTTCCACTATGTCCAGTAGGTGTCCGAGGGAGGTGTCACTAAATTTGGAGGCAGCACATTTCCTCTCTTTGGCAGCCATGACTTTCCAGTAGCTTTCGATCACTTAAAGGGCTTACACAGAACTCCCTAAGTGCTCTGATTATTGAAGGCCTGAGGAGATGGTGAAGTAGGCAATTCAGAGGCCACTGATCCGGTGTTTTTTTGATGAATGCATTATTAATGAGGCGGGATGCGCCGTGAAGGGGACGATAGCTGCCATTGCAGATGGCAGGGTTAGGAAGGTTAAGAAGTAGTAGTAGTGCAGCCTGGGCATGGGAGTTAATCATTTATACATAATGTTCACTATTCTCAATAAACTCCCAAGAATGTGTCCTTGCCTATGGCTCCTTGTTATGATGAGCGATGTTCGTGTCACTCAGATATGAAACCTTTGTTCCTGCACAAGATAAAAGGCAGGTGTCTTAGTCCAGGGCCTCTTCCATTTGCAGTGTGTAACTTCAGACCAAAGTTGTGGCCTGACTTCACACTCACGGGACACGTTACTGACGCCTGCACCTCGATGGTGCTTGTCATTGCTGCCAGAATGTTGCGGGCAAGCGTCACAGAGTTCCGTCATTCTCTGTGTTCTCAGAACCTTTGAAGTGGGGCTGGCCTCCATCTCTTCAGCATCTGTGACCGGTGATGCTGTGCTCCTGAAGGGGTCAGGTGCTGAAAGCTGACAAAGGATCAGGTGCATTTGAAATTTCAAGGCTGCATCTCCATGATATGCCCCTGATCACAGAGCACAAACGAGCTGCCCTTGGCCCGACAGGAGTCAGACATTCACAGAAGCTATGTGAAGATCTATGGAGTGTCCACACTGCATGTCGCCATCATCTTCCTGGAATCCAGCAACTGTTCGGGCCTCTGCTGCGTCTCTATGATATGAATCTGAGCACTGAGGGAAGTGCGCTGCCATCAGCGTCAATCATTCACGGGTGCAAGATGAGGATGTCAGGACAGTCCTCACTGTATCCTGTCATCATCCTCCACCAATCTTGGGGCTATGAGGGCCTCCCCAGTGTCCCTGCCTCATCAGGCCACTGCGATGGCCTCATCGCCGGCATCATCGCATTCAAGGACCTCATTATCATTATCCCCTCCAACATCCTCAGAGGAGGAGACATGCACCTTTTCCATTTCCTCCTCAGCCAGCCTCCCCCTGTTGCATAACTCTGGGGACTCTATTGCAGCGGCTCCACTGGACTTGTTGAGGCACCGGAACCTCATTTTTAAAATGTCTATTGTTTGCTTCACCAAAGTCCATGTCGCGGCATGAGATTCCTTATACCTTCACTCTGCTGCAGTCCGGGGCCACCATATGGGCATAACCAGCAACACAGGAGTCAATTGTGGGTAGCCCTTGACATGTGGAGCCAACTCTGCAGCCTCTCTGAACCCTGGAAGATGTCAGGGAACTGAGACCTGCTAAGGACGTAAGAGTCGTGGACAATCCCTGGGAATCACGTGCAGACCTATAGAACGCGTTTGTGGTGGTCGCACACCAGCTGAACATTCAGTGAATGGAAGACCTTGCGGTCAACTTAATAGATCTGCATGGCAACAAGCAGTCAAAGTGCCACGGAAGTGCAGTCGATGGCACCCTGCGCCTGTGGAAAACCAGAGATTTGTACAAGTCCTAGCGCTCTTGCTTCCTGGCTTTCTTGCTTCTGGATGAAATGCACAAAGTTCTGTGCCTTCATGAAGATGGCATCTGTGACCTCCTGGATACACTTGTGTGTGTATGCTTGCGAGATCCCACACAGGTCCTTGTGGAGCAATGGAAGGAGCCACTGCTGTAAAAATTGAGTGCCATGGTCACTTTCACGGCCACTGGCAGTGGATGCCCTCCGCATCCCCATGGCACCAAATCCTGCAGCAGGAGGCATATATGACCAACTAGTTCCCTAGACATAGAGTCTTCGGTGACATTGGTTCTCAGTCAGCTTCAGGAATGACATTCACTGTACATAGTCACTGGGTCTAGCGAAGCACCGACAAGCGATGGCTCTCTGTGGATCTTCAGCTGTGTGGGCAGCAGGCCGTGCCACCCCTACATCTTGAGGGAGATGCTCCTCCCTTTGCCAAACCAAGCGCCTCCACTACACTCTTCTTCTTCTCTGCTCCCTGTAAGCCATGAGGCTTATCCCTAACTCAGCAGGCTCCATGATTCTGACACGCTCCTCCTACGCGGCCCAGCATTTACAGGTGGAGCGACGGATCACAAACAGGTTTCATGATGGCATGAAACCAATTTTGGTCTTCTTGCCATATTGTCCCCCGCCCCCCACTCCGGCCATTATGACGCCAAAGAGACTGACTTTCCCACCGCTCCGTCTCAACCTATCTGCACTGTGATATGGTTGACTACATCATCCTCCGCAAAGACTTCGCCACTGCCATCCAGCTGGCTGGGACTGCCTTCACATGGTTCCATTGTTATCATAGCCAGAGAATCTTCCTGCTCCTGTGCCATTACCTCTGGTGTCTCCCAAGGATCTATTCTTGGCCCTCTCCTATTTCTCATTGACATGCTGCCTTTTAGCAACATCATTCAAAGGCAGTGTTCCTTTTCACATGTATACTGATGACACCTAGCTCTACCTCACCACCACCTCTTCAAACTGTCACTAAATTATTAGGCTCCTTATCCAACATCTAAATGCTGGATGAGTAGAAATTTTCTCCAATTAAATATTAGGAAACTGAAACCATTGTTTTGATCTCCACACCAAACTATAATTCCCTAGCTACCAACATCCTCTCTCTCCCTAACAATGGTTGGATCTTAAGGACCAGGCCTTTTATTTTTGAGACATTTTTGAAGCTTCCAAAATGGTGGGCGGGACCCAGATTTGGAAGTTCTGCCCCTATTTCTGACAGGTCTAGGTTTTGCTGATAGGGGAAAAGGAGTGGCCATGATTGGCCAACATGAGAAAAATCCAAACTCAGCAGGGTCATTTCAACTCAGTACTGAGTTTAAACAGACACGGTGGCTGCTGAAGAAGACTTAACCCACAGTGTGGGAGTCAGGAATTTATGGAGTAGACATAAAGGCTCTTGAACAACAGATAAGGTCTGCACAACTCTTCAGGATGTGAAGTTATTTTATCCCCGACCCTTTAAAAATGAAGAAGAGCCTGCAGGTTTCAGTGAGCTAAAAAATAACTGTTTTATTTGTTTCAGTAACAGTGTTGACATTTTCCTAAGGGTTCTTTAAGAATAACTGGCTGATTTCTGAAATCTACAATTATCTCAGCAAGGGGATTCCATTCAAAGCATAACTATTACATATTTTGGCAAGATATTCCACCTTATATTTATTGATACTTGAGAGCATTTGAAAAGGGGACAGGAATCTGGAGCTTGGCAGGTGTTAGATTATGGCAACACTTCAGTTGTTGGGGGTGGGGTACATGTTACTAATGCCTAACAACACTGGGGGTGGGGGGAGAGGTTTTGTGAAAGCAGTTATGATAGTTGGCATTTAGAAGGACTCCAGAAGACAACTAGGCCTGATAACACACAACACACAAAGCACTGGGATCTGGTCTATAGTCTGACAACACTTAGGGTGGTGTTTGGTTAAGCCCAAGTGGTGCACTAGAACTCAGCAACATGTGATGTGGATGTGATGCAGCTCATCAGAAATTGGGACCTGATAACTTGAGGAATGCTGGGTACTGCCATGCCTATTAACTAATAAAAGCCTCAAAATTCCTCTAGCTGCTTTTTTGGGTTATTGTTCATTGGATTGACATGCATCAAGTGGCACGGGTGCCCTCTGAGAATTACAGTTCAGTAACATATTGAGCTGCTTCATTTAGGTACACAATATAAACTGCTGGTATGGAGGAAAACTTCAGGACTCAGAGAAGGCAGCATTTCATAATTGTATATCATACAATCATACCATACAGTTAAATTATCATTTTTTCTACAACTATATGAGGAAAAATTGGGTCAGGCTGGAAAACAGGCAGGGATCAAGGTACACAATTTACCAAAGTCTGTTTGTAGCGATGCAGACAGTGTGCAAATCTCAAACTGCCTGCTATTCAAATGATAGTGGCATACAGCCCAGTGCTAAGCAAGTGGCATATTGGCTGCACACCTTAGCAGGGAGCCCAAGTTTATGCAAGGTTAGCACCATATAAAACTAGCATGCACACATAGAAGCCAGCCGGCACCTCTTGAATGTGAAGCATATTCTGGCTCTGAACCAGCTGCAGTTTATTCTCTCAGGTCCAACCCTAACAATATCAAACCTGCAGAAAGGGGCCAGGATTTTCCGACACCGCCTTGGCAGGACCCACTGTGGGGAATGCAGCGGGCCAGTCAAAATTCCATTGACTTTCAGTGGGGCTGGAAGGTCCTGGCAGCGGACAAGGCCAGAAAATCCCAGCCAAATTGGTGCTGTTTTCTGGAACATTGACCTCTACATAGCACAGATCAAATGCACTTTTTTGACACTTCCTCCTACCTCCCTGATCCAGGAACCCTCTACCAAATATCAAGCCATTGTGCCCATGACTGACATTGTCTTCATTTCCTCTGGAGATCTTTCCTCCACAGTGCTGAGTTCAAAATAGACCCCATTTTCACTGGAACAAGGGCCTTATCCTGCAATGAGGGAGTTACAGCTGTTTAAAGAGGTTGGAAATATTCTTGAAGGGTGAATAAGGTTTTTATAACTGTCAACCTGTCAAGTTATTTAAATGGTCAGCCCTTTAAAATTAAAAAAAGACTTGTCTGCCTGTGCCTTTGAAAGTTGAAAGATTTTGCTTCTACCAGTTTCAATAGCTGTTTCTTGACATAACCCTAAGTAAAATCATGGCATTATTAATGTTTTACTGCTTTCCATAATGTATCATTTTCATGGGCTGGGGGGATGTAAATTCATGGTTTGATTTACAGCTTAAAGAGGTTATTAAAGGATCAGCTGTCCATGATGTGGAGTTGAGTGCAAGTATTTGTTTTTATGCAGGATTAAGTACTTGAGAGGATTGAAATATATTGAATTGGCGTGTTTATTTTTATATAGTTAAGTCTGTAATAGATATTTACAACTTTATTTTATTTCACCTCAACATGGCTCCTGAGGTCTGCCTATAGTGGATGTTGGGTGATAAAAGCAAAATACTGCGGATGCTGGAAATCTGAAAAAAAACAAAAATAGCTGGAAAAACTGAAGAAGAGTCATACGGACTCGAAACATTAACTGTATTCCTCTCCGCAGATGCTGTCAGACGTGCTAAGTTTTTCCGGCTATTTTTGTGGATATTGGGTGGTTTGGCAATGGAGGATGTAAAGGCATTGGTGGGGGGCATGAGTTGATACTAAGTTGACATAGTGGCTATAAGAACGGGACATGGGGATGTTGTTGGAGGGATCATGAGTTGGCGTGCTGGCACTAAATTGGCATTAGGGCTATAGGGGGCCAAGGGGATGGAGGGTTCATGAGTTGGCATAAGTTGGCACTAAGTTGACATAGGGCTTATAAGGAACTATGTGGGTGGTTGGAGGGCATAAGTTGACATGGCGGGTATGAGAGGCCATGGGGTATGGTTTGGCATGAGTTGGCATGTATCAGTATAGGCAGATGGTGGGGGTGTGAGAGGGTGTTAGGTGTATGGACTAGAGGGCTTAATGTTCAAGTAAGCAACTGGAATGAAGTCAGAGAACTGAGGCAAGCCTTTTAAACAGCCCACCTCAGCACTCATCAGCCACTGTGACTCCATAGATCCCATCATTTCAGGCACATTTCCCAGGAGCGGATGCAGTGAGCCGGGAAATTTCTCGATGCCTGTTTATTGACTCTGGAGTGAAAATCCAGGCCTCTGTAACAGTATCATAATGAGCTTCATTGGTATTGCATTAATGTCATATGCATTAATGCATATGTAATGAATTATTGGTACACCAGGGCCTGAATTTTCACTCCCGGGTTGGAAGTGCAGAGCTGGGACATTTCTCAGCTCAATGTATCCCACAAGTTGGGATTTTTGTTCCAAGGTGACGGAGTTCTCTGGGAGTTGGGCCAGGTATCCCCGGAATTAGTGCGGAGGATGGCAGGTGTTGAAGTCAGTAGGGCGCACCAACTTTGTAACCAGCCCTCAGTCATACCCACTCACCACCCTCACCCAGCATACACATGCCCTATTCCCAAGCCATGCCAATTCGTACCACCTTATGCCCCCATCCACCCCGCCATGGCCTCTCATACTCTCCATGCCTCTACCCATGGCCCTTCATACCATCCATACCTATTCCCATCTGTTCACCCCCATTGCTCTTCATATCCTCCATGCCAAGCTATGCCCCTCACCAACCCCCATGGCCCTTTTTAGCACTATACTAACTTATTGCCAACTCATGTTAACCCATGCATCCCCATCCACCACCCTTATCCTTTACATCTAAAATGCCAACTCACCCAGTATCCACAATAGGATCTCAGAACCAATGCTGAAATTAAATAAAATGAAGTTCCAAGTGACTTTTTAAAAAATAATCACTCACTCATAAAAACCCATTTACCACATTTTCATTCCTTCAACTACATTATCCCTTATAAAAACAAACATTTCATTCAATTGCACAATCTCTTACAACAACTAGCATTGGAATACATAGTCCCATGTCAAAGAGTCCATAACAACTTGGAGCTGTCAATCAACCTTTGAACTGGCAAGCATCCTAATGTCATAATGGAGTGTTGTGAAAGCAGTCATGCAGCACTAATCCAGTAATGGCAATACTAAGGCTTATGTCAACAGACAGAGTGAAATAGCAATCTTTTTGTTAAACACTTCAGACAGTTTTTTCAAAGCGTTAACAGGTAGAAATTTTCAATGCCTTGACAGCTCCCTTTGACAGTTCATCTTAACATTTTTGACAGTTGCTTTTGACAATTCTAATGAACTTCACAGTTCCAATGAATTGATGCACTTTTTATGCACATTCATGTGTATTTTTAAAATCCCAAAGTGCAAGTGACCTCTCCCAAATGGCACCTGACCTGGGGCCATATGCAAAGGTTTTCCAAAAAAAATCCACAAAGTTCAAAGCTGCTCCTACCGGGTCTATTCTGCACATGTTGGATTTCAGACACCTCTCACAAAAATCACAGGAGTGCCCGCTAGAAAACGGAGCCAGCATGAAGAGTATGGTATAGTAAAAAAAATGTATGATCGGCACTATTGTTTTATGTGCCTGCATGCCATTGTAATGTAAAGGTGCTCAGCAGAGCAAGGGTTAATGTGGCACTGGAGAATAGCACTGTCCATGGTATGATACATAGCAATGAGAGGACTGTCTGGAGGGAACATTCTGGAACCAACCTGAATGGAGGCAACAGCATCATACATGACAGTTACCTGGAATCTGTAAATAGTTAAAGGTTAACAATAAATGGTTCATGTTTAAATATACAACTCTCAATATCTCATTGTTGAGGCACCATCACGTGCCATAGTACAACATCGTTGGCAGCCGTGGGATATCAGCGCTATCGGCATATTACAACAGGTACCATTGTTCCATGTCCATGTTGTGGCGTGAGAAAACCTCAATGGCACCAAGATTGTCTGGCCAAGTGCCACTCCTGCCACAAGAGGGGGCATTTTAAAAATAGTATGCTGCGGCAGCAGAAAACTTCCATTTTCAGGTCAAAATTTTAAATGGAAACCAATCAGGTCAAGCAGTATCCAGGAAATAGAAGATACAGAGGAACACCAAGTGCCTATCTTTGGTGAAGTTGCAAGGACACCTCTTGGACTGCGGACATCATAGTCAATGGTCACAAAGCCAATTTTAAATTGGACACAGGTGCAGGAGTGTCCATTCTGTTCTACTAAAGCCTGAATTTCTCCAATCATCTATGACTTGAATGCATGGTCCAGGGGGCACTCCACTCAATGTGCAAGGACAGATGAATGCAACACTTAATTATAAGTGAAGAGAAATTACATAAATTCTCTGTTATCCCAAATCAAGAGGGTAAATCACTGAACCAGAGAACCCGCTCAGATTTGCAACTTCTTTATAAGTTAGAAGAACTGAATAACCATGACAAATTAGATAGCCAACATTTTTTCTGGATCTAGAGAAGCTCCACACAGCTTACTACATAACTTTAAAGCCAAGTGCCATGCCGGTGTATTTAGTTAGCCCCCAAAAGGTTCCCCACCCTCTCTTGGAAAAGGTGAGACAAGAGATCAACTCCATGCTATACCAGGGAGTGATATTGCTGGTAACACAACCCATTTCTTGGTGCTCTGGCATAGTACCTGTACCCAAGTCTAATGGCTCACTTTGTATTTTTGCTGACGACACACATTTGAACAAGGTTGTAGAGAGACAGAAGTCCACCCCATGGCATCTGTCAATGAAAACTTAGTGAAGTTTGTGAGGAGCTCGGTTTTCACTAAACTTGATACACCTGGTGTTTTCTGGCAGCTCCCATTAGACAAGGCATCAAAACTCATAATCGCATTTATCACACCCTTTGTCTGTTTTAACCGCCTAACATTTGGAATTGCCTTAGCACCCAAAAATTTTCAACGTATCATGACTGGCATTTTGAAAGGGCTGGATGGAATTATCTGCCACATGAATGATATTTTCATTCAAGGATCCACCACTGAGGAGCACAATTGCACGGTGCAAGCAGCATTACAATGGTTGTAGTCCACAGGCTTTACACTTAATCATAAATGCAAGTTCTCTAAACTCACTATCAACTTCTTAGGTCATATTATTCATACATCTGGTGTCAAAGCAGGTTCTCAGAAAACTGTAGCCATCAAGAATTTCCCCTTAACGTTGCAGAGTTTCAATGTTTTATGGGCAATCAGCTGGGTAAGTTCCTGCCCAGTCTTGGACATGTCAAGGAACCATTGCACCAACTCCTGATGCAGGACCAGGCCTAGTACTGGGACGAACACCAGAAGGCACACATCATAAAGACATGGTCATGTCAATGGAAGCACTGCTCGTTATGACCCAGACATATCCACCATAGTCTCAACTGATGTGTCATACATTGGCCTAGGGGCTGTTTTGTTCTCAATTCAGCGAGATGACTCTGGAAGACTGGTATATTATGCCTTCAGGACACTGACAGAAACAGAGCAACAGTATATTGTCATTGGGAAAAAAAAGAAGCCCTTGCTGGCACATGGGCCAGCGAAAAGTTTCCAGATAATGTCTCGAGACATCAAATTTATGATCCAGACCAATCATAAGCCATCAGTTACTCTGCTTAACACCAAGGCATTAACAAAGATGCCACTCTGCACTCAAAGGTTTTGATTACAGCTCATGAGGTTTCATGCCATACAGAATACATCCAGGCTAAGCACCAGACCACAGCTGATGCATTGTCCCTCATCCCTGTAGGGAAACCAGCACACAACGATATACACTTTGCTGAAGAAATGGAGCCCTAAGTCTGCTTGTTTACTAGGTCCTTTCTGGCAACCATCCAGAAACTACAAGAAATTCAGGCAGCTCAGAAAGCTGATGCCAAGTGTGCACAAATGCAAGAGTACTATACTACTGGATGGCATGCGTAAGTTGCCAGCAATTATATTCTGAAGCAGTACTTTGAACAGTGTTATCACTTTAGCCTCATGGATAACTTGTTATTCTACAATGACTGGGTTGTCATTCCCAGGATCCCCAGGCTAGACTTTCTCCAATGGCTGTACCAGCAACACCTGGGTATCACTAAGTGCAGGGCTAGAGCCCGCAATTCAGGTGACCAGGTATCTCCAAAGCTATTGGAAGACATGGTTTCCGATTGTACTGCTTGTGCAATCCATAAACAAGACCCAAGGGCATTATGCTCTTAACCTTCTACCACAGGAAACAAGAACACAATCTGGCAGACTAGTCTTTCCCTATGATCAGGGAATGGGACAGTCATTTGATTGGGCGGGGGTGGGTGAGGGGAGAGCAAGGGAAAGCGAGATGTGTAAATAGTTAATGTTAATGAGACTTTGGGGGGGGTAGTATAAGGGGTTAATAGCTATTATGCTATTGGTTGAGTACATCATCAGTGATGTCAGATCACATGGAACTGGAACAAGAGGGAAGAAGGCTCTGCTGGACTCCTGCTAAAGTCTCTAAATAGTCAACAAATATTCACTAGTTTGTAACAGCATGGTTTCCAGTTCTCTTCTATCAAAGGCACCCAGAGCCTGGTCATGATAATAATACAATTATCAAGTCAATCATTTGGCTGCTGCATAGGGGACTTACTGTGTGAAAATTGACTGTCATGGTTCTATGCAACAACAGTGACTGCAGGTCAAAGTAATTTATTGGTGTAAAGCACCTTGCAATGTGCAAAGCACGAAATAAATGCAAGTTCTTTATAAAGTGTCATCTTAACTGATGTCATTATCAGTGCTACTTTAATCAGGAGGTTTTCTGTGTAACACCAAGAACAGGGCAAAACCTGGCTGATCACTGATGGGTGAATACAGGTGACTGTATTAAACAAACGCTATGCCAATTATTTGCAAAGCTATTCCTGTTCCTCTGTTTAGGGAACCACTTATGTATTTGTGCATAGGTCAGCTATACATGCACATAGCTGCTCTTTAATAGCTCTCATTCCAGTTTTAGACTGAGAACATCCTGTTTACCATCTCTTTCATCTCTAAAGTTAGTCATGGTCAGCATGTGCTTATTGGGAGAACTCTCAACGCTGAACTGGAAAATTATGGGCTCAAAACCCCCTCCAAACACTTAAATGGATAATTCATAATTGATGGAATGTTGCATTGTCTTTTAGTTAAGATGTTAAACTGAGGTCTAGTCTGCTTCTCATGTGAATGTAGAAAATCCTTTGACAATTTCTGTAGAAGAGCCAGGCATTGTTCCTAGTGTTCCCCAACCAACACAATAAAATAGAGGTTATCTAATAATTTTTCACACAAATAAGGTAGTGTCAATCTGGAATTTACTCTCTCAAAGGCTGTGCATGCTGAATCTACTGAAAGATGGATAGATTTTTGTTGGGCAAGGGTAAAATGGGATATGAAGCAAAAGGTTCAGAAATGAACTTGAGGTAATAGATCAGCTATGATCTATTTGATTGATAAAACAGGTTCCTGTGTTCCAAAACATTAGCACGCAGGTACAGCAAATAATTAGGAAGGAAAATGGAATGTTGACCTATCAGATGAGGGAGATGGAGTATAAACATAAGGAAGTCTTGTTATAATTGTACAGGGTAGAATTGCATACAGTTTTGGTCCAGTTATTTAAAGAGGCATTGGAGACTGTTCAGAGAAGATTCATGAGGTTGACTCCGAGGGAAAGTTTTTTTTTAATTCTTTATGACAGCATCATTGTTCAAGGTCAGCATTTATTGCCCATCCCACATTTCTCTTGAACAAAGTGACTTGTTAGGCCATGCCAGTTGAGAATGGCAGATTTCCTTACCTAAATGAGTAAACCAGATGGGTTATTATGGCAATCAATGATAGTTTCATGGTCACCATGACCGAGAATACCTTTCAATTCCAATTTTTTATTAATTTGTATTTAACTTCCATCTGCTACCATGGTGAGATTTGAACCCATGTCCCCAAAGCATTAGCCTGGGCCTCTGGACCTATTTATATGGTGCTTTTCACAACTGCCTGACCTATCAAAGTGCTTTACAGCCAATTATATATTTTTTTAAATCTGATCAGTCATAATGTAAGAAACAGGACAGCCAATTTATGCACAGTAAACTCCCAGAAACAGCTATTTTATAATGACCAGATAATCTCCTTTTGTGATGTTGATTCAAAAATATTGACCAGCACATGGGGGAATAACTCTGCTGCTCTCTTCTCAAATAGTGGCATGGGATGGTTTACATTTGCCCAAGCAGAAAGTTGGATCCTCAGTTTAATTTTCTTTTTCTCCAGTTTTGATTTGTGCTCAATTTATAAAATCCAGTTCTAATTTCTCCTTTTTTGTTTTAACCTCAGGCATTAAAAATGCTCCTGATTGCGAGGTGGGGAATAGAGTGTTGCTGCAGGATCTATTGCAGCCTAAAGGATAAAACTTCATCTCAGTAGTTCTTTCAGTTCGAGTATTACCTCTTCTTATTCTAAAAGTATCTGTGGTGCTACAAGGCAGTCAGCTTCTATCCTTCTTGCTTTACAAGTTGTGCTATGAAAGTGCTGCTAGAGGAGGTTCGGCAGAGGAGGGAGGTTCGGCAGAGGAGGGAGGATCGGCAGAGGAGGGAGGATCGGCAGAGGAGGGAGGTTCGCTTTGAAAGGGCTGCAACTTCCGAACTCCTCGGCATCGTATTTGGGGGGTACCCCAAAGATGCACTGGGGTACCCCAAAGATGCACTGGGGAATCCCTCTTGGAAGTTCCCAGGTAAGCGATTGCACAGCAACTGCTCAGAATTATTAACTTCCTCTGCACAATTGTCCTGCTCTGGGAACCATCCGGAATTCCGATTTAAATTGCAAACATCAGATGGTTCCACCAGGGTTACACCAATAGTCACTCAGAAAATGTTAGAAGAATTAAAACCTCTTCCAACTTCTAGGTAACTATTGTAAGCACCCACGGGACTCCCCCCTCCACCCACACCCCCAGACCGACCCCCACGGGACTCCCCCCCACTCACACACCCAGACCGACCCCCACGGGACTCCCACCCCCAGACCGACACCCACGGGACTCCCACCCCGACACCGACCCTCACGGGTCTCCCGCCCCCAGACCGACCCCCACGGGACTCCCGCCCCAAGACCTCCAGACCGACCCCCACGGGACTCCCGCCCCACACCCCCAGACTGACCCTCACGGGACTCCCACACCCACACCCCCAGACCGACCCCCACGGGACTCCCACCCCCACACCCCCAGAATGACCGCCACGGGACTCCCCCCCCCAGACCGACCCCCACAGGACTTCCACCCCCAGACCGACCCCCACGGGACTCCCGCCCCCACACCGACCCCCACGGGACTCCTGCCCCCAGACCGACCCCCACGGGTCTCCCCCCCCAACACCCCCAGACCGACCCCCACGGGACTCCCGCCCCCAGACCGACCCCCACAGGACTCCCACCCCCACACCCCCAGATCAACTGCCACAGGACTCCCACCCCACATCCCCAAACCGACCCCCACAGGACTCCATACCACATCTTCCCACACCCCCGACCTCCCCCCCTCCACACCCCCGACCTCCTACTCACACCCAACCCTCAATCTCCAACCCCCCCCCAACCCAAACAATCCCCAAAAGCCCCCCCCCAACCCCCAACCTCCGACTTCTAACCTCCAGCTGCCCAGCACTCTGACCTCCACTCAACACCCCTCCAACCTCCCCACCCCTCCTAATTTGACCCTCCCCCCCCCCCACACTCCAAGCCCCCTACGTCCCACTCCCTCCAACCTAGGACCTCCACCACACCCCACCCGACCTCTGATCCCCTCCCCCATCCCCCAAATCCCATCTTTACCTTAGACACTTACAGGCCAGGGAGAAGATAAGTTTCAGTGGGCTCTTTAAACTTACCTGCTTGACAGCAGTTAGTGCTGTAAAAAAGGCCTCCTTGAATCCACTGGACCTGCACTTTGCTGGGGCCTACGAGGAGTATTTCAATGCAAGCCCCAAGCAGCTCTGGCAAACGCAAGTGTCAGTGTAATTTAAGGGCTGCTAAGAATGTATTTATTTCTTCCAATTCCTGTGGGCCATTTCTTTCCGATGCCAGTCAGAAGTTATGGCCCAATATATCAGTAATGCGCTCAGGCTTGGTTTAGGTGACTACGTGGACCTTATAGTGCTGATGCACAGATCATTTTCTAAGATAATGTATTAATGTTATCGGCTATAATTGCAGAGGATAACCCTGATCTCCTAGGGTATTTTGCAAGAATTCTGCACCAAGGAGGAAGAGTTGTGGCACATTGGCTTACTAGGGAAGTGAGCATTCACTTAGTGGCAAAAAAGCGCCAGAGATTGAAATCTATTTCTATTGTAATTTGTACACAACTGGTTAGCAATTGTTCATATCCTCCCAGTGGTAGCCTGGTATGACCATGAAGTGCTTGTGACCCTTACAAAGTGTTACCTATGGTGCAAATGAACAACTAATATTACCTGGTGCCATGTCCTTTGGAAACAAGAAGTTTCTGAAGCACAGCTTCTGGGGAGAAATGTGCCAACATATTCTTACGTGCATTTTGCTGTGTACCTGCAGCACTGCCTGGCTAATCTGACATCCTTCACTTTTCCTCCTGCTCTTCCAAAACAGAGAAATTTTCAATAGCAAATGGGGCATCTGAGCTAATGACACAAAGGCAGACGTGAAAATATTTGGCAACAGCCAAAAAAAACCCACCAAAATCAAGTCATAAAAAAAAATTTCTGCAAATCCTTGCAATTTAACTGCTGGGCTTCCATCCTTTTTCCAGCACCCATAACCCTGGGCATTCCTTTCATTCAAGTGAGAACAGAAACTGGTGGTTACTAAGGCAGAAATGACGGAAAATGCAATTCATCCATATCACCTCATTGCATAAACCTGGCCATAAATGGGCCAGGTCCTGAAATGGATGGAGTTGACTAGAACAGAATTCTGGTGTTATGCCAGGAAATTATGACTGAGTGACAGCTACCTACAACTTCACCAGCTAACCACAGACTATTTAAAGAAGATCTGTTTTTAAAATAAATACAGGAAAAGACACAGATCAAAAATGGCTGCCATAAGTCACCTGATGGCTGATACTGTAAAGTTGAACGCTTCTCTGGAAAGTCTATATGAATTTCACTGCAGACCTGTTACATTGAACTTCACACCTGGGAGGTGTCAGGATCCACTTCAAACAGGGACATTCTTGAAAGGAAGATATTAAAAGGTGCAAAATACTAGACTTTGATCAGATATTCAGATATTCAAAATCCTTGTAGAGGAAGAAATAACCCCCATATCCTGTTGATTTATATCTTGAAATGTGTCAAAGGTTTCAGAGATGCAAAGATCAAACAATGGGATTACTTGGTCTACAGCAATGAGTGCGAGAAATGCTAATTGAATTCCCTTCTGGGCTTATCCAGACAGGAGATTAAAAACTGGTTTTGCCAAGCAAAGAGAAAGAAAAAGCAGGAGGAGAAAGGAACATGACAGTCATCTGAAGACACTGCTGGAAAAGAGTAAGAAAAGTATCTTTCTTGCTGTCTTTTAAAGCTAAAAGGGTATCTTTAACAAAGTGTAGATCTGAACAAAGTCAACTCCAAAATTCTACTGGAAACCACCTAACAGCCACAACATTCAATAATCTATGCTTCAAAAACAAGCAAAGGACTTTTTCATACATTCTTTTAACTTTTAATTGGACTAACTGTCTTACTTCTGATATGTGTGCGTGCACTTGTGCGTGTGCGACTAGGTCATTGTTTATTATTTTTTCTCCGGTTTAGTAACTAATAAACTTAACTTTTTTTGACTCAAGAAAACCTGGTTTCATTGGCTCCTCATTAATAAATAAATACATTTGGATTAGAAAAAGCATGTATGGAGAAAACAAATTTTAAAACCTTGTTGCGACTAACCCGGTGGGGGGCGGGGAGATTCGCTGAATAGAAGGGGAGCCAACTCACTCCTCCTCACCTGGTCAAAACACTGGTCCAATATGTGCTTCTGACTATTATATTTACATGGCTGTGTACTGTCTTGACTTGCAATGCAGAATATTTCATATCATCCCTTTATTTTGCCATTACTTAACCCCAAAGTTACAGCCTCCTATAATGGCTAAGATGATGACTGCTCCTTTGTGCAATATTATGCAAAAAAAAGGATCCATCTCACTTCAAAGATCCCAAAAGTCCTTCTTCCTGCCCAATAATTAATTAAATATGCTTATATTTTGTTAAATACCTTCACAACTAATCACATTGCTAATGATGAATATAAATGCGAGTTGAGGAAGTCTCAATTGAAAAATCCAGATTTCAACTTGGAGTATCCAGGACTCACTGTCCAATCTGTGGACGTCTATCTGAGCAAAAATTGGCCTCATCAGCTATCCATAAACTCATTGCAAAAATTGAAGTGATAAGCTGTCTGTCTTTTTCGACATCGAAGGATGATTTAGGACAACTTCCTAAGAATTAGAACAAAGACTTATCTCCTCACCTTTCTGATGGACACCCACCATAACTTCATTGGGAGCCCAGCAGAATAGTTTGGTAAAAGTTCAAGATGTGGATGCCCTGGATCTTGACCTTATTTGGAAAATTCCAGTCAGCTTTGTAAGGGACGGAGTTGCTACTCTCCCCTTAAAATGTCAGTCATGTCAGGAGGGAGGGAACTCCCTATTGTTATGACCACAGCTGATGTTAATTGTTGCACAAACCATATCCCAGAAGGAAGCTTGACTTACAGGCCATACCTTTGTTTTGTATTCTGAAAATGAGAAGGGGATGTATTGATCTCAATAGTAAGAAGACCAGTAACACTTTTGGGATTTTTAAAATTAAAAGTAGAAGTTGTATTAACAAAAATGAAAGAAAACTTAAGCACTCAAGATTACAGAAACACAATTAAACTTAGTCTTACAAAACGTTCCCCCAAGAAGAATCTATACTTGGTCAGGCCCACAAGTCCAGGAAGCACTCCCTCATAGATGTTTAACTATATAAAAATCCAGTAATATTACCCAAGGTAAACTGCTGTAGCTTCAATAAAGGCATACCGCATGTAACTCTCTTCCATGCTGCTGTGAAAATCCAAATTTGAGGATAAAACTGCTTTTTGCAGTCCAAGACTTTTCCAGCTTGACTGGATGGTTGATTCAAACTCTATCCTCACTCGACATAACTCCAGCTGCTACATTTCACACCCCCAGCTCAACAGCCCAATAACTCAAACAGCTATGACCTACCTAATCTCTCTACATTAATGCTAAAATACCTTCCCCCCACTTTTCATCTTAGGTTCCATTGTTCTCACACTTCTGTGAAACTCAAACCCTTCAAAATATAGGATCTTTCATATTTCCATCTTGTTTTTGCTTTTGGGTCAATAAAATACAATACCCTCACTTTTATTCACCCATGGAACTCCTGCAAGATGCAAACATGTTTCTTTACACCTCTAACTCCCCTTTGATATTCAAACAAACTCTCCACTTATCTAAAAATACAAATGTTAGGTCTAACATATTCACTTGAACCTCAAACATAACACCTCTATACTTTTAATGTTTAAGCCCTCCAGACAATCTGTCCCTATTAATCTCTGTCCAGCATAATTAAAACACATATGCACGCATACATGCATACCACCAGCCTTTTCACAGGGTACAGGATATTCCCCAAAAATATAAAACGAATAACATTTATTTCTCTCACTATGCTGAGAGGTTCAGCTTACCTGGCCCATAAGTGACCATGTGTAAGTTTGGAGGCCATTTATGCCCATAATGAACCATACCAAAATTTGTCAGGAAAGTTACTATGTTCCCTGGGGACAGTAATTTTCTAGCAGCATGGGACAGGCAGACACCATTGATTTGAGATAGAGGCTGACCAGCATTGCTTCCTACCTTCCCTTGTGGTCAGCACTGGAGAACAGCAGGCACCAACCAGCTTTAAATGCCATGGATTTTTAGTGCATGATGGGGGAAATTGCAAGGTGAGGCTCCTGTAATGATGTGTGTTGGAGTGAAGCACAGGTCAGAGTTGGGATTGGAACACTATCTGGCTAATTTAGTAACCCATCCAATGAGTAGAAGTGGATTCTTAGTGGCTCTACATAGAGAATAAACCATGTAGACTTTCTTGAGACGGGTACCCTGAAATCTTTTTATTACCAGTATAATTTTTTTAAAATGCATAAAAAAATTTAAATTTTTTCATATAGGAAACAGATGGGGCTCTGGAAAAGGAGTTAACAAAAGCAGCTTTAGCCAACAGTATGGTGGCTAATACAAGAGCAAAATACTGAGGATACTGAAAATCTGTATTAAAAGCATAAAATGCCAGAAATGCTCAACAGTTCATATGGCATCTCTGGGGAGAGAAACTGAGTTAATGTGGAACATTTTAATGGTCAAGGGGGTGCAGGGTGTTAAACCCCTTTAAAAGTGATGTTGATTGGGGTTCCTGCTGCTTCATGTGAGCATCCCCCTCTTTCATGTAACCATCTCACTGCTTCTTCCCTTTTCTCCTTCTCTTTACCATTCTTCCACTTTTTCTGTATGGCTTCAGCACACTGTACTCATGACCATGTCCCTGTCTATTCCTGTTCTTTTTCTTTCTCTGGTTCTGCCTAAATCTTACTGGAATGTTCTTCTTATCTCTGTCCCCTCTGTCTTCTGTATGACCCCAAAATCTCAGGGACAGTTCTAGATTGGGGTCTGAAAGCATCTGTGGAGCAACTTGTGGGACTACAGTTTGGAGTGTTTTGAGAAAATACAGGAGGGGGAGGTAGAGTGAGACAGACTTTTAGAGCAGCGTGAGGTGCTGAAGAACGATTGAAAGCAGTTGGCAGCAAGACAGAGTTCTGAGCTTTGACTACAGGCTCAGATGGACTGCACTGATATAGATTGGATACATAGAACAGAATGGATATAATGCAGATGCACAGCAGGAGAGTGGCGAGGAATAGATTATATTGTGGACAATGAACCAAATTCTACTGCTGATCTTCACATTCAAAAGTATATTTTGACCATGTGGTTGCATGATAGTTGTGTAATGGGATTAGTCATCCAGAGGACTGGACTAATGATCTCGAGACATACGTTCAAATTCCATCTCGACAGCTGGGAATTTAAATTCAAATAGTCATTTGGTAGTACTGACCTCGAGTATTGCTGTAAAAAAGAGACATGTCTGAGCTTTGTCTTGCACACATCAGGACATTCGCAAGAATACCAATATGAAGGGAAAGCAACAAATTATACCTCTACAGTAAAGTTCCACTTTTCACGTCTTCCTTGCTCACGTTTTCACTTACCCACACTTTGTACTTTGTACACTGCATCTTCCATCACATGGGCAATGTTCGCTTATCGGCAGTTGAAATGTCCTAAGCTCTGCACCGATTCTTTGACAGGTAGTCTTTTTGAGTTCAGCTCGAGTGTTGGATCAGTTAATTTACCATGAGAGAGTAGGAACAGACTGAATATTAGGTGGCATATCTTTTCTCAGAGAGTAGTGAATACAATACAGGCTGGCGTGGCAGGTGCTGACTCTCCCGGAGGGAATTGGGCTAGTTCTTGCCGAGGACAGAAATCACATAAAAAAGAATGTACGTGACTTTATAAGCCTTCATAATCCTTGGTTCATGTGACCATTTTGGCTGGTTTCAGTGACCTGAATGGGGAAATTGGAGAGAAAGTTTCCAGGATATATTTTACCCCCTGTTCGCCCTGGGTTTTTCTCTTTCTCACTGACCGTGATTTTTAAATGGGTCGGGAATAGAACAGCCAGTGCTGGAAATCAGAAACAGAAAGCAAAAATATGGAGTATATACAGCTGGTCTAACAACTTCAGTTAAGAGAAATACAGGTCATTGGAGAGTACTGAACTACCCAAACTAATGTGGCCTCAGCATTGTTGGGACCTATCCAATTGAGTCCCATTGAAAAGCCTGTTCCTCCTTTGCAATTTTACCGTTTGTGAGGCTTCACAAGAATGTCACCCCCTGAATGGTGAAAATTTACTGTATGTGAAAAGGGTGTTGATTGGTTGGCAAATGGCGTTGCCATGGAGAATGCACCACTGGTGGTTACTGGCAGTTCACTGCCAAGCATTGTTTAAATTTAAACCAGGCAGCTTGATCCTGATTGGTCAAGGCATTGCACTGGGGAATGAATAAGTCAGCAAATGGCTGTCACTTATTTTGTGTAGCCAATTACTGCCCCATCAGTCTACTCTTGATCATCAGTAAAGTGATGGAAGGGGTCATCAGCCGTGCTATCAAGCCGCACTTGCTTAGCACTAACCTGCTCATTGACACTCAGTTTGGATTCTGCCAGGGTCACTCAGCTTCTGACCTCATTACAGCCTTGGTTTAAACATGGACAAAAGAGCTGAACTCCCAAGGTGAGGTGAGAGTGACTGTCCTTTACATCAAGGCAGCATTTACTGAGTGTGGTATCAAGGAGCCCTAGCAAAACTAGAGTCAATGGGAATCAGGGAGAAAACCCTTCACTGGTTGGAGTCATATTTAGCACAAAGCAAGATGGTTGTGATTGTTGGTGGTCAGTCATCTTAGTTCCAGGATATCACTACAGTAGTTCCTCAAGTTAGCATCCTAGGCTCAACCGTCTTCAGCTGCATCAATGACCTTCGTTCCATCGTAGGGTCAGAAGTGAGGATGTTCACTGATGATCGCACAATGTTCAGCATCATTGGCAACTCCTCAGATAGTGAAGCAGTCCATGTCCAATTGCAGCAAGACCTGGACAACATCCAGGCTTGGGCTGACAAGTGTTAAGTAACATTCATGCCACACAAGTGCCAGGCAATGGCCATCTCCAACAAGGGAGAATCTAACCATCACTCCTTGACATTTAATGGCATTACCATAGCTAAATCCCCCACTATCAACATCCTAGGGGTTACCATTGACCCGAAACTGAACTGGACTAGCCAAATAAATACACTGCCTACAAAAGCAGGCTAGGAATCCTCTGGTGAGCTACTCATCTCCTGACTCTCCAAAGTCTGTCCAACATCTACAAGACACAAATCAGGAATGTGATGGAATACTCTCCACTTACCTGGATGAGTGTAACTCCAACAACACAAGTAGCTTGACACCATCCAGGACAAAGAAACCTGCTTTATTGGCACCCCTTCCACAAACAAACATTCACTCCCTCCACCACCGACAAATAGTGGCAGCAGTGTGCACTATTTACAAGATGCACTGCAGGAACTCACCAAGGCTCCTTAGGCAGCACCTTCCAAACCCACGACTGCTACCATCTAGAAGGACAAGGGCAACAGATACATGGGAACACCACCACCTGAAAGTTCCCCACCAGGCCACTCACCGTCCTGACTTGGAAATACATTGCTGTTCCTTCACTGTCACTGTCCCTCCCTAACAGCACTGTGGGTGTAACTACACCACATGGACTGCAACGGTTCAACAAGGTGGCTCACCACCTTCTCAAGGCAATTAGGGATGGGCAATATCCATCTGGCCTGGAGTGTTGACCTGGATGGCCTAGCCAGCAATGCCCACATCCCATAAATGAATTTTTAAAAATAGGGTGATGGTCACTCAGGGGTTAAAAGTCAGAGCTCCATAACATTTTGTTGCCCGCTGGAGAATCCTGCTTTGGACACCATGAGGTAGGCTTCATAGTAGATTAACAGCAAGTGCAGAATTTTGAGGTCAGCATACAGGCGCGGTCGGCAGCTCAGGAGCAGCCGGGGAACAGCCCGCCGCCCATGATTGCCGCCGACGCTCGATTTCACGCTGGCGGGCCAATTAAAGCCCACCCAGTGTGAAACACGGCTCCTCACTGATCGGGAAAGGGCAAGCAGGGACGGGTGCTTGTCGGTTGGTGGGTCCAATGGTGACCCAGCAGCCAGTTTAAAAACAGCCCATGCAGCCCCTGGAAGGATGCCGAGGAAGAATGTCTCCTCTGCATCTTCCATATTCAAGTGATGGAGTCAAGTGCAGCTGGACACGTCAGGCTGGAGGGCAGGTTGGGTGGGCACTCAGCCCCCTGCTCTTTGGATGTGTGATCTGCAGTCCCCTTGGAGTAGGTGGCTGCCAGGAGGGACACCCTTGTGCCCAGAGATGGGAGGAGGAGGCCACCACACTTCACAAAGAGAGCATGGTAGAAGGTTGCAGCTCTGGTTAGCAGCCATGATATGGTGCAGCATACATGGGTGCAGCACCAGAGAAGGTGCAATGAGCTGCTGTGCTCAGGAGGGGTGAGTACAGTATTGGAATGGGTCAGGGTACAGAAGTGTTAAGGTGTGTTCGCTTGCCCCCCACCATCCCCCTTGGATTTCAGGAGTGTTAGGGGTGAGCCCTGGCTGCTTGGACTGAGTGCCTTGCAGCCCAAGGGCCACGACTCAGATGTGGCCTGTGATGTGTTCCTCAGCTGGGGTTGGCCAGGCTGCAATGCCGCTGCAGTTAGAGTGGACGAATCAATGCTCCTCTGTCCTTTCAGGAGAAGACAAGCCATAAACAATTGACGAGGTCATGGACAGGCGGAGGCCTGCCCAACCTGCTGCTGCTCACCAGGTTCAAGCAGGATGCCCTTGAGCTGGAGTGCCAGCACATTCCACATGCAACCAGGCGTGGAGGCAGGGATGCCAGATGAAGGTAAGAGCACAGTGCACAGAGGTAAGAGTTTCAGATGGCGCAACCATTCTAGTGTAAACTCCTCATCCATGGGAGCCTCAAACCCTGGAGTCCCCATTGATTATTGAAAGACAATGGCACCGTGATGCAGACCTCCTTTGTCTCACCAGGGTGCCTAGCACGCACAGTAACAGTGTGATGACTTTAATTAATGACATGTTCTTGTGCTCCCTTAGATTCACCAGCACGCAGTCGCTCTCGGGACCCGGAAGGGCCACCCCCGACGTTGGAGGGCCATTGGGCTTCATTTGAACCTGTGTCACACCTGCTCTCTAAACCAGGCACTTGCGCAGATACCAGCACGTCAATGGGCATTAGATCAGTGGCTAGAATGTCGGTGCACATTGGTGAGGGCACTTCACACTTGCTTCAAGGTGCGGGTGGAGGCAGAGTGTCCAGGGTGCCAGCAGTCGGAGGACTACTGGGGACCAGGATGATGCTCGGTCAAAGGCAGATGATGAGCCTCTGGAGTCGTCCATTAGGCGGCAGATGCTGGATGTCCAGCGAGGTTTGCAGGACAATCTGGTGGAGATCCATGAGGGTATGCGTGTCATGGTCGCCGTTGTAAAGGAGTCCATGCGGAACGTGAGCACTGTGCGGACCCTCATGGCCGAGCACACTGCCTCCTCCATTGAAGCAATGGTGACTCTCATGGAGAGGCAGCTCCAGGGACAGAATCAGGGGTTCCTGGGGTTGCGCTCGGACCTGCAAGCCCTCACACAGGCACTAACCTCAGGTGGTCAGCCAGCATGGGAGATGGGTGAGGCACCCAGTATCCCAGCTAGGTGCCCGTCCATCAATGGTGAGCAGGGAGGTCCAGAGCGACCTCACGTTGGCTCACGAGCTGCTTGTTGTCCCTGCAGGCTCCTCTCAGGGTGCTCTGGATGACGGTAGTGACCGTGGCATTAATGAGGCTGCAATGACTGGGGAGATGCTTGAAAAGATGCACTGCAGGAACTCACCAAGGGTCCTTAGGCAGCACCTTCCAAACCCACGACTGCTACCATCTAGAAGGACAAGGGCAACAGATATATGGGAACACCACCACCTGGAAGTTCCCCACCAGGCTACTCACCATCCTGTCTTGGAAATACATTGCTGTTCCTTCACTGTCACTGTCCCTCCCTAACAGCACTGTGGGTGTAACTACATCACATGGACTGCAACGGTTCAACAAGGTGGCTCACCACCTTCTCAAGGCAATTAGGGATGGGCAATATCCATCCGGCCTGGAGTATCCCAGCTAGGTGCCTGTCCATCAATGGTGAGCTCCCAGATGGAGCTAGCCCAGGCTGCACTGGTCAGGGGACGACCTCCAAGGTCATCAAGGCCAACATGATAGCGGACTGTCTCCAATGACAGTGCCAGTGAGGGGGGTTGGGGTGCTGGAGAGGTGGCACCAAGATGTAGCACTCAGAAACGCAAGTTAAAGGCACCATGAGCACAAGAGGGACAGTTCACATGATTTTCTGTTCATTTATATGTCTGCTGGTGTGGACATCAATATCAGTAATGCTTTCAATGTGACAATAACATTAAATTTGCTTTGGTTCAGATGGCCTGAATATGCTTCACCTTTTTTCTTTCTGGTGCAGGGTACGCCAGTATGCAATGCTGGACATGAGCAGCTGGACACGTTATTGCACAGGCATTGTGTGGATTTTGGGCGCAAATGAAAGGTTCATTTCAGACATCCGGGATGGTGGTAGCCCTGGCATGTGGTGGAAGCAGATCTTTGGTAGCCTAATTGAAGGAGCGTTGGTCAAGGCGTCCCTGCCACCCTGGGAGGTTATTGAGGTCTGCCTCCACACCCTCAGTGTCCTCACCATGCTCCTGGTCTGGCTCACCACTAAATTCATCACCTGTGGCCTGTGCAGCTACATCAAGATCCTCTTCCTTCAGTGGGTCCCCCCCTGCCAGTAGCGAGTGCAGCTTGCAACCACAATCAGTGACACCTACTGTGGGGGGTATTGCAGTGCACCAGGTCCAGACATCAGAAGTGCATCTTGAGAAGACCTATGGAGGCATAACTCCTATTTTAACGCTGCTCTGACTTAGTGGCGGAGAGGCATCTTGAGCCACCTCTTCAACAGATAGCCCTGGTCACCCAGCAGCCATCCATCCGGTCGAGCTGGAGAACTGAAGAGCCTCGGCACCTGGGAGTGTCTCAGGATGTATGCGTCATGGGAGCTGCCCGGGTATCTTGCAGACTTGCAGAATATGAATCCTGTGGTCACATACTATCTGCACTTTCATGGAGTGGGATCCCTTCCTGTTGATGAAGGCACCCAACTGACCTACTGGCACCTTGATGTCCACACGTGTGCAGTTGATGGCACCTTGGATGCGGGGGAACCCAGCAATCGCTGCAAACCCTCTGGCTTGCTCAGCCTGGCTGGCCTCATCTGTATGGAAAAGAATAAAGATCAGTGTCCACCTGAACAGAGCTTCTGCCACCAGTTTGATGCAACTGTGGACAGCTGATTGGGAGACTCCACACAGATTCCCCACTGACCCATGGAAAGAGCCGGAGGCACAGAGGTTGAGGGCCACTGTGACCTTCGGAGCCACTGGCATGAGGTGTCCACCCACACAGTCGGAGCTGATCTCAGGCCCAATCATCTGATAAATGGAGGTCACAGTTTCCCTTGAGAGGCAGAGCCTCCTTCGGCATTGCACCTCAGACATATTGAGGTCACTCTGTCACCGCCTGTAAACCCCGGCAGCAGGATAGTAGTGCCTTCTGCGGCCCCTTCCGCTTTGGGCTTCCTGCTGGCCCTGTGCCTGTGCCTCCTCCCACAGGTCGCTCCCCTGGAAGCTGCACAGGGACACCTGGCCTCCTCTCCCTCCTGCCCCTCTTCAGAGGAGATGCCACCAGCAGAGACCACAAGCCCCATTACCAGGGTAATGGATGGCTGACTGATACCTGGAAGGGTCCACACGGTCCAAATCCTCCGGAAGCCTTGCAAACACCAAAAGTCCTGAAATTAAGCCTGGAAATGCTAAGAGTGAAGCCGTGAACAGAGGTGAATCTGTCAAGTACCAATAAGAGACCAGCTGCAAATTAACTCCAAAACCCCCGACTACTCACACTGGCAATGCTGCTGACCCTTTTTCTCCTGCCCTTGGATGAAGTTATTGAATTGTCAGCTGCCTGCCTGTTTGACAGGCGCAAAATCGCACAGGCAATGTTAAGTACACCTTAATTGTCTTTTTAATGACTTAACTGGCCTTGCAATTGATGGCAGGCGTGACTCCGACTCCCACTCGCGCCTGCCGAGTGAAATATCATGCAATGACATTGAAATGCTCACTGATGCTAGAGTGTGTTGGGCAAAAAATTCTGGCCCAAGTCTTTACGAACGACTCATATATATGCAATAGAGGGTACAGGTATGGAGCTGACCCCATCCAAGGCCTTTACACATCTTTATACTGTCCCTGGCTCTGGGTCTTGTGCCCTCCTACATCACTGTGTGGGCAGTACTCTACTCAATCCCTTATTTACCAGATCCTAATTAGTACACCTCCCTCCCAAGTCTTTATCACATAGAGTTACTTTAGTTTACTTTCAAGTCTTACGTTGCTGTATGTCTTGTGCATTTATCTTATTGTTACAACCTTAATGCTATTCCAACATTGTTGCTATTACAGTATTAACATTAACAACATTCCTCGCTACCCCATCTCCCCTCTTCAAGTCCTTGAAGTTAAAGTTCCAGGCAGTCTGGAGGCCTTGTAACCCTCCCACATCTCGTTCGCCATTCTGTCAGGAAAGTGGTAGGTTCTGGTTCTTGTTATTGGCTTGGGGGTTGGACTGGCATTTGGGTATGGTTTCATCTGTTTCTTCCATTGCTTGATGTTAAACCATGCTGGATGGTCTGGCTAATTTGGTGGTGCATGGTTGTTGTTACTCTTGATCGTTTCTTGCGAGGTGGATGAAAATGGTATTCATCTTTTTGCTATTCAGGTTGTCGCGCTCTGAGGCTGGGGAAGGGCATTCTTGTAGCAAGAAGACTGAGTAGCATTCTCACTGCTGTTTTTGCTGATGGCGTGAGACTGCTATGAGGTTCCAGCGTCCTTTGTCATTCTGGCACACTGGCCAGAAGTTGCCATGTGTGCACAGTGGTTGGTGTGTCTACCAACTGTGCCATCATTGTAGCTGGACATAGAGACTCCTCAGACTGTTGATCTTTCTCTGGTAC
This sequence comes from Carcharodon carcharias, assembly GCF_017639515.1. Taxonomy (NCBI): domain Eukaryota; kingdom Metazoa; phylum Chordata; class Chondrichthyes; order Lamniformes; family Lamnidae; genus Carcharodon; species Carcharodon carcharias. The sequence continues at coordinate 43,519,153 of NC_054472.1, read as the reverse complement.
CATTTCCACCAGAGGTGCTATGGTAATCTCAAGTGTGATAGGTTGGACTGGCCTTTCCAGGACCTAAAATGATGGGCAAACCTGCTCCATGAAAAGAGAAGTGAGATAGCAGGTGAAATCAGAATCTGACCACTATTTAGTGTTTGAGGAATCAGGACTGTGCTGTTCTGGCTGCCTAATGAAAATGGTAGTCTTGACTTCTTCTGCCGTCTGGAGGTCTTGTGCTATGCAGGTATCTCTGCTCAAAGAGAGAAAGGCTTTTTCTGGCCAAGTACATGAACGCCAAGATCTGTTTGTTGCCATATACGTTCAAGAATCATGCCGATGATTCCAAGTAAAGCAGAGTGTCTGTCATTTGAATCCAAAGACCTTGGGGCCATGGTTCCTCATCTGATAGATTCAGGAGCCAGTGTGACAGTCCTAACTTAAAATTTGTTAGATGACCATTTACCAGAATGTCAGTAATCCAAAACAAAGAACCACATTCTCTGATGTCCCCCAAGAAGAATGGCTGTCTCTTCAGGGTTTTCGGTCTCAACCTCATGCATTACCTTTGGGATGTCTGCGCAGTGCTGGAGTTTTGATTTGCAGTTTACTGTATTATCCCTGCCTTTTGCAGTGGAAGCATTGGGTTGTATTCACAGGAAACTGATCTTTCCTCTGAGGCACTTTGCAACTTAGCGCTGGCAAGGTCCCTCTGCTGGGCAGTTCAGGAATGGCTTTCCTTGGCTTGGATGTCCCTGAATTTCTGTAACCTGATGTGGTGGACTCAACATTGAGTTCTGCCCTAAGTTGTATTCTCTCCCCTTAAGATGGTCCTGTATTGGCCACATAGCTCAGAGTTTGACGAGCTGGATTGCCTTGTCTAGGGTAATATCCCCTCTAGTTTGCAGGTCTGCAGAATTTTTTTTACTGAAGCCTGGAGAAATGCTGTCCCATAAAAATATTTCCCTTCAGAGACTCCAATTCTGTGACTGATCTGAGCCATGGCTGAATTCCAGTGGAGCTGGAAGTGTGGGATTGTGAAAATGGTGTCGCTGTTCACTGCTGAACAATGGATCTTCCCGTGCCTGCTGGTTTTTGGTTGGCTTTCCAAAATGGCAGCAGCTTGCTTCTGCATGAAGAGGAGTCCGCAAGGGCTGCATGGGTCGGCTGGCTGTCAACTTCATTTAAATCAGCAGAATAACGTTGTGAGTCTGGACATGTAGAAAATAACCGCAGGCTTGTTGTTCAGGAAATCTGATGGTCGCAAGGCACCCAAAGTAGACAAAATTAATTATTCATTTTTTTCTTTGATGAACTCTGAAGCCACCTGCTGGGACTCAGAGTCAAGGCTCAGGATTTGTGACAGGTTTCTTTCAAATGGCATTTCTGACTGAATGAATGAACAGGTGTTTCTCAGGACCGGCTGGACTGGGATTTTAAAAAATCATTTCACCTTTGTGAGCTCTGCTTGCTGAAGCTGGACTTCCAAATGAGTATCAACGGAGTCTTATGCTGGAGTAAAACTTCTAACTTTTTGCTTCTAGGCTCTTGTCTCTCTGGAGCTTTATCTTTCTGGTGAATTTTCTACATGTCTGCAGCTTCAGCTGGGAGTTTTGTTTCAATTCAGAATCCATTGAAGATATTCTTTATCTTACTTTTTCTGCAATGGTGTGAGGATAAGGGTTTTTGATCCAGATATTGCCACCATGAAGAATCCTGCTTCGGACACCATGAAATAGGCATCATGGACTTGAATATATTAACAGCAAGACTTTAGTAACAACTCATGACTGTATACATATATACAGCAGAGGGCACAAGTATGGCACTGACTCCATCCCAGGTCTTTACACATCTTTATCTATCACTAGACTGACCCCAGCTCAGTGTCTTGTTCCTACTTACATCACTGTGTGGGCGGTACTTTACTCAGTCCCACATTAACCCTGTATGTACCAGGCCCTACTACTGCAGTAGCCAAGTACTAAAGACCCTTGAAGCAAGAACCACATGTTCATCTCCTCAAGTGAGACTATGTTCAAGATAGAATCTTGCAGAGGGTTACACTTCAACGGACTGATTACCTGGATGAATTTGGAAAAGTCATTGTCCTGAGTTGTTGAATATACCTTTTTCCTTTAATAAGCCATATAAAATTACCTGCTTTTGCTTTAAAGTCTTATATGAACAAAAGTAAATTTATTAAGTCACTTACAGATTGCAGGCAAATTGGGGTGGCTGAAATCAATTAAGTCACATACAACAGTAAGATCAGGGCAATGAATTTTTTTCACAAGGACATGTAAAATGATTTTGATTTCAACCTTATTTTTTATGCACTTGTTAGTCAAAGACTGTGCAGATCAAAGGCATCCTATAGATTAAACATGCTTGCATTTCCATTGCCCTTATAACCTGTCAGCTTCAAAAGCTTCCTGTTGCAGAAAATATGTGGAAACATATTGATCAGATCTCCAACATGTTATCTTCATGCTTAGCCTTCCTTATGGATGTAGAAAAACAAATGGATTTAATGTAGTTATTAGACAAACTAAATTAGACAGAGGGTTTTAGTTCAGTTAAAATGAACCTCTATGCTCAGTTACTTCTTACAATGTGTTTTGTTTGTTTTTTAAAATAGGTATGACACAATATTAGTAATCTGTGTAATCAGGATTCTAATCTCACAATTTTGTTACTGCAAATGGCTCCACATATAACCATTCTCTTTTTTTATATTATCCTTTAAAATGATTTCTGTTGGAAAACTATAAACAGTCACATGGAACAGATTCACTGGCATAGCAACAAGTAAAATTAAACTACTACTTAGATTATAATAAATTTGAGGGTCAACTACATGAATGCATCTGGGGATCATTCATTTACCCTGTATACTGTTACTGTCCATAGCTGGCAGTCTTTCATTCTGATCTTTGCCATTGCAGTTCACAAAGAAAACTTTTGCACTACATTCCATTTTCACCCCTACCCCTGCTCTGGCCCTTCCATCAAATTTACAGGCATCTTCTACTCACTTGAGACAAGGATTGCTACAATCATCATCTGGCATCGTGTGTCCGACATGATGCGTTGCCACCCTGGTACCAGGGGCAAGGACATCAAGCAGGTGCAGGATATTCTTCAGCGGGAAGGGAGTGAGCCAGAAATTACGGTACAAGTCAGTATCAACCAAATAGAGAGGGCAGGTATTGTGGTCCTATGGTCAAATTTTCTAGAGCTAAGGAGGAAGTTAATGAATAGAACTTTGAAGGTCTTTGGATTATTCCCTGTGCTATTGTGCTACTGAGAATAGAGATAGGGAGGATCAATGTGTAGCATGCAGCAAGATGCATTGGGAGGTTTCATATTCTTGAGTCATTGGGACCATTTCTGGGGCTCGAGACACCTATTCAAAAGGGGCAGGGCATTTCAACTGCACTGGGTCCAAGGTGCTCAAGGGGAGCTTCATGAATATGGTTAGGGAGGTTTTAAACTAAAAATTGTTAGGGAGATGGCACCAGCATATATAAGTAGAAAAGCAGAATAAGGTGCATAAAGTAAGTGTGTTGGACAGAACTGGTGAAGGAAGTTGCACCATATTAGTTAGGAGTGGACAAAGAAGGACTATGAGAAACATAGGGCAGGATGTTGCCCTATGCATGAGGGATCGGTGGGGGTGGGCAGCGGCAGTTGGAAAGCGATTTCACGCTGGTGGGCCTTAATTGAAACAAATTAAGGCTCGCCAAGCGTGATACGCGAGCAGCAGTGTTGAGCGCTGCCTGTGCAGGTGGTTGGGCTGGGGGGGGGGGTGGGGTTTGGAGTGCGAGCCGGCCTAGTGCACACTTTGCGCATGCGCGTGAAAGAGCACTGAAGAAATTACGAGGCAGCTCTGTGCCTCAAGGAGATGAAGAATATTGAAAACATCATTAAACAACAGGAAAAAAAATGAAATGTGACCCTCAAGTGATTCTGTCACATGAGCAAGAACATGTTTTTAATTAAAAATTAAAGTTTTTATTTCATTTGTATTTGCTTTTGAAAACCGCATCCCGCCCTTGGATGAGGTTTCCAAAAAATGGCACTGAGAGTAATCCAAAGACCTTTTCACCTGCCCATCAACCGTTAGGTTGAATGGGCAGTGAAAAATTCAGGACAATTGATTACTTAATAGGCCTTTTATTTGTCGACGGGCATGCTGCCAACTCCAGCGCACGCCCACCGACCAAACTATCGTGCAACTATGCATTGATGTCGGCACATTTGGCCTACGTCAACGCGCGCCCACCCGCCAAGCTAAAGATTCTGCCCATAAAGACATATTTACAATGCATGTTTGTAAATGTACAAAGTCTGGTGAATAAGGTTGGTGAGCTACAAGCATAAAACAGCCTTGTGGGAATGTAACAACAGAAATATGGTTTAAAACTAGCAAGGACAGGGTGTATTGAACTAACATTCAAATACATCAACAGAAGGAAAAAGGAGATGGTGGGTTGGTGATGCTAATGACATAATGTGTGGAATTTCATGGGCACACCTAGAGCAGGCTGGCAGGCGTGGGGAGGACGGGTGTGGAACTGTAAAAATCGGGTTCCATGGCTATGGCATCTACTCGCCTCTGCTGGAACTCTACCTGTGGTGGGCCATACCTTTTCCCAATTGAAGCCCACCACATGCCCAAGGGAGGAACCCCTGCCCCATGGTACTCCCACCCCCAACAAATGTTTACCCACAGACTGGCCCTGAAGTCTCCAACTTACCTTCTGATTGGGCTGCATCAACAATCATCACTGGGTAATGGCTGCAGTCCCAGCATTGACAACTCTCCCTGTTGCACTAATGGGCTAAACCGCTACCCTGCAGGGTGACCTGACCAAACAGAGGCAGGTGCACACCCAACTTTTCAGCAGGAGGTTGGGGGGGGGGGGGGGGGGGGCAGGGAGTGCTGGTGGGGTTGGGTGGGCGTGGGGGGGGCGGTGGGAGTGGAAGCGGTGGGGGGGGGGGTGGGGTGCAAAGCCACAGCTGCCGCAAAAAATTCTGACCTTTGAATCGTTACAAAGAGTAAATGTCCTTGAGGGGGGAAGGACAGATGCTATTTGTTTGGAGCCGAGAAGCAAAATGGATATAATCACTTTTTGGGGGTATTCTATAGGCCTTCAAACAGTGACAGCTAGATAGTGGAGCAAATGTGTGGGAAATCACTGAGATGTGCAACAACTACGTGGCAATATTAGGGACCTTTAATTATCTAAATGTTTACTGGGCCAATAATCATTGGAGTTTAGAAGAATGAGAGGTGATCTTATTGAAATATGTAAGAACGACTGAAGCCAAATGTTATGTTCCTGTTGCATTTAAAGCCCTAGCACAGTGTCAGCTAACCAGCTCAATGTTGTCTTCGCTTCTGATATCTTCAAATTAGTGGAGCCTACGTTATGGCTTGGGTTCTCAAAAGACAGATGTTACTGAAATCTAATGAACTATTAATGTCAACCATGGGAACCAATTATGGCAATAGTTGATTGCTTTGATAGCTAATGGTATGCTTTGACTTCAAGTATTGTGTGCATCCTCTGTCACTTTGTAACTCTTGTTAATAGTTTATATGATAGTATTAAAATGACAGGCTTTTAATTTACATTATTATATCCTCAGATGGGATCTATTTTAAAACAGAAATCTTTTGCCCCCTGCAATTTTCCAGGAACTGTATGGATATCAGAGCCATTATTTTAAAACAATCACAGTTCTAAATGATTAGGTGGAAAATTAGCTGCTACATCCCTTCTATTAAGCTGTGAATGTACACCAGCTGCAAGGTATCAGTTAGTATTTAAAAGGGACACTATCTGCATGAAACATTTTCTTGCTCATGTGGCGGAGATGACCAGAAGAACATAATTTTGTTGTGAAGATATTGTGCAGATGTTTTGTGAGAATGTGCTTCAGTATTAACTATCTCACCACATCATGGAACCAATATTGTGATCCTGGTTGAGCAATGTCCATTAAACTTCTGACGGCCAAATGGTGAAGTAGGAAACTAGATGCCTATCTTTACTTATTAGATTGATTTACAGAATCAAATATTACAAATGTCTTCTTAACCAACACCCAGTGTCCCAGAAGTCTCTCTTTATATGTGCTCAATGCACTCCACCTCTACACACTTAATCCTAATAATACAATTAACAGATTTTCCTCTTATTTTTATGTCAAAAAACTTTATAAAACAAACAATATTTCAAAACAAATTGATATAAAAATATCTTCCTTATTCTGTAAGCCAAATCATAATACAAGATATCCCTCTTCTAGAATTTCCAATAGTCTCTTTGTGCAAGCATTATTTTTATGTGAAGCAATCTGACAATTGCAGATATCCTTTCCTTCCAGCACCTATTCATCACTTGCAAGGTCAATTCTTAACTTTTTCCTCAGTTACTTTTTTTTGTTGAATGTACAATATCCCTCAGAATGATTATCCAAATAATATTCAAAGGGCAAACTATTCTCATAACACCCCTTGTATAGAATTTCCCCTAAAATGTTTGACAAGTAAAATGCCATATCTATTGCTTCTACAAAAGCCAGTGTTTCTACAGCTAAAGCACTTTTATCTACCTCTTATTTTCTTTGCCTCCCAGACCAAGAGACAACACTTTCCATTTTCACCCACCATGAATATTATAGAACCAACTGTTCTTGAATCCCCATCTAGAAGATTGGCAGGGGAAGCATCATTAAAAAAAGACTAATTTCAGGTCCTTCAGGTCCCCCAAGGTTAGAAACTGGAGTATGAATTTTTCCAATTTTTAAAAAGTGTTTTCTCTTTCCTTAAAACCTCCTTGAGGGTGACGTGTTTCATTATAGTGCTTCATTCCAATATATTAAAAATAGCATCCAGTTTTTCTTACTTTATAGCCAATTCAACAGTCCAATCAAGCTTCTTAACTGCTTTGCTTCATCTTTAGTTGTAACCTCATCTTTCTGTTATGTCCTAACATAATTTATCAGAATATAAATAGCACTTACTAGATGAGATTTTCAAGTCATGTTTACTCCAGACCTATGCTGCTTAATGTTAAATCTATATATTTAAAGGCCGTTGAAACCTGACTGCTGATCTTAACTTCCTTGTTAATCTTATTTATAACAAATATCTCAAATTCCTCAGAACTTCCCTGTAGGAAATCATTGACATGCATCATAAAGATGCCTGTGAGTTTCCTTTTGTGGTGCCAATAGGATATTGGCAAATCTGTTTTTGGTTGAGTATTTCAGCAAGACAGATCTGAGTAATACCATACCTCCATTACATTACTGAATCAATAAATGCACGTGTTTAATTTCAACAGCTTCCCTTCTATATTGTTTGCCTCTTTAGGTGGTTTCAAATAGAGTTCCCTCTGAATTTTTTCTCCTTGCCAAAATGCAGCTTTCATATCGATCAACCTACTTCCCCACAAATATGTGGCCAACAGAGCCAAGAAGTTTTTAGGATTACTTTTTCCTGCTTTGGGGACACCCACTGTAACATAATTTTCAAGTCACTTTTCAAAACCCAGAGCCACAAGTCTCACTTTAGCCTTTGAAGACCCATCTGGGAGGACTTTATCCATACATGTACATCTATGTGATAAGACTGGTTGTCCCCTATCTAGAACTTCAGAGTAGACACCAAGTTCCTTCCAACTATTGCCTCTCTTAGTAATTTAGTGAGGCATAGATTAAACACTACTAGCTATGCTGATATATCCTTATATCTTATTCGGAGCTTGGACACTCTGGCAGAGTATCTGTGAGAGGGGCACACTGTTTTCTTGTGTAGATTTATGCTTTGCACCTCAAAATGCAGTCTTCCTGTTTCTGACACACTCTTTCCTCCTCTAGCATCATGGAAAGGAGTAGAATTGCCAGAAAGTGTGGGTTTTGTTTTGCTGCACAGGTGAATTTAAACTAGTTTTACGTTCAAACCTGGTTAAAGAGTAAAATGCACACACTATGGATAGAAGTAATTGTTGTTGCTCTTGTTGTTCTTTTCTGGTAATATTTGCTATGAGCCAACAAGTTGCTGGAACTGAGGGCTGGTCAGCTGGAATCACATAGTTGCAGGTGTCTGCTATTGCCTGTGCACCAAAGAAAATGAAAACGATTTGATGACGAACACAAATGGCTGTAATTAGAAGAAACTTGCCATGCTGTCCAATTCCACCTCATATTTTATATTTTGAAGCTATGCCTGAGTCCACGCCCAGGTTTAACTAATCAAGCACAGTGAGCATCAATAGTAAACAGGGTCTCATAATCAAACACGGAACAAACGAAGACTACAGTTTGGATAATAAATTCAATGTAATTATTGTCCAGGTTCTTTTTGGTGTTCAAAAATTTTGTCTGTCAGCTTCAGACATTAAATCCTAAATTCCAAACCTTGAGAACAGCAGCTTCACAATATACTTTCAACAGAATTGAAATGAGAAAGTACTGCAAGCAGTCTTCTGCTTTGCGACTTTATCAGGCATCTGGTGCATTCATTACTGTCTGGCAATTAGCTAACTGGCTTTAATTGGTTGAACAATCATGGGGGGGGGGCGGTGGGTGTGGGGTGGGGTGGAGATGGTGACGTAGTGGTAATGTCACTGGACTAATAATCCAGATGATCAAACTAATGCTCTGGTGGGGTTAAAAATCCCACTGCAGCTACAAGAAATCTGGAATTATAGCTGTGACTATCAATTATTGTAAAAACCCATCTGGTTCACTCATGCCCTTTACAAAGGAAATCTGCCATCCTTACCTGGTCTGGCCTACATGTGACTCCTCACCTGGAGTATTTTGTTTTTATTCGTTCATGGGATGTGGGTGTTGCTGGCTAGACTAATTGCCTTTGTTCAGAGGGCAGTTAAGAGTCAGCCACATTGCTGTGGGTCTGGAGTCACATGTAGGCCAGACCAGGTAAGGACGGCATATTTCCTTCCCTAAAAAGGACATTAGTGAGCCAGATGGGTTTTTACAACAATTGACAGTAGTTTCATGGTCATCAGACTTTTGGTTCCAGATTTTTATTGAATTCAAATTTCACCATGGTGGGATTCGAACCATTAGTTCAAATAGCATTATCCTGGGTCTCTAGAATACCAGTCCAGTGACAATACCACCACCTCCCAGATATGGTTAACTCTCAACTGCCTTCTGAAATGGCTTCATAAGCCACTCAGTTCAAGGGCAATTAGGGATGGGCAACAAACTATTCGCCTTGCCAGCGATGCCCACATACTATGAAAGAATAAATAATTTTTTCAAAGTATCAATTTGTCATCTTCACGCTGAGCTTCCTGTGCCAGACAAGGTGGGAAATCTAAAACAAAAACAGAATTATCTGGAAAAACTCAGGTCTGGCAGCATTGGCGGAGAAGAACAAAGTCCACATTTCGAGTCCTCATGACCCTTCAACAGAACTGAGTAAAAATAGGAGAGGGGTGAAATATAAGCAGTTTTTTGTTTTTATCTAAGGTGGGAAATCTTGTTGGTCATGCTCCGGTCTGAAGCCTTAATTCCCAGTATGTTCTCCTAGCAAACAAAGCTCCCCACTGGGAACACAAGTTAGTTAAATCTAGCCTTACGTCCTCAACATGACTAGCTATTGCAGTGTGGCTTTCAGGTTCTCGTCGAAAATAGTACTTTGAAAACATCGAGGTTACGGCAGCGTGGTGACAATGTCAAAGCCCTTTGGACCTGAAAAGCGTGCAGGGACACAAACTGGTGAAGTATCCTGGCAGAGACTTTATCACAACTATTCTGGTTTTTCCCTGATTACTTAATTACCAACATTCTGATCCAATTAAGACTCTAATCAGCAAGTAATTTAGTTTTATCACATCCAAAACAAAAACTGCAAGTTAAGCAAAATATCTAGTTTATCAATCTGTATAACAGACATTGCCAAACAACAGACACCTGCAAAAAAATTTACTGACAGTCCCAAATAATTTGCATTGTAAAAAGTTTACAATAGTCACTTTGAAACTACCGATACTTACAAATTATGAACTACAAATCGTCATCAATGCATCAATTCCAAGCAAGGCATGGGACACAGCCTGACATTACACTTCAAAATGTTCCAATTGCCTGTTGTATGTGCATCTCAAGATTGATTATGGATTGCCACTGGATTCATTTCTGTCCCTGGTGGTATCTAGGGTTCAAGTGAACCCCTGCAGCCGCTGTCCCCATCTTGTTGATGACATATGCCAGAAGATGCACATGCACCCAAACCCACAGTTATCTGTTGTCTGACAATATCAATGAGGACAGTTTTCACTGTAGTTTTGCTGTTATATCTGTTTCCAAACTTAAGCTTTTCACACTGTTGAAGCTCAGTAAGTACTGATCATAATTTCAAGACCGTTAGGAATATTTTTTACAGTGCATATAAGGCCATTTTGAAAATAAGGTCACCTGCAAATAAATACCAGTCCGTAATTTATAAGATTCCTCTTCAAGAAAATTCTAACAAAAATGCAGATTCATGCATTTGAATAGACAGAAGCAGTGCCAAGTGTAATTGTCAAAGTGGAAGAACATTTCCAAAACAACACGTGATGATGGTACCAACAAGACAATGATAGGCCAGCAGAATGGGCAGACATGTAACAGATGCAATTTAATACAGGGAAGTGAGATGATGCATTTTGGAAGAAAGGATAGGAAAAGGCAATATCGACTTAATGGCACATATCTAAAGAGAGTGTGCCGGGTCAGAGGGACCTGGGGGTTCCTGTGCATAGATCTTTGAAGGTGGCAAGATATACTGACAGAGTGGTTAACAAAGCACATTAGATCTTGGTTTTGAGTACAAAAGCAAGGAAGTTATGCTGAAGTTTTATAAAGCTCCATTTAGGCTACACTAAAGCATTGTATCTAGTTCTGACCACCACATATTAGGAAGAATGTGAGGGTCCTTAAGCGGGTGTAAGGAGGTTAGAACCATTCTGGTAAACAATTGATGGGAGATCTGATAAAAGTGTACAACATTGTGACAGGTTTTGATAGGGTAGAGAAAGAAAAGTTGTTCCCATTAGCTGATGGTTTAAGGATCAGGGGACACAGATTTAAGGTTTTGGATAGGAGTTGTAGGAGAGATGTGAGGAGGAACTGTTTTTACTTGGAACTTGCTGCCTATGAGAGTGGTGAAAGTGGAGACAATGAATGAATTGGATGGACACTTGAGGGAAATAAGCTAACAGGGAATAGGGAACTGGTGATACAGCGGAGAATGGGACTAATTGGATTGGTCTACAGAGAGTCAGCATGGACTTGATGGGCTGAATGGCCTCCTCCTGTGCTATAATGACTCCATGACTAACTAAGGTGGCATTAAATAAGGTCACACTGTGTCACATTAGAGATACCATTCAATTGAATATGAAATTTCCCATTACTTAGCCTATCAGTGGCCACTAGACAGGACTAATATTCTGATATATTTGGATCTTCAGCCTGGGATTTGAAATAAATTACACCTTGCATATAACTAGTTCACTCATTCAACAGTAATAGGATCATTTCCTTTTCACAGGTGCTTTGTGATCCAATAGACAGTGGAGTTCTCATCAATTTGATGTGTCAGTTGTTTTTTTCATCTGTCTTCTTCAGTAAAACATGTAGTGAAGCAGCTGAGCAAGTAAAACCAAATTGACTTAAGTTGCAACTTGAAAGCTTATTCAAATCAAACGTTTCCAATTATGCCGAGAGTCCCCTCATCTTGGTCTTTGAGCTAGATTTTGTCAAGTAATGATTTTAATGGCCTGACAGGATCATTTAAAGGATCGGGATGCTCCCAAGTTGTGCATGAATATGTGTTCACAGCTATGATGCTCAAGCTCCAAACAGGCTCCCTAAGTCTCCCTGTGGCTATTTGCTTTATACAGTTTGTTTTTCTCTTCAATTTGTAGCTTTTTTCATGCTATGCATTACTTATTGGTTGGGAAGGCAAATTGACAAGGAATTCCAAAAAGATTTCCCCAAGACCTCTAAATCAGGAAATGAAACTTCTAACATAGAATGATTAGGGTACAAGTATATAATTTAATGAAAATGCAAGTTCTTTAAATTATTTAATTTTATTAATATCTAAATTCAGTTAATTTTAAAGCATCCAATGATTGCAATCTATACATCACTGCCTGTTTTCTAACTCGCACCAAGTCACATTCACCCATTATGCCTGTACTTGCTGACCTACGTGGAGTCTTAGTTCAGCAACACCAATTTTAAAATTTACTTATTGCTTACAAATTCTTCCATCGGCCTCACCACTCCCTTTCTCTGTAACCTTATGGCTTTGGGCCATAAAAGCAGTGAGAGAGAACAAGAATTTGGGGCCATAAAAGCAGACAGAGTGCGAGATTTTGAAGTGGTAAAAGCAGCAAGAGAGAGCGAGAGTTCAGAGCTCTCTGCTGGACAGTCTTTGGGTTCAGAGCCGCATTCAGAAACAAAAATCAAGGTGTGATACCACTGGGAAGTCATTATTTGATTGGCTGATAAGTGCTGAGTCTTAACTGGCAGCTTAAAAATAAGAATATTAAGTATTAATTTTACGTAACAATTGAGTATCTGGTGAGGCTTTTATTTAAGGTTTATTGCCACCACTAAAAAGGTGTGTTAAATATTTATAGGATTTATCAGTATTAATAAGGTTTACTTAATTTAAGAGTAATTAAAACTTATTAACAACAGTAAGGATTATTAATATTGGGAAGATTTATTTGCAGTTGAAAGGTTAACCAATAAATAGAGGAATGGCAAAGCTGCTCCGATCTCTACAGTGCACATCCTGTGCTCTTTGGGAACTCCAGGACACCTCCCATTTGTGCAGGAAGTACCATCATTTGTGGAAGCTTGAGTTCTGAATTTCGAAACTTGAGCAGCAGCTGGTGTCACCACAGTGCATCTGAGAGGTTGAGAGCTTCATGGATAGCAAATTTATATATGTAGGCACTCCACAGCTTAAGAGTATGCAGGGAAAGAGGGAATGGGTGACAATCAGGCAGTCAAAAAGGAACAGGCAGGCTGTGCAGGAATCGCATGAGTGTACCTCACTCTCCAGAATACTGTGGATGGTTCATCTGGGGAGCACAATCAGAGTCAGGTCCATGACAACATGGGGGGCTCAGGTGTACAGGGGGTTACAAGGAAGGTTGGAAGACCAATTGTGATAGGTAATTCGATAGTTAAGGGAATATATGGGCATTTCTACAGCTACAGTCATGAATCGAATTGAAGAGAGAACAGGCCGTCCTCGACTTTGTAATGAGAAAGGAATAATTGGCAATCTAGTTGTGCGAGGCCCCTTGGGGATGAGTGACCATAATACGATAGAATTCTTCATCAAGATGGAGAGTGACATAGTAGATTCTGAGACTTGGGTCCTGAATCTTAATAAAGGAAACTACGATGGTATGAGGCACGAGTTGGCTATGATTGATTGGGAAACGTTACTTAAAGGAATGATGGTGGATAGGCAATGGCAAACATTCAAAGAGTGCATGGGTGAACTGCAACAATTGTTTATTCCTGTCTGGCACAAAAGTAAAACAGGAAAGGTGGCCAAACCACGGCTTACAAGGGAAATTAGAGATTGTATTAGATGCAAGGAAGAGGCATACAAATTGGCCAGAAAAAACTGACCTGAGGATTGGGAGCAGTTTAGAATTCAGCAAAGGAGGACCAAGGAATTGATTAAGAAGGGGAAAATAGAGTACAAGAGTAAGCTTGCAGGGAACATAAAAACTGACTGTAAAAACTTCTATAGGTATGTGAAGAGAAAATGATTGGTGAAGACAAATGTAGGTCCCTTACAATCAGAAACAGGGGAATTTATAATGGGGAACAAAGAAATGGCTGACCAACTAAATACATACTTTGGTCCTGTCTTCACAAAGGAGGACACTAATAACATACCAGAAATGTTGGGGAACACAGGGTTTAGTCAGGGGGAGGAACTGAAAAAATCAGTATTAGTAGGGAAAAGGTGTTGGAGAAATTGATGGGATTGAAGGCCGAAAATCCCCGGGGCCTGATAATCTACATCCCAGAGTACTTAAAAAAAAAAGTGGCCCAAGAAATAGTGGATGCATTGGTGGTCATATTTCGAGATTCTAAAGGCTCTTTCTACAGATTGGAGGGTAGCTAATTTAAAAAGGGAAGCAGAGAGAAAACAGGGAATTATAGACCAGTCAGCCTGACATCAGTAGTGGGGAAAATTAGAGTCTCCATTATAAAAAAGATTTAATAGCTGAGCACATGGAAAACAGTGGCAGAATCGGACAGAGTCAGCATGGATTTATGAAAGGAAAATCATGCTTGACAAATCTACTGGAATTTTGAGAGGATGTAAATAGTAGAGTTGATGAGGGGGAAGCCAGTGGACATGTTTTATTTGGACTTTTAGAAAGCTTTCAACAAAGTCCCACATAAGAGATTGATGTGTAAAATTAAAGCACATGAGATTGGGGGGTAGTGAATTGAGATGGATAGAAAACTGGTTGGCTGACAGGAAACAGAGTAGGAATAAACAGGTCTTTTCTGAATGGCAGGCAGTGACTAGTGGGGTACCGCAGGGATCGGTGCTGGGACCCCAGTTATTCACAATATATATTAATGATTTAGATGAGGGAATTATATGTATTATCTCCAAATTTGCAGATGAAACAAAGCTGGGTGGGAGGGTGAGCTGTGAGGAGATGCAGAGATCCTTCAGTGTGATTTGGACAAGTGGAGTGAGTGGGCAAATGCATGGCAAATGCAGTGTAATGTGGATAAATGTGAGGTTATCCATTTTGGTAGCAAAAACAGGAAGGCAGATTATTATCTGAATGGTTATAAATTGAGAGAGGGGAATGTGCAACGAGACCTGAGTGCCCTTGTACACCAGTCGCTGAAGGTAAGCATGCAGGTGCAGCAGGCAGTAAAGAAGGTAAATGGTATGTTGGCCTTCATAGCGAGAGGATTCGAGTACAGGAGCAGAGATGTCTTGCTGCAATTGTACAGGGTCTTGGTGAGATCACACCTGGAATCTTGTGTGCAGTTTTGGTCTCCTTATCTGAGGAAGGATGTATTGCTATAGAGGGAGTGCAGTGAAGGTTTACCCGACTGATTCCTGGGATGGGGGGGACTGACATATGAGGAGAGATTGAGTCGATTAGGATTATATTCGCTGGAGTTCAGAAGAATGAAGGTGGGGGGCGGGTGGGGGGTGGTGATTGCGCCCAAGTGCATCTCTCTTGAAAACCGTTTATCGGCCTTGAAAAACAGAGTGATGGTTCCTCTGTGGAGGCCAACCAGAACCAAGGCCATGGCATAGTGAGTGGTCCAGCTGCTCACGGCAGGAGGAAATAGTGTGGAAGGGCAATAGTGGTAGGGGATTCTTTAGTGAGGTGAGATAGGCGCTTCTGCAGCCATAGATGTGACTTCAGGAAGTTATGTTGCCTCTTGGGTTCCAGGGAGTTACGTTGCCTCCTGGGTTCCAGGGTCAAGGATATCAGGGAATTCTGAAGGGGGAGGGTGAACAGCCAGAGGTTGTGGTTCATGTTGAGACCAATGACATAGGAAGAAGGAGAAATGAGGTCCTGCAAGCAGACTTTGGGGACTGAGGCAGGAAATTGAAAAGCAAGACTTCAAGGCCAGGTGGAAGGTATGTCAGTTGGGGAACATTTTGGAGATAGTCACCATAACTCAATAAGACTTAGCATAATTATGGAAAAGGGTAAGGTTGGGCCAGAAATAAAAGTTCTAAACTTCACTAAGATGAGATATGATTTGACCCAAGTGGACTGGAAGCAGCTACTTGCAGATAAAAAACTGTGTCAGTGCAGTGGGAGGCATTCAAGGATGAAATAGGAAATGTCCAGAGAACCCAGGATGTCAAGGGACAAAGGTCCCTTAAGAAAAAAGCGAAGCTTATGGAAGATACCGAGGGCTCAATTGGAAAGAAAATTAGGAAAGCTAAGAGAATGCATGAGAAAGCATTGGTGGGTAGAATAAAATAAAACCTAAAGGGGTTTTTAAATATATGAAGGGCATGAGAATAACGGGATAAAGTAGGGCCAATTAATGACCATCGAGTCGGTCTTCGCAATGGAAAATGGCGATGCAGGTATAGACATCAGGGAGGAGGACTGTGGAGTGTTAGAGGAAATTGGCAGACAGGAAGAGGGCAGAGACAGAGAGAGGCAGAGGGAAGAGGGAGAGAGAGAGGCAGAGGGCAGAGGGAGAGAGAGAGAGAGAGAGAGGGAGGAAGAGGGCAGAGAGAGAGAGGGAGGCAGAGGGCAGAGAGAGAGGGAGGCAGAGGGCAGAGAGAGAGGGAGGCAGGGAGAAGAGAGAGAGAGAAGGGGAAGGCAGAGGGCAGAGAGAGAGGGAGGAGGAGGGCAGATGGGAGGGCAGAGGGCAGAGAGGGAGGGCAGAGGGCAGAGAGGGCAGAGGGCAGACAGGGCAGAGAGAGAGGGAGGCAGAGGGCAGAGTGAGAGAGAGAGAGAGAGAGAGAGGCAGAGGGCACAGAGAAAGAGAGAGGGGAGGGAGTCAGAGGGCAGAGAGAGCGAGGGAGGCAAAGGGCAGAGAGAGAGAGAGGCAGAGGGCAGTGAGAGAGAGGGAGAGGGAGGCAGAGGACAGAGAGAGAGAGAGAGAGGGGGAGGCAGAGGGCAGAGAGAGAGAGAGGGAGGCAGAGGGCAGAGAGAGAGAGAGGGAGGCAGAGGGCAGAGAGAGAGGGAAGCAGAGGGCAGAGAGAGAGGGAGGCAGAGGGCAGAGAGAGAGGGAGGGCAGAGGGCAGATGGGAGGGAAGAGGGCAGAGAGGGAGGGCAGAGGTCAAACGGCAGAGAAAGCAGAGAGAGCGAGGGCAGAGAGAGAGGGAGGCAGAGGGCAGAGAGAGAGAGAGAGAGAGAGAGAGAGGGTGGCAGAGGTCAGAGAGAGAGGCGGAGGGCAGAGAGAGAGAGAGAGACAGAGGGCAGAGAGAAAGAGAGGGAGGCAGAGGGCAGAGAGAGAGAGAGAGGCAGAGGGGAGAGAGAGAGAGAGGCAGAGGGCACAGAGAAAGAGAGAGAGGGAGGGAGCCAGAGGGCAGAGAGAGAGCGAGGGAGGCAAAGGGCAGAGAGAGAGAGAGAGAGAGATAGACAGAGGGCAGATGGGAGAGAGAGGGCAGAGAGAGAGAGAGAGAGGGCAGAGGGCAGAGGGCAAAGGGCAGAGAGGGTAGAGAGAGAGAAAGGGCAGAGAGAGAGAGGGAGGCAGAGGGCAGAGAGAAAGAGAGGCAGAGGGCAGAGAGAGAGAGAGAGAGAGGCAGAGGGCAGAGAGAGAGAGAGAGAGATAGACAGAGGGCAGATGGGAGAGAGAGGGCAGAGAGAGAGAGAGGGCAGAGGGCAGAGGGAGAGGGTGGCAGAGGGCAGCGAGGGAGGGCAGAGGGCAGCGAGGGAGGGCAGAGGGCAGAGAGAGAGTGAGAGAGAGAGAGAGGCAGAGGGCAGAGAAAGAGACACACAGAGGGCAGAGAGAGAGAGAGGGAGGCAGAGGGCAGAGAGAGGGTGGCAGAGGTCAGAGAGAGAGGGAGAGAGAGAGGCAGAGGGCACAGAGAAAGAGACAGAGGGAGGGAGGCAGAGGGCAGAGAGAGAGAGAGAGGCAGAGGGCAGACAGAGAGAGGCAGAGGGCAGAGAGAGAGAGAGACAGAGGGCAGAGAGAGAGAGAGCGAGAGGGAGGCAGAGGGCAGAGAGAGAGAGAGGGAGAGAGAGGCAGAGGACAGAGAGAGAGCGAGAGGGAGGCAGAGGGCAGAGAGAGAGAGAGGGAGAGAGAGGCAGAGGACAGAGAGAGAGCACGAGAGAGAGAGGGAGGCAGAGGACAGAGAGAGAGAGAGAGGCAGAGGGGAGAGAGAGTGCAGAGAGAGAGAGGGCACAGAGAGAGGGAGGCAGAGGGCAGAGAGAGAGGGAGGGCAGAGGGCAGATGGGAGGGCAGAGGGCAGAGGGCAAAGGACAGAGAGGGCAGAGAGAGAGAAAGGGCAGAGAGAGAGAGAGGCAGAGGGCAGAGAGAGAGAGAGAGGGTGGCAGAGGTCAGAGAGAGAGAGGCAGAGGGCAGAGAGAGAGAAAGAGAGAGAGAGAGAGAGGCAGAGGGCACAGAGAAAGAGAGAGAGGCAGGGAGTCAGAGGGCAGAGAGAGAGCAAGGGAGGCAAAGGGCAGAGAGAGAGAGGCAGAGGGCAGAGAGAGAGAGAGAGGCAGAGGGCAGAGAGAGAGAGGCAGAGGAAAGAGAGAGAGAGAGGCAGAGGGCAGAGGGGAGAGAGAGTGCAGAGAGAGAGAGGGCACAGAGAGAGGGAGGCAGAGGGCAGAGAGAGAGAGAGGCAGAGGGCAGAGAGAGAGAGAGAGGCAGAGGGCAGAGAGAGAGAGGCAGAGGGCAGAGAGAGAGAGAGAGAGAGAGGGAGAGAGAGGCAGAGGACAGAGAGAGAGCACGAGAGAGAGAGGGAGGCAGAGGACAGAGAGAGAGAGAGGCAGAGGGCAGAGGGGAGAGAGAGTGCAGAGAGAGAGAGGGCACAGAGAGAGAGAGGCAGAGGGCAGAGAGAGAGGGAGGGCAGAGGGCAGATGGGAGGGCAGAGAGCAGAGAGGGCAGAGGGCAGAGGGCAAAGGGCAGAGAGGGTAGGGAGAGAGAAAGGGCAGACAGAGAGAGGGAGGCAGAGGGCAGAGAGAGAGAGAGAGGGTGGCAGAGGTCAGAGAGAGAGAGGCAGAGGGCAGAGAGAGAGAAAGAGAGAGAGAGAGAGAGGCAGAGGGCACAGAGAAAGAGAGAGAGGGAGGGAGTCAGAGGGCAGAGATAGAGCGACGGAGGCAGAGGGCAGAGAGAGAGAGGCAGAGGGCAGAGAGAGAGAGAGAGAGGCAGAGGGCAGAGAGAGAGAGAGGGAGGCAGAGGGCAGAGAGAGAGAGAGAGAGAGGGAGGCAGAGGACAGGGAGAGAGAGAGAGTGAGGCAGAGGAAAGAGAGAGAGCGAGAGAGAGAGGGTGGAGGCAGAGGGCAGAGAGAGAGGGAGGCAGAGGACAGAGAGAGAGAGAGAGGCAGAGGGCAGAGAGAGAGAGGCAGAGCGCAGAGGGCAGAGAGAGAGAGAGGCAGAGGGCAGAGGGGAGAGAGAGGGCAGAGAGAGAGGGAGGCAGAGGGCAGCGAGGGAGGGCAGAGGGCAGTGAGGGAGGGCAGAGAGAGAGAGGCAGAGAGCAGAGAGAGAGAGTGAGAGAGAGAAAGGGAGGCAGAGGGCAGAGAGAGAGACACACAGAGGGCAGAGAGAAAGAGAGAAAAGCTGAGGACAGAGAGAGAGTGCGAGAGAGAGAGTGAGGCAGAGCACAGAGAGAGAGCGAGAGGGGGGAGGCAGAGGGCAGAGAGAGGGGGAGGCAGAGGGCAGAGAGAGAGAGAGGCAGAGGGCAGAGAGAGAGAGAGATAGGCAGAGGGCAGAGGGGAAAGAGAGGGCAGAGAGAGAGGGCAGAGACAGGGAGGCAGAGGGCAGCAAGGGAGGGCAGAGGGCAGCGAGGGAGGGCAGAGAGAGAGAGGCAGATAGCAGAGAGAGAGAGTGAGAGAGAGAGAGAAAGGGAGGCAGAGGGCAGAGAGAGAGACACACAAAGGGCAGAGAGAGAGAGAGAGAGGCAGAGGGCAGAGGGCAGAGAGAGAGAGGCAGAGCGCAGAGGGCAGAGAGAGAGAGAGAGATAGGCAGAGGGCAGAGGGGAGAGAGAGGGCAGAGAGAGAGGGAGGCAGAGGGCAGCGAGGGAGGGCAGAGGGCAGTGAGGGAGGGCAGAGAGAGAGAGGCAGAGAGCTGAGAGAGAGAGTGAGAGAGAGAAAGGGAGGCAGAGGGCAGAGAGAGAGACACACAGAGGGCAGAGAGAGAGAGAAAAGCTGAGGACAGAGAGAGAGCGCGAGAGAGAGAGTGAGGCAGAGGACAGAGAGAGAGCGAGAGGGGGGAGGCAGAGGGCAGAGAGAGGGGGAGGCAGAGGGCAGAGAGAGAGAGGCAGAGGGCAGAGAAAGAGAGAGAGATAGGCAGAGGGCAGAGGGGAGAGAGAGGGCAAAGAGAGAGGGCAGAGAGAGGGAGGCAGAGGGCAGTGAGGGAGGGCAGAGAGAGAGGCAGAGAGCAGAGAGAGAGTGAGAGAGAGAAAGAAAGGGAGGCAGAGGGCACTGCGAAAGAGAGAGAGGGAGGGAGGCAGAGGGCAGAGAGAGAGAGGCAGAGGGCAGAGAGAGAGAGGCAGAGAGCAGAGAGAGAGACACACAGAGGGCAGAGAGCGAGAGAGAGAGAGAGGCAGAGGGCACAGAGAAAGAGAGAGAGGGAGGGAGGAAGAGGGCAAAGAGAGAGAGAGAGAGGCAGAGGGCAGACAGAGAGAGGCATAGGGCAGACAGAGAGAGAGAGACACAGAGGGCAGAGAGAGAGAGAGAGAGGGAGAGGGAGAGAGAGGCAGAGGGCAGAGAAAGAGCGAGAGAGAGAGGGGGAGGCAGAGGGTAGAGAGAGAGAGAGAGGGGGAGGCAGAGGGCAGAGAGAGAGAGAGGGCAGAGAGAGAGAGATGCTGAGGGCAGAGGGCAGAGAGAGAGTTGGGGGAGGATGAGGGCAGAGAGAGAGGGCAGGGAGGGCGAGAGGGCAGAGAGAGAGGGAGGCAGAGGGCAGAGAGGGAGGGCAGAGGGCAGCGAGGGAGGGCAGAGGGCAGAGAGAGCGAGAGAGAGAGGCAGAGGGCAGAGAGAGAGAGTGAAAGAGAAAGCGAGAAAGGGAGGCAGAGGGCAGAGAGAGAGAGAGGGAGGCAGAGGGCAGAGAGAGAGGGTGGCAGAGGCCAGAGAGAGAAGGCAGAGGGCAGAGAGAGAGAGAGAGAGAGAGAGAGGCAGAGGGCACAGAAAGAGAGAGAGGGAGGGAGGCAGAGGACAGAGAGAGAGAGACAGGCAGAGGGCAGACGGAGAGAGGCAGAGGGCAGAGAGAGAGAGAGGGAGGCAGAGGGCAGAGAGAGAGGGTGGCAGAGGCCAGAGAGAGAAGGCAGAGGGCAGAGAGAGAGAGAGAGAGAGAGGCAGAGGGCACAGAAAGAGAGAGAGGGAGGGAGGCAGAGGACAGAGAGAGAGAGACAGGCAGAGGGCAGACGGAGAGAGGCAGAGGGCAGAGAGAGAGAGAGGGAGGCAGAGGGCAGAGAGAGAGAGAGGGAGGCAGAGGGCAGAGAGAGAGAGAGGGAGGCAGAAGGCAGAGAGAGAGAGAGATGGAGAGGGCAGGGAGAGAGAGAAAGAGAGGCAGTAGGCAGAGGGCAGAGAGAGAGGGAGGGCAGAGGGCAGATGGGAGGGCAGAGGGGAGAGAGGGAGGGCAGTGAGCAGAGAGGGCAGAGGGCAAAGGGCGCAGAGGGCAGAGAGGGCAGAGAGAGAGAGTGAAAGAGAAAGCGAGAAAGGGAGGCAGAGGGCAGAGAGAGAGAGAGGGAGGCAGAGGGCAGAGAGAGAGGGTGGCAGAGGCCAGAGAGAGAAGGCAGAGGGCAGAGAGAGAGAGAGAGAGAGAGGCAGAGGGCACAGAAAGAGAGAGAGGGAGGGAGGCAGAGGACAGAGAGAGAGAGACAGGCAGAGGGCAGACGGAGAGAGGCAGAGGGCAGAGAGAGAGAGAGGGAGGCAGAGGGCAGAGAGAGAGGGTGGCAGAGGCCAGAGAGAGAAGGCAGAGGGCAGAGAGAGAGAGATACGCAAAGGGCAGGGGGAGAGATAGGGCAGAGAGAGAGCAGAGAGAGAGTGAGAGGCAGAGGGCAGAGAGAGAGAGTGAGAGAGTGAGAGAGAAAAGGAGGCAGAGGGCAGAGAGAGAGGGAGAGAGAGGCAGAGGACAGAGAGAGAGAACGAGAGAGAGAGGGTGGCAGAGGACAGAGAGAGAGCGAGAGAGAGAAGGGGGAGGCAGAGGGCAGAGAGAGAGGGAGGCAGAGGGCAGAGAGAGAGGGAGGAGGAGGGCAGAGGGCAGAGAGAAAGAGGCAGAGGGCAGAGAGAGAGAGAGAGATAGGCAGAGGGCAGAGGCGAGAGAGAGGGCAGAGAGAGAGGGCAGAGAGAGAGGGAGGCAGACGGCAGAGAGAGAGGGAGGCAGAGGGCAGAGAGAGAGGGCATAGGGCAGAGGGAGAGAGGGGGATACAGAGGGCAGAGAGAGAGGGAGGCAGAGGGCAGAGAGAGAGGGAGGCAGAGGGCAGAGAGAGAGAGGGGGATACAGAGGGCAGAGAGAGAGGGAGGCAGAGGGCAGAAAGAGAGGGAGGGCAGAGGGCAGAAAGAGAGGGAGGGCAGAGGGCAGATGGGAGGGCAGAGAGGGAGGGGTCAAAGGGCAGAGAGGGCAGAGGGCAGAGAGCACAGACAGAGAGAGGGCAGAGAGAGAGAGGGAGGCAGAGGGCAGAGAGAGAGAGAGAGAGAGGGTGGCAGAGGTCAGAGAGAGAGAGGCAGAGGGCAGAGAGAGAGAGAGAGGCAGAGGGCACAGAGAAATAGAGAGAGGGAGGGAGTCAGAGGGCAGAGAGAGCGAGGGAGGCAAAGAGCAGAGAGAGCGAGGCAGAGGGCAGAGAGAGAGAGAGAGGGAGAGAGATGCAGAGGGCAGAGAGAGAGGGAGGCAGAGGGCAGAGAGAGAGAGAGGCAGAGAGCAGAGAGAGAGAGGCAGAGGGCAGAGAGAGAGCGAGATATGCAGAGGGCAGAGGGCAGAGAGGGCAGACAGGGCAGAGGGCAGACAGGGCAGAGGGAGAGAGGGAGGCAGAGGGCAGAGAGAGAGGGAGAGCAGAGGGCAGAGGGCAGACAGGCAGAGGGCAGAGAGAGAGAGAGAGGGAGAGGGCACAGGGAAAGAGAGAGAGGGAGGGAGTCAGAGGGCAGAGAGAGAGCAAGGGAGGCAAAGGGCAGAGAGAGAGAGGCAGAGGGCAGAGAGAGAGGGAGGCAGAGGGCAGAGAGAGAGAGAGGGCAGAGAGAGAGGGAGGCAGAGGGCAGCGATGGAGGGCAGAGGGCAGTGAGGGAGGGCAGAGAGAGAGAGAGGCAGAGAGCAGAAAGAGAGAGTGAGAGAGAGAGAGACAGAAAGGGAGGCAGAGGGCAGAGAGAGAGACACACAGAGGGTAGACAGAGAGAGAAAGAGAGAGGCAGAGGACAGAGAGAGAGCGCGAGAGAGAGAGTGAGGCAGAGGACAGAGAGAGAGCGAGAGGGGGGAGGCAGAGGGCAGAGAGGGGGGAGGCAGAGGGCAGAGAGAGAGAGAGGCAGAGGGCAGAGAGAGAGAGAGAGATAGGCAGAGGGCAGAGGGGAGAGAGAAGGCAGAGAGAGAGAGAGGGCAGAGAGAGGGAGGCAGAGGGCAGCGAGGGAGGGCAGATGGCAGCGAGGGAGGGCAGAGGGCAGTGAGGGAGGGCAGAGAGAGAGGCAGAGAGCAGAGAGAAAGGGAGGCAGAGGGCACAGCGAAAGAGAGAGAGGGAGGGAGGCAGAGGGCAGAGAGAGAGAGGCAGAGGGCAGAGAGAGGCAGAGGGCAGAGAGAGAGAGGGACACAGAGGGCAGAGAGAGAGGGAGGGAGGCAGAGGGTGGAGAGAGAGACACACAGAGGGCAGAGAGCGAGAGAGAGAGAGAGGCAGAGGGCACAGAGAAAGAGAGAGAGGGAGGGAGGAAGAGGGCAAAGAGAGAGAGAGAGAGAGAGGCAGAGGGCAGACAGAGAGAGGCATAGGGCAGACAGAGAGAGAGAGAGACACAGAGCGCAGAGAGAGAGAGAGCGGGTGGCAGAAGGCAGAGAGAGAGAGAGAGGGAGAGGGAGAGAGAGGCAGAGGGCAGAGAAAGAGCGAGAGAGAGAGGGGGAGGCAGAGGGCAGAGAGAGAGAGAGAGGGCAGAGAGAGAGAGAGAGGGCAGAGAGAGAGAGATGCTGAGGGTAGAGGGCAGAGAGAGAGTTGGGGGAGGCAGAGGGCAGAGAGAGAGGGCAGAGGGCAGCGAGGGAGGGCAGAGGGCAGAGAGAGCGAGAGAGAGAGGCAGAGGGCAGAGAGAGAGTGAAAGAGAAAGCGAGAAAGGGAGGCAGAGGGCAGAGAGAGAGAGAGGGAGGCAGAGGGCAGAGAGAGAGGGTGGCAGAGGCCAGAGAGAGAAGGCAGAGGGCAGAGGGAGAGAGAGGCAGAGGGCACAGAAAGAGAGAGATGGAGGGAGGCAGAGGACAGAGAGAGAGAGACAGGCAGAGGGCAGACGGAGAGAGGCAGAGGGCAGAGAGAGAGAAAGGGAGGCAGAGGGCAGAGAGAGAGAGAGGGTGGCAGAGGGCAGAGAGAGAGGGCAGAGAGAGAGAGAGGGCAGAGAGAGAGGGAGGCAGAAGGCAGAGAAAGAGAGAGAGAGAGAGAGGATGGCAGAGGTCAGAGAGAGAGAGGCAGAGGGCAGAGAGAGAGAGAGAGTCAGAGGGCACAGAGAAAGAGAGAGAGGTACGGACTCAGAGGGCAGAGAGAGAGAGAGAGAGAGAGGGGGAGGCAGAGGGCAGAGAGAGAGAGAGGCAAAGGACCGAGAGAGCGAGAGAGAGGGGGGGAGGCAGAGGGCAGAGAGAGAGGGAGGCAGAGGGCAGAGAGAGAGAGAGAGGCAGAGCGCAGAGGGCAGAGAGAGAGAGAGGCAGAGGGCAGAGAGAGAGAGATAGGCAAAGGGCAGGGGGAGAGATAGGGCAGAGAGAGAGAGAGCAGAGAGAGAGTGAGAGGCAGAGGGCAGAGAGAGAGGGAGAGAGAGGCAGAGGACAGAGAGAGAGCGAGAGAGAGAAGGGGGAGGCAGAGGGCAGAGAGAGAGGGAGGCAGAGGGCAGAGAGAGAGGGAGGAGGAGGGCAGAGGGCAGAGAGGAAGAGGCAGAGGGCAGAGGGCAGAGAGAGAGAGGCAGAGGGCAGAGAGAGATAGGCAGAGGGCAGAGGGGAGAGAGAGGGCAGAGAGAGAGGGCAGAGAGAGAGGGAGGCAGATGGCAGAGACAGAGGGAGGCAGAGGGCAGAGAGAGAGGGCAGAGGGCAGAGGGAGAGAGGGGGATACAGAGGGCAGAGAGAGAGGGAGGCAGAGGGCAGAGAGAGAGGGAGGCAGAGGGCAGAGAGAGAGGGAGGCAGAGGGCAGAGAGAGAGAGGGAGATACAGAGGGCAGAGAGAGAGGGAGGCAGAGGGCAGAGAGAGAGAGGGAGGCAGAGGGCAGAAAGAGAGGGAGGGCAGAGGGCAGATGGGAGGGCAGAGAGTGAGGGGTCAAAGGGCAGAGAGGGCAGAGGGCAGAGAGGACAGACAGAGAGAGGGCAGAGAGAGAGAGAGGGAGGCACAGGGCAGAGAGAGAGAGAGAGAGAGGGTGGCAGAGGTCAGAGAGAGAGAGGCAGAGGGCAGAGAGAGAGAGAGAGGCAGAGGGCACAGAGAAATAGAGAGAGGGAGGGAGTCAGAGGGCAGAAAGAGCGAGGGAGGCAAAGGGCAGAGAGAGCGAGGCAGAGGGCAGAGAGAGGGAGAGAGATGCAGAGGGCAGAGTGAGAGGGAGGCAGAGGGCAGAGAGAGAGAGAGGCAGAGAGCAGAGAGAGAGAGAGGCAGAGAGCAGAGAGAGAGCGAGATAGGCAGAGGGCAGAGGGGAGAGAGAGGGCAGAGAGCGAGAGAGAGAGAGGGCAGAGAGAGAGGGAGGCAGAGGGCAGAGAGAGAGGGAGGGCAGAGGGCAGATGGGAGAGCAGAGGGCAGAGAGAGCGCAGTGAGCAGAGTGGGCAGAGGGCAGAGGGCAAAGGGCAGAGAGGGCAGAGGGCAGAGAGGGCAGAGAGAGAGAGGCAGAGGGCAGAGAGAGAGAGGCAGAGGGCACAGAGAAAGAGAGGGGGAGGGAGTCAGAGGGCAGAGAGAGATCGAGGGAGGCAAAGGGCATGGAGAGAGAGTCAGAGGGCAGAGAGAGAGGGAGGCAGAGGGCAGAGAGAGAGGGAGGGCAGAGGGCAGATGGGAGAAAAGAGGGCAGAGAGGGAGGGCAGAAAGCAGAGAGGGCAGAGGCCAGAGAAAGAGTGGCAGAGGGCAGGGAAAGAGCAAGAGAGAGAGGGGGGAGGCAGACGGCAGAGAGCGAGAGAGGGAGGCAAAGGGCAGAGAGAGAGGCAGAGGGCAGAGTGAGAGAGAGGCAGAGGGCAGAGAGAGAGAGAGAGAGAGAGAGGCAGAGGGCAGAGAGAGAGAGAGAGAGAGAGGGAGAGGGAGGCAGAGGACAGAGAGAGAGCGAGAGAGAGAGGGGGGAGACAGAGGGCAGAGAGAGAGAGAGGGAGGCAGAGGGCAGAGAGAGAGAGAGGCAGAGGGCAGAGAGAGGGAGGGCAGAGGGCAGATGGGAGGGCAGAGGGCAGAGAGGGCAGACAGGGCAGAGGGCAGACAGGGCAGAGGGAGAGAGGGCAGAGTGAGAGAGAGGGAGGCAGAGGGCAGAGAGAGAGAGAGGGAGGCAGAGGGCAGAGAGAGAGAGAGGGAGGGAGGCAGAGGGCAGAGAAAGAGAGACAGGCAGAGGGCAGACAGAGAGAGGCAGAGGGCAGAGAGAGAGAGAGAGAGAGAGATAGGCAGAGGGCAGAGGGGAGAGAGAAGGCAGAGAGAGAGAGAGGGCAGAGAGAGGGAGGCAGAGGGCAGCGAGGGAGGGCAGAGAGAGAGGCAGAGAGCAGAGAGAGAGTGAGCGAGAGAGAGAAAGGGAGGCAGAGGGCACAGCGAAAGAGAGAGAGGGAGGCAGGCAGAGGGCAGAGAGAGAGAGGCAGAGGGCGGAGAGAGAGAAGGACAGAGGGCAGAGAGAGAGGGAGGGAGGCAGAGGGCAGAGAGAGAGAGACACACAGAGGGCAGAGAGCGAGAGAGAGAGGCAGAGGGCACAGAGAAAGAGAGAGAGGGATGGAGGAAGAGGGCAAAGAGAGAGAGAGAGAGGCAGAGGGCAGACAGAGAGAGGCATAGGGCAGACAGAGAGAGAGAGACACAGAGCGCAGAGAGAGAGAGCGGGTGGCAGAGGGCAGAGAGAGAGGGAGAGAGAGCAAGAGGGCAGAGAAAGAGCGAGAGAGAGAAGGGGAGGCAGAGGGTAGAGAGAGAGAGAGAGAGGGGGAGGCAGAGGGCAGAGAGAGAGAGAGAGGGCAGAGAGAGAGAGATGCTGAGGGCAGAGGGCAGAGAGAGAGTTGGGGGAGACAGAGGGCAGAGAGAGAGGGCAGAAAGGGAGAGAGGGCAGAGAGAGAGGGAGGCAAAGGGCAGAGAGGGAGGGCAGAGGGCAGCGATGGAGGGCAGAGGGCAGAGAGAGCGAGAGAGAGAGGCAGACGGCAGAGAGAGAGAGTGAAAGAGAGAGCGAGAAAGGGAGGCAGAGGGCAGAGAGAGAGGGTGGCAGAGGCCAGAGAGAGAAGGCAGAGGGCAGAGAGAGAGAGAGAGAGAGAGAGGCAGAGGGCACAGAAAGAGAGAGATGGAGGGAGGCAGAGGACAGAGAGAGAGAGACAGGCAGAGGGCAGACGGAGAGAGGCAGAGGGCAGAGAGAGAGAAAGGGAGGCAGAGGGCAGAGAGAGAGAGAGGGTGGCAGAGGGCAGAGAGAGAGGGCAGAGAGAGAGAGAGGGCAGAGAGAGAGGGAGGCAGAAGGCAGAGAAAGAGAGAGAGAGAGAGAGGATGGCAGAGGTCAGAGAGAGAGAGGCAGAGGGCAGAGAGAGAGAGAGAGGCAGAGGGCACAGAGAAAGAGAGAGAGGTACGGACTCAGAGGGCAGAGAGAGAGAGAGAGAGAGAGGGGGAGGCAGAGGGCAGAGAGAGAGAGAGGCAAAGGACAGAGAGAGCGAGAGAGAGGGGGGGAGGCAGAGGGCAGAGAGAGAGGGAGGCAGAGGGCAGAGAGAGAGAGAGGCAGAGCGCAGAGGGCAGAGAGAGAGAGAGGCAGAGGGCAGAGAGAGAGAGATAGGCAAAGGGCAGGGGGAGAGATAGGGCAGAGAGAGAGAGAGCAGAGAGAGAGTGAGAGGCAGAGGGCAGAGAGAGAGGGAGAGAGAGGCAGAGGACAGAGAGAGAGCGAGAGAGAGAAGGGGGAGGCAGAGGGCAGAGAGAGAGGGAGGCAGAGGGCAGAGAGAGAGGGAGGAGGAGGGCAGAGGGCAGAGAGGAAGAGGCAGAGGGCAGAGGGCAGAGAGAGAGAGGCAGAGGGCAGAGAGAGATAGGCAGAGGGCAGAGGGGAGAGAGAGGGCAGAGAGAGAGGGCAGAGAGAGAGGGAGGCAGATGGCAGAGACAGAGGGAGGCAGAGGGCAGAGAGAGAGGGCAGAGGGCAGAGGGAGAGAGGGGGATACAGAGGGCAGAGAGAGAGGGAGGCAGAGGGCAGAGAGAGAGGGAGGCAGAGGGCAGAGAGAGAGGGAGGCAGAGGGCAGAGAGAGAGAGGGAGAGGCAGAGGGCAGAGAGAGAGGGAGGCAGAGGGCAGAGAGAGAGGGGGGAGGCAGAGGGCAGAGAGAGAGGGAGGGCAGAGGGCAGATGGGAGGGCAGAGAGTGAGGGGTCAAAGGGCAGAGAGGGCAGAGGGCAGAGAGGACAGACAGAGAGAGGGCAGAGAGAGAGAGAGGGAGGCACAGGGCAGAGAGAGAGAGAGAGAGAGGGTGGCAGAGGTCAGAGAGAGAGAGGCAGAGGGCAGAGAGAGAGAGAGAGGCAGAGGGCACAGAGAAAGAGAGAGAGGGAGGGAGTCAGAGGGCAGAGTGAGCGAGGGATGCAAAGGGCAGAGTGAGAGAGGCAGAGGGCAGAGAGAGGGAGAGAGATGCAGAGGGCAGAGAGAGAGGGAGGCAGAGGGCAGAGAGAGAGAGAGGCAGAGGGCAGAGAGAGAGAGAGGCAGAGGGCAGAGAGAGAGCGAGATAGGCAGAGGGCAGAGGGGAGAGAGAGGGCAGAGAGCGAGAGAGAGAGAGGGCAGAGAGAGAGGGAGGCAGAGGGCAGAGAGAGAGGGAGGGCAGAGGGCAGATGGGAGAGCAGAGGGCAGAGAGAGCGCAGTGAGCAGAGTGGGCAGAGGGCAGAGGGCAAAGGGCAGAGAGGGCAGAGGGCAGAGAGGGCAGAGAGAGAGAGGCAGAGGGCAGAGAGAGAGAGGCAGAGGGCACAGAGAAAGAGAGGGGGAGGGAGTCAGAGGGCAGAGAGAGATCGAGGGAGGCAAAGGGCATGGAGAGAGAGTCAGAGGGCAGAGAGAGAGGGAGGCAGAGGGCAGAGAGAGAGGGAGGGCAGAGGGCAGATGGGAGAAAAGAGGGCAGAGAGGGAGGGCAGAAAGCAGAGAGGGCAGAGGCCAGAGAAAGAGTGGCAGAGGGCAGGGAAAGAGCAAGAGAGAGAGGGGGGAGGCAGACGGCAGAGAGCGAGAGAGGGAGGCAAAGGGCAGAGAGAGAGGCAGAGGGCAGAGTGAGAGAGAGGCAGAGGGCAGAGAGAGAGAGAGAGAGAGAGAGGCAGAGGGCAGAGAGAGAGAGAGAGAGAGAGGGAGAGGGAGGCAGAGGACAGAGAGAGAGCGAGAGAGAGAGGGGGGAGACAGAGGGCAGAGAGAGAGAGAGGGAGGCAGAGGGCAGAGAGAGAGAGAGGCAGAGGGCAGAGAGAGGGAGGGCAGAGGGCAGATGGGAGGGCAGAGGGCAGAGAGGGCAGACAGGGCAGAGGGCAGACAGGGCAGAGGGAGAGAGGGCAGAGTGAGAGAGAGGGAGGCAGAGGGCAGAGAGAGAGAGAGGGAGGCAGAGGGCAGAGAGAGAGAGAGGGAGGGAGGCAGAGGGCAGAGAAAGAGAGACAGGCAGAGGGCAGACAGAGAGAGGCAGAGGGCAGAGAGAGAGAGAGAGAGAGAGATAGGCAGAGGGCAGAGGGGAGAGAGAAGGCAGAGAGAGAGAGAGAGGGCAGAGAGAGGGAGGCAGAGGGCAGCGAGGGAGGGCAGAGAGAGAGGCAGAGAGCAGAGAGAGAGTGAGCGAGAGAGAGAAAGGGAGGCAGAGGGCACAGCGAAAGAGAGAGAGGGAGGCAGGCAGAGGGCAGAGAGAGAGAGGCAGAGGGCGGAGAGAGAGAAGGACAGAGGGCAGAGAGAGAGGGAGGGAGGCAGAGGGCAGAGAGAGAGAGACACACAGAGGGCAGAGAGCGAGAGAGAGAGGCAGAGGGCACAGAGAAAGAGAGAGAGGGATGGAGGAAGAGGGCAAAGAGAGAGAGAGAGAGGCAGAGGGCAGACAGAGAGAGGGATAGGGCAGACAGAGAGAGAGAGACACAGAGCGCAGAGAGAGAGAGCGGGTGGCAGAGGGCAGAGAGAGAGGGAGAGAGAGCAAGAGGGCAGAGAAAGAGCGAGAGAGAGAAGGGGAGGCAGAGGGTAGAGAGAGAGAGAGAGAGGGGGAGGCAGAGGGCAGAGAGAGAGAGAGAGGGCAGAGAGAGAGAGATGCTGAGGGCAGAGGGCAGAGAGAGAGTTGGGGGAGACAGAGGGCAGAGAGAGAGGGCAGAAAGGGAGAGAGGGCAGAGAGAGAGGGAGGCAAAGGGCAGAGAGGGAGGGCAGAGGGCAGCGATGGAGGGCAGAGGGCAGAGAGAGCGAGAGAGAGAGGCAGACGGCAGAGAGAGAGAGTGAAAGAGAGAGCGAGAAAGGGAGGCAGAGGGCAGAGAGAGAGGGTGGCAGAGGCCAGAGAGAGAAGGCAGAGGGCAGAGAGAGAGAGAGAGAGAGAGAGGCAGAGGGCACAGAAAGAG
Source organism: Carcharodon carcharias (assembly GCF_017639515.1). Lineage (NCBI taxonomy): Eukaryota > Metazoa > Chordata > Chondrichthyes > Lamniformes > Lamnidae > Carcharodon > Carcharodon carcharias. The sequence continues at coordinate 43,488,622 of NC_054472.1, read as the reverse complement.
AGAGAGAGAGAGAGGCAGAGGGCAGACGGGACAGAGAGGGCACAGAGAGAGAGGGCAGAGAGAGAGGGCGGCAGAGGGCAGAGAGAGAGGGAGGGAGAGAGATGCAGAGGGCAGAGAGAGAGAGGCAGAGGGCAGAGGGGAGAGAGAGGGCAGAGAGAGAGGGCAGAGAGAGAGAGAGGGCAGAGAGAGATGGAGGCAGAGGGCAGAGAGAGAGAGAGGGCAGAGGACAGATGAGAGGGCAGAGGGCAGTGAGGGAGGGCAGAGAGCAGAGCAGGCAGAGGGCAAAGGGCAGAGGGGGCAGAGAGAGAAAGGGAGGGAGAGGGCAGAGAGAGAGAGAGAGAGAGGGTGGCAGAGGTCAGGGAGAGAGAGGCAGAGGGCAGAGAGAGAGAGGCAGAGGGCAGAGGGGACAGAGAGGGCAGAGAGAGAGAGGGCAGAGAGAGAGGGCGGCAGAGGGCAGAGAGAGAGAGAGGGAGAGAGATGCAGAGGGCAGAGAGAGAGAGGCAGAGGGCAGAGGGGAGAGAGAGGGCAGAGAGAGAAAGGGCAGAGAGAGAGAGAGGGCAGAGAGAGATGGAGGCAGAGGGCAGAGAGAGAGAGAGGGCAGAGGACAGATGAGAGGGCAGCGGGCAGTGAGTGAGGGCAGAGAGCAGAGCAGGCAGAGGGCAGAGGGCAAAGGGCAGAGAGGGCAGAGAGAGAGAGGGAGGGAGAGGGCTGAGAGAGAGAGAGAGAGAGGGTGGCAGAGGTCAGGGAGAGAGAGGCAGAGGGCAGAGAGAGAGAGAGAGAGAGGGTGGCAGAGGTCAGAGAGAGAGAGGCAGAGGGTAGAGAGAGAGAGAGAGAGAGACAGGCAGAGGGCAGACAGAGAAAGGCAGAGGGCAGAGAGAGAGAGAGGGAGGCAGAGGGCAGAGAGAGAGAGGGAGGCAGAGGGCAGAGAGAGAGAGAAAGAGAGGCAGTAGGCAGAGGGCAGAGAGAGAGGGAGGGCAGAGGGCAGATGGGAGGGCAGAGGGCAGAGAGGGAGGGCAGAGGGCAGAGAGGGAGGGCAGAGGGCAGAGAGGGAGGGCAGAGGGCAGAGAGGGAGGGCAGAGGGCAAAGGGCAGAGAGGGCACAGAAAGAGAGAGAGGGAGGGAGGCAGAGGGCAGAGAGAGAGAGACAGGCAGAGGGCAGAGAGAGAGTGAGAGAGGCAGAGGGCAGAGAGGGAGCGCAGAGAGAGAGAGAGAGACAGAGAGCAGAGAGAGAGAGTGAGAGAGAGAGAGAGAGAAAGTGAGGCAGAGGGCAGAGAGAGAGGGAGAGAGAGGCAGAGGACAGAGGGAGACCACGAGAGAGAGAGGGTGGCAGAGGACAGAGAGAGAGCGAGAGAGAGAAGGGGAAGGCAGAGGGCAGAGAGAGAGGGAGGAGGAGGGCAGACGGCAGAGAGAAAGAGGCAGAGGGCAGAGAGATAGAGGCAGAGGGCAGAGGGCAGAGAGAGAGCGATAGGCAGAGGGGAGAGAGAGAGGGAGGCAGAGGGCAGAGAGAGAGAGAGAGAGAGGGAGAGAGAGGCAGAGGGCACAGAAAGAGAGAGAGGGAGGGAGGCAGAGGGCAGCGAGAGAGAGACAGGCAGAGGGCAGACAGACAGACGCAGAGGGCAGAGAGAGAGAGAGGGAGGCAGAGGGCAGAGAGAGAGAGAGAGAGAGAGAGGCAGAGGACAGAGAGAGAGCGTGAGAGAGAGAGGGAGGCAGAGGACTGAGAGAGAGAGACGGAGAGGGCAGGGAGAGAAAGAGAGGCAGTGGGCAGAGGGCAGAGAGAGAGATAGGAAGAGGGCAGAGGGGAGAGAGAGGGCAGAGAGAGAGAGAGGGCAGAGAGAGAGGGAGGCAGAGGGCAGAGAGAGAGGGAGGGCAGAGGGCAGATGGGAGGGCAGAGGGCAGAGAGGGAGGGCAGTGAGCAGAGAGGGCAGAGGGCAAAGGGCAGAGAGGGCAGAGGGCAGAGAGAGCAGAGACAGAGAGAGGGAGGCAGATGGCAGAGAGAGAGAGGATGGCAGAGGTCAGAGAGAGAGAGGCAGAGGGCAGAGAGAGAGAGAGAGAGGTACAGAGTCAGAGGGCAGAGAGAGAGAGAGGGGGGAGGCAGAAGGCAGAGAGAGAGGGAGGCAGAGGGCAGAGAGAGAGAGGCAGAGCGCAGAGGGCAGAGAGAGAGAGAGAGAGAGGCAGAGCGCAGAGGGCAGAGAGAGAGAGATAGGCAAAGGGCAGGGTGGAGAGATAGGGCAGAGAGAGAGAGGTCAGAGAGAGTGGGAGGCAGAGGGCAGAGAGAGAGGGAGGCAGAGGGCAGAGAGAGAGGGAGGAGGAGGGCAGAGGGCAGAGAGAAAGAGGCAGAGGGCAGAGAGAGAGAGAGGCAGAGGGCAGAGAGAGAGAGATAGGCAGAGGGGAGAGGGCAGAGAGAGAGGGCAGAGAGAGAGAGGGGGGCAGACAGCAGAGAGAGAGGGAGGCAGAGGGCAGAGAGAGAGGGCAGAGGGCAGAGGGAGAGCGAGAGAGAGAAGGGGAAGGCAGAGGGCAGAGAGAGAGGGGGATACAGAGGGCAGAGAGAGAGACGGAGGCAGAGGGCAGAAAGAGAGGGAGGGCAGAGGGCAGATGGGAAGGCAGAGAGGGAGGGGTCAAAGGGCAGAGAGGGCAGAGGGCAGAGAGGAGAGACAGAGAGAGGGCAGAGGGAGAGAGGGAGGCAGAGGGCAGAGAGAGAGAGAGGCTGGCAGAGGTCAGAGAGAGAGAGGCAGAGGGCAGAGAGAGAGAGAGAGGCAGAGGGCACAGAGAAATAGAGAGAGGGAGGGAGTCAGAGGGCAGAGAGAGCGAGGGAGGCAAAGGGCAGAGAGAGAGAGGCAGAGGGCCGAGAGAGAGAGAGAGAGAGAGAGAGGGAGAGAGATGCAGAGGGCAGAGAGAGAGGGAGGCAGAGGGCAGAGAGAGAGAGAGAGGCAGAGGGCAGAGAGAGAGAGAGGCAGAGGGCAGAGAGAGAGGGCAGAGGACAGATGAGAGGGCAGAGGGCAGTGAGGGAGGGCAGAGAGCAGAGCAGGCAGAGGGCAGAGGGCAAAGGGCAGAGAGAGAGAGAGGGTGGCAGAGGTCAGGGTGAGAGGCAGAGGGCAGAGAGAGAGAGAGAGAGAGAGAGGGTGGCAGAGGTCAGAGAGAGAGAGGCAGAGGGTAGAGAGAGAGAGAGAGAGACAGGCAGAGGGCAGACGGAGAGAGGCAGAGGGCAGAGAGAGAGGGAGGCAGAGGGCAGAAAGAGAGAGAGGGAGGCAGAGGGCAGAGAGAGAGAGAGAGAGAAAGAGAGAGGCAGAGGGCAGGGAGAGAGAGAAAGAGAGGCAGTAGGCAGAGGGCAGAGAGAGAGGGAGGGCAGAGGGCAGATGGGAGGGCAGAGGGCAGAGAGGGCAGAGGGCAAAGGGCAGAGAGGGCAGAGGGCAGAGAGAGAGAGAGAGAGAGGCAAAGGGCACGGAAAGAGAGAGAGGGAGGGAGGCAGAGGGCAGATGGGAGGGCAGAGGGCAGAGAGGGCAGAGGGCAGACAGGGCAGAGAGAGAGAGCGCAGAGAGAGAGGGAGGCAGAGGGCGCAGTGAAAAAGAGAGAGGGAGGGAGTCAGAGGGCAGAGAGAGAGCGAGGGAGGCAAAGTGCAGAGAGAGAGAGAGGCAGAGGGCAGAGAAAGCGAGAGAGAGAGGTGGGAGGCAGAGGGCAGAGAGAGAGAGGGAGGCAGAGGGCAGAGAGAGAGAGGGAGGCAGAGGGCAGAGAGAGAGGGAGGCAGAGGGCAGAGAGAGAGAGGCAGAGGGCAGAGAGAGAGCGAGAGGCAGAGAGCACAGAGAAAGAGAGAGAGGGAGGGACTCAGAGGGCAGAGAGAGCGAGGGAGGCAAAGGGCAGAGAGAGAGAGGCAGAGGGCAGAGAGAGAGAGGCAGAGCGCAGAGAGCGAGAGAGATAGGCAGAGTGCAGAGGGGAGAGATAGGGCAGAGAGAGAGAGGGCAGAGAGAGAGGGAGGCAAAGGGCAGTGAGGGAGGGCAGAGGGCAGCGAGGGAGCGCAGAGAGAGAGAGAGGCAGAGAGCACAGTGAAAAAGAGAGAGGGAGGGAGTCAGAGGGCAGAGAGAGATCGAGGGAGGCAAAGGGCAGAGAGAGAGAGTCAGAGGGCAGAGAGAGAGGGAGGCAGAGGGCAGAGAGAGAGGGAGGGAAGAGGGCAGATGGGAGAAAAGAGGGCAGAGAGGGAGGGCAGAGAGCAGAGAGGTCAGAGGTCAAACGGCAGAGAGGGCAGAGGGCAGAGAGGGAAGAGAGAGGGCGGGCAGAAAGAGAGAGAGCAGAGAGAGAGAGGGAGGCAGAGCGCAGAGAGAGAGGGAGAGGGAGGCAGAGGGCAGAGAGAGAGAGGGAGAGGGAGGCAGAGGGCAGAGAGAGAGAGGGGGAGGCAGAAGACAGAAAGAGAGAGTGAGGCAGAGGGCAGAGAGAGAGGGAGGCAGAGGGCAGAGAGAGAGGGAGGCAGAGAGAGAGGGAAGCAGTGAGAGAGGGAGGCAGAGGGCAGAGAGAGAGAGGGAGGGCAGAGGGTAGATGGGAGGGCAGAGGGCAGAGAGGGCAGAGGGCAGAGGGTAGAGGGCAGACAGGGCAGAGAGAGACAGAGGGCAGAGAGAGAGGGAGGCAGAGGGCAGAGAGAGAGAGAGGCAGAGGGCACAGTGAAAAAGAGAGAGGGAGGGAGTCAGAGGGCAGAGAGAGAGCGAGGGAGGCAAAGTGCAGAGAGAGAGAGAGGCAGAAGGCAGAGAAAGCGAGAGAGAGGGGGGGAGGCAGAGGGCAGAAAGAGAGAGGGAGGCAGAGGGCAGAGAGAGAGAGGGAGGCAGAGGGCAGAGAGAGAGGGAGGCAGAGGGCAGAGAGAGAGGGAGGGAAGAGGGTAGATGGGAGAGAAGAGGGCAGAGAGCAGAGAGGGCAGAATGCAGAGGGCAGAGGTCAAATGGCAGAGAGGGCAGAGAGAGAGTGGGCAGAGAGAGAGTGGGAGGCAGAGGGCAGAGAGAGAGAGAGGGTGGCAGAGGTCAGAGAGAGAGAGGCAGAGGGCAGAGAGAGACAGAGAGGCAGAGGGCACAGAGAAATAGAGAGAGGGAGGGAGTCAGAGGGCAGAGAGAGCGAGGGAGGCAAAGGGCAGAGAGAGAGAGGCAGAGGGCCGAGAGAGAGAGAGAGAGAGAGAGAGAGAGAGAGAGATGCAGAGGGCAGAGAGAGAGGGAGGCAGAGGGCAGAGAGAGAGAGAGAGGCAGAGGGCAGAGAGAGAGAGAGGCAGAGGGCAGAGAGAGAGAGAGGGCAGAGGACAGATGAGAGGGCAGAGGGCAGTGAGGGAGGGCAGAGAGCAGAGCAGGCAGAGGGCAGAGGGCAAAGGGCAGAGAGGGCAGAGAGAGAGAGAGAGGGTGGCAGAGGTCAGGGAGAGAGGCAGAGGGTAGGGAGAGAGAGAGAGAGAGAGACAGGCAGAGGGCAGACGGAGAGAGGCAGAGGGCAGAGAGAGAGGGAGGCAGAGGGCAGAGAGAGAGAGAGGGAGGCAGAGGGCAGAGAGAGAGAGAGATAGAGATGGAGAGAGCAGGGAGAGAGAGAAAGAGAGGCAGTAGGCAGAGGGCAGAGAGAGAGGGAGGGCAGAGGGCAGATGGGAGGGCAGAGGGCAGAGAGGGCAGAGGGCAAAGGGCAGAGAGGGCAGAGGGCAGAGAGAGAGAGAGAGAGAGAGGCAGAGGGCACGGAAAGAGAGAGAGGGAGGGAGGCAGAGGGCAGATGGGAGGGCAGAGGGCAGAGAGGGCAGAGGGCAGACAGGGCAGAGAGAGAGAGCGCAGAGAGAGAGGGAGGCAGAGGGCGCAGTGAAAAAGAGAGAGGGAGGGAGTCAGAGGGCAGAGAGAGAGCGAGGGAGGCAAAGTGCAGAGAGAGAGAGGCAGAGGGCAGAGAAAGCGAGAGAGAGAGGTGGGAGGCAGAGGGCAGAGAGAGAGAGAGGGAGGCAGAGGGCAGAGAGAGAGAGGGAGGCAGAGGGCAGAGAGAGAGAGGGAGGCAGAGGGCAGAGAGAGAGCGAGAGGCAGAGAGCACAGAGAAAGAGAGAGAGGGAGGGACTCAGAGGGCAGAGAGAGCGAGGGAGGCAAAGGGCAGAGAGAGAGAGGCAGAGGGCAGAGAGAGAGAGGCAGAGCGCAGAGAGCGAGAGAGATAGGCAGAGGGCAGAGGGGGGAGATAGGGCAGAGAGAGAGAGGGCAGAGAGAGAGGGAGGCAGAGGGCAGAGAGAGAGGGAGGGCAGAGGACAGATGGGAGGGCAGAGGGCAGAGAGGGAGGGCAAAGAGCAGAGTGGGCAGAGGGCAGAGGGCAAAGGGCAGAGAGGGCAGAGAGAGAGAGAGGCAGAGGGCAGAGAGAGAGACAGAGGCAGAGGGCAGAGAGAGAGAAGGGGAGGCAGAGGGCAGAGAGAGAGAGAGGGGGAGGCAGAGGGCAGAGAGAGAGAGAGAGGCAGAGGACAGAGAGAGCGAGAGAGAGAGTGGGGAGGCAGAGGGCAGAGAGAGAGGGAGGCAGAGGGCAGAGAGAGAGAGGCAGAGCGCAGAGGGCAGAGAGAGAGAGAGCGATAGGCAAAGGTCAGGGTGGAGAGATAGGGCAGAGAGAGAGAGGGCAGAGAGAGTGGGAGGCAAAGGGCAGTGAGGGAGGGCAGAGGGCAGCGAGGGAGCGCAGAGAGAGAGAGAGGCAGAAAGCACAATGAAAAAGAGAGAGGGAGGGAGTCAGAGGGCAGAGAGAGATCGAGGGAGGCAAAGGGCAGAGAGAGAGAGTCAGAGGGCAGAGAGAGAGGGAGGGAAGAGGGCAGATGGGAGAAAAGAGGGCAGAGAGGGAGGGCAGAGAGCAGAGAGGGCAGAGGGCAGAGATCAAACGGCAGAGAGGGCAGAGCGCAGAGAGGGAAGAGAGAGGGCGGGCAGAGAGAGAGAGGGAGGCAGAGCGCAGAGAGAGAGAGAGAGAGTGAGGCAGAGGTCAGAGAGAGAGAGAGAGAGGGAGGCAGAGGGCAGAGAGAGAGGGAGGCAGAGGGCAGAGAGAGAGGGAGGCAGAGAGAGAGGGAGGCAGAGAGAGAGGGAGGCAGAGAGAGAGGGAGGCAGAGGGCAGAGAGAGAGAGGGAGGGCAGAGGGCAGATGGGAGGGCAGAGGGCAGAGAGGGTAGAGGGCAGAGGGCAGACAGGGCAGAGAGAGAGAGCGCAGAGAGAGAGGGAGGCAGAGGGCAGAGATCGAGAGAGAGAGAGGCAGAGGGCACAGTGAAAAAGAGAGAGGGAGGGAGTCAGAGGGCAGAGAGAGAGCGAGGGAGGCAAAGTGCAGAGAGAGAGAGAGGCAGAGGGCAGAGAAAGCGAGAGAGAGAGGTGGGAGGCAGAGGGCAGAGAGAGAGAGAGGGAGGCAGAGGGCAGAGAGAGAGAGAGGGAGGCAGAGGGCAGAGAGCGAGAGAGAGAGAGGCAGAGGGCACAGTGAAAAAGAGAGAGGGAGGGAGTCAGAGGGCAGAGAGAGAACGAGGGAGGCAAAGTGCAGAGAGAGAGAGAGAGGCAGAGGGCAGAGAAAGCGAGAGAGAGAGGTGGGAGCCAGAGGGCAGAGAGAGAGAGAGGGCGGCAGAAGGCAGAGAGAGAGAGGGAGGCAGAGGTCAGAGAGAGATGGAGGGCAGAGGGTAGATGGGAGAGAAGAGGGCAGAGAGCAGAGAGGGCAGAAAGCAGAGGGCAGAGGTCAAATGGCAGAGAGGGTAGAGAGGGCAGAGAGAGGCCAGAGAGAGAGAGGGCAGAGAGAGTGTGGGAGGCAGAGGGCAGAGAGAGAGAGAGAGAGGGTGGCAGAGGTCAGAGAGAGAGAGAGGCAGAGGGCAGAGAGAGAGCGAGAGGCAGAGAGCACAGAGAAAGAGAGAGAGGGAGGGAGTCAGAGGGCAGAGAGAGCAAGGGAGGCAAAGGGCAGAGAGAGAGAGGCAGAGGGCAGAGAGAGAGACGCAGAGGGCAGAGAGCGAGAGAGATAGGCAGAGGGCAGAGGGGGGAGATAGGGCAGAGAGAGAGAGGGCAGAGAGAGAGGGAGGCAGAGGGCAGAGAGAGAGGGAGGGCAGAGGACAGATGGGAGGGCAGAGGGCAAAGAGGGAGGGCAAAGAGCAAAGTGGGCAGAGGGCAGAGGGCAAAGGGCAGAGAGAGAGAGAGAGAGGCAGAGGGCAGAGAGAGAGAGAGAGGCAGAGGGCAGAGAGAGAGAGGGGGTGGCAGAGGGCAGAGAGAGAGAGAGGGGGGGGCAGAGAGAGAGAGAGAGGCAGAGGACAGAGAGAGCGAGAGAGAGAGGGGGGAGGCAGAGGGCAGAGAGAGAGGGAGGCAGAGGGCAGAGAGAGAGAGGCAGAGCGCAGAGGGCAGAGAGAGAGAGAGAGATAGGCAAAGGGCAGGGTGGAGAGATAGGGCAGAGAGAGGGAGGGCAGAGAGCGTGGGAGGCAGAGGGCAGTGAGGGAGGGCAGAGGGAAGCGAGGGAGCGCAGAGAGAGAGAGAGGCAGAGGGCACAGTGAAAAAGAGAGAGGGAGGGAGTCAGAGGGCAGAGAGAGAGCGAGGGAGGCAAAGTGCAGAGAGAGAGAGAGGCAGAGGGCAGAGAAAGCGAGAGAGAGATGTGGGAGGCAGAGGGCAGAGAGAGAGAGGCAGAGGGCAGAGAGAGAGAGAGAGAGAGGCAGAGGGTACTGAGAAAGAGAGAGGGCAGAGAGAGAGAGAGGGTGGCAGAGGTCAGAGAGAGAGGGAGAGGGCAGAGAGAGATCGAAGGGCAGAGAGAGTCAGAGGGCAGAGAGAGAGGGAGGCAGAGGGCAGAGAGAGAGGGAGGGAAGAGGGCAGATGGGAGAAAAGAGGGCAGAGAGCAGAGAGGGCAGAGGGCAGAGGTCAAACAGCAGAGAGGGCAGAGCGCAGAGAGGGAAGAGAGAGGGCGGGCAGAGAGAGAGAGGGCAGAGAGAGAGAGGGAGGCAGAGCGCAGAGAGAGAGAGAGAGAGTGAGCCAGAGGGCAGAGAGAGAGAGAGGGAGGCAGAAGACAGAGAGAGAGAGAGAGAGGCAGAGGGCAGAGAGAGAGGGAGGCAGAGAGAGAGGGAGGCAGAGGGCAGAGAGAGAGGAGGGCAGATGGGAGGGCAGAGGGCAGAGAGGGCAGAGGGCAGAGGGCAGACAGGGCAGAGAGAGAGAGGGCAGAGAGAGAGGGAGGCAGAGGGCAGAGAGAGAGAGAGAGGCAGAGGGCACAGTGAAAAAGAGAGAGGGAGGGAGTCAGAGGGCAGAGAGAGAGCGAGGGAGGCAAAGTGCAGAGAGAGAGAGAGGCAGAGGGCAGAGAAAGCGAGAGAGAGAGGTGGGAGGCAGAGGGCAGAGAGAGAGAGAGGGAGGCAGAGGGCAGAGAGAGAGAGAGAGGCAGAGGGCAGAGAGAGAGAGGGGGAGGCAGAGGGCAGAGAGAGAGCCAGAGGACAGAGAGAGAGCGCGAGAGAGAGATTGAGGCAGAGGACAGAGAGAGCGAGAGAGGGGGGGGGAGGCAGAGGGCAGAGAGAGAGAGGGAGGCAGAGGGCAGAGAGAGCGAGGGAGGCAGAGGGCAGAGAGAGAGGGAGGCAGACGGCAGAGAGAGATGGAGGGCAGAGGGTAGATGGGAGAGAAGAGGGCAGAGAGCAGAGAGGGCAGAAAGCAGAGGAAAGAGGTCAAATGGCAGAGAGGGCAGAGAGAGTGTGGGAGGCAGAGGGCAGAGAGAGAGAGAGAGAGGGTGGCAGAGGTCAGAGAGAGAGAGGCAGAGGGCAGAGAGAGAGCGAGAGGCAGAGAGCACAGAGAAAGAGAGAGAGGGAGGGAGTCAGAGGGCAGAGAGAGAGAGGGAGGCAAAGGGCAGAGAGAGAGATTCAGAGGGCAGAGAAAGAGAGGCAGAGGGCAGAGAGCGAGAGAGATAGGCAGATGGCAGAGGGGAGAGATAGGGCAGAGAGAGAGGGAGGCAGAGGAGAGAGAGAGGGAGGGCAGAGGACAGATGGGAGGGCAGAGGGCAGAGAGGGAGGGCAAAGAGCAGAGTGGGCAGAGGACAAAGGGCAGAGAGGGCAGAGAGGGCAGAGAGGGCAGAGAGGGAGAGAGAGAGGCAGAGGGCAGAGAGAGAGTGGGGGAGGCAGAGGGCAGAGAGAGAGAGGGGGAGGCAGAGGGCAGAGAGAGAGAGAGAGGGGGAGGCAGAGGGCAGAGAGAGAGAGAGAGGCAGAGGACAGAGAGAGAGCGCGACAGAGAGAGTGAGGCAGAGGACAGACAGAGCGAGAGAGAGAGGGGGGAGACAGAGGGCAGAGAGAGAGGGAGGCAGAGGGCAGAGAGAGGCAGAGCGCAGAGGGCAGAGAGAGAGAGAGATAGGCAAAGGGCAGGGTGAAGAGATAGGGCAGAGAGAGAGAGGGCAGAGAGAGTGGGAGGCAGAGGGCAGTGAGGGAGGGCAGAGTGCAGCGTTGGAGCGCCGAGAGAGAGGGAGAGGCAGAGGGCAGAGAGAGAGAGTGAGAGAGAGAGAGAAAGGGAGGCAGAGGGCAGAGAGAGAGGGAGAGAGAGGCAGAGGACAGAGGGGAGAGAGAGGGCAGAGAGAGAGAGGGAGAGGGTGGCAGAGGTCAGAGAGCGAGAGGCAGAGAGCACAGAGAAAGAGAGAGAGGGAGGGAGTCAGAGGGCAGAGAGAGCGAGGGAGGCAAAGGGCAGAGAGAGAGAGGCAGAGGGCAGAGAGAGAGAGGCAGAGGGCAGAGAGAAAGAGGCAGATGGCAGAGAGAGAGAGGCAGAGGGCAGAGGGGAGAGAGAGGCAGAGCGCAGAGGGCAGAGAGAGAGAGAGATAGGCAAAGGGCAGGGTGAAGAGATAGGGCAGAGAGCGAGAGGGCAGAGAGAGGGGGGATGCAGAGGGCAGAGAGAGAGGGAGGCAGAGGGCAGAGAGAGAGAGAGGCAGAGCGCAGAGGGCAGAGAGAGAGAGAGAGATAGGCAAAGGGCAGGGTGAAGAGATAGGGCAGAGAGAGAGAGGGCAGAGAGAGGGGAGGCAGAGGGCAGCGAGGGAGCACAGAGAGAGAGAGAGGCAGAGGGCAGAGAGAGAGAGTGAGAGAGAGAGAGAAAGGGAGGCAGAGGGCAGAGAGAGAGGGAGAGAGAGGCAGATGACAGAGAGAGAGCACGAGAGAGAGAGGGTGGCAGACGACAGAGAGAGAGGGAGGCAGAGGGCAGAGAGAGAGGGAAACAGAGGGCAGAGAGAGAGGGAGGGCAGAGAGCAGATGGGAGGGCAGAGAGGGAGGGCAGAGATCAGAGAGGGCAGAGGGCAGAGGTCAAAGGGCAGAGAGGGCAGAGGGCAGAGAGGGCAGAGAGAGAGAGGGCAGAGAGAGAGAGGGCAGAGAGAGAGAGGGAGGGAGAGGGCAGAGCGAGAGAGAGAGGGTGGCAGAGGTCAGAGAGAGAGAGGCAGAGGGCAGAGAGAGAGATAGAGGCAGAGGGCACAGAGCGAGAGAGGGAGAGGCAGAGGGCACAGAGAAATAGAGAGAGGGAGGGAGTCAGAGGGCAGAGAGAGCGAGGGAGGCAAAGGGCAGAGAGAGAGAGGCAGAGGGCAGAGAGAGAGATAGAGAGGGTGGCAGAGGTCAGGGAGAGAGAGGCAGAGGGCAGAGAGAGAGAGGGGGAGAGAGGCAGAGGGCACAGGGAAAGAGAGAGGGAGGGAGTCAGAGGACAGAGAGAGATCGAGGGAGGCAAAGGGCAGAGATAGAGGGAGGGAAGAGGGCAGATGGGAGAAAAGAGGGCAGAGAGGGAGGGCAGAGAGCAGAGAGGGCAGAGGGCAGAGGTCAAACGGCAGAGAGGGCAGAGCGCAGAGAGGGAAGAGAGAGGGCGGGCAGAGAGAGAGAGGGCAGAGAGAGAGAGGGAGGCAGAGCGCAGAGAGAGAGAGAGAGAGAGAGAGAGAGAGTGGCAGAGGTCAGAGAGAGAGAGAGAGGGAGAGGGAGGCAGAGGGCAGAAAGAGAGAGGGAGAGGGAGGCAGAGGACAGAGAGAGCGAGGGAGGCAAAGGGCAGAGAGAGAGAGGCAGAGGGCAGAGAGAGAGATAGAGAGGGTGGCAGAGGTCAGGGAGAGAGAGGCAGTGGGCAGAGAGAGAGAGAGAGGCGGAGAGAGGCAGAGGGCACAGGGAAAGAGAGAGGGAGGGAGTCAGAGGACAGAGGGAGATCGAGGGAGGCCAAGGGCAGAGATAGAGGGAAGGAAGAGGGCAGATGGGAGAAAAGAGGGCAGAGAGGGAGGGCAGAGAGCAGAGAGGGCAGAGGGCAGAGGTCAAACGGCAGAGAGGGCAGAGCGCAGAGAGGGAAGAGAGAGGGCGGGCAGAGAGAGAGAGGGCAGAGAGAGAGAGGGAGGCAGAGCGCAGAGAGAGAGAGAGAGAGGGTGGCAGAGGTCAGAGAGAAAGAGAGGGAGAGGGAGGCAGAGGGCAGAAAGAGAGAGGGAGAGGGAGGCAGAGGACAGAGAGAGAGCGAGAGAGGGTGGAGGCAGAGGGCAGAGAGAGAGAGAGAGAGGCAGAAGACAGAGAGAGAGAGGGAGGCAGAGGGCTGAGAGAGAGGGAGGCAGAAGGCAGAGAGAGAGGGAGGCAGAGAGAGAGGGAGGCAGAGAGAGAGGGAGGCAGAGAGAGAGGGAGGCAGAGAGAGTGGGAGGCAGAGAGAGAGGGAGGCAGAGAGAGAGGGAGGCAGAGAGAGAGGGAGGCAGAGAGAGAGGGAGGCAGAGGGCAGAGAGAGAGAGGGAGGGCAGAGAGAGAGAGGGAGGGCAGAGGGCAGATGGGAGGGCAGAGGGCAGAGAGGGCAGAAGGCAGAGAGGGCAGAGGGCAGAGGGCAGACAGGGCAGAGAGAGGGCAGAGGGCAGAGAGAGAGCGAGGGAGGCAAAGTGCAGAGAGAGAGAGAGGCAGAGGGCAGAGAAAGCGAGAGAGAGGGGGGAGGCAGAGGGCAGAGAGAGAGAAAGGGAGGTAGAGGGCAGAGAGAGAGCGAGAGGCAGAGAGCACAGAGAAAGAGAGAGAGGGAGGGAGTCAGAGGGCAGAGAGAGCGAGGGAGGCAAAGGGCAGAGAGAGAGAGTGAGAGAGAGAGAGAGAAAGGGAGGCAGAGGGCAGAGAGAGAGGGAGAGGGAGGCAGAGGCCAGGGAGAGAGCACGAGAGAGAGGGTGGCAGAGGACAGAGAGAGAGAGAGAGAGAGAAGGGGGAGGCAGAGGGCAGAGAGAGAGGGAGGAGGAGGGCAGAGGGCAGAGAGAGAGAGAGGCAAAGGGCAGAGGGCAGAGAGAGAGAGAGAGAGAGATAGGCAGAAGGCAGAGGGGAGAGAGATGGCAGAGAGAGAGGGCAGAGAGCGAGAGAGGCAGAGGGCAGAGAGAGAGAGGGAGGCAAAGGGCAGAGAGAGAGAGAGGGAGGCAGAGGGCAGAGAGAGAGAGTGAGAGAGAGAGAGAGAAAGGGAGGCAGAGGGCAGAGAGAGAGCGGGAGAGAGAGGCAGAGGACAGAGAGAGCACGAGAGAGAGAGGGTGGCAGAGGAGAGAGAGAGCGAGAGAGAGAAGGGGGAGGCAGAGGGCAGAGAGAGAGGGAGGCAGAGGGTAGAGAGAGAGAGAGGCAGAGGGCAGAGAGAGAGAGGCAGAGGGCAGAGGGGAGAGAGAAGGCAGAGAGGGCAGAGAGAGAGGGAGGCAGAGGGCAGAGAGAGAGAGAGGCAGAGGGCAGAGAGAGAGAGAGGCAGAGGGCAGAGAGAGAGAGGCAGAGGGCAGAGGGGAGAGAGGGCAGAGAGAGAGGGAGGCAGAGGGCAGAGAGAGAGGGAGGGCAGAGGATTGATGGGAGGGCAGAGGGCAGTGAGGGAGGGCAGAGAGCAGAGCAGGCAGAGGGCAGAGGGCAAAGGGCAGACAGGGCAGAGAGAGAGAGGGAGGGAGAGGGCTGAGAGAGAGAGAGAGGGTGGCAGAGGTCAGGGAGAGAGAGGCAGAGGGCAGAGAGAGAGAGAGAGAGGGTGGCAGAGGTCAGAGAGAGAGAGGCAGAGGGCAGAGAGAGAGAGAGAGAGAGGGTGGCAGAGGTCAGAGAGAGAGGGAGAGGGCAGAGAGAGATCGAGGGAGGCAAAGAGCAGAGAGAGAGTCAGAGGGCAGAGAGAGAGGGAGGCAGAGGGCAGAGAGAGAGGGAGGGAAGAGGGCAGATGGGAGAAGAGGGCAGAGAGGGAGGGCAGAGAGCAGAGAGGTCAGAGGTCAAACGGCAGAGAGGGCAGAGGGCAGAGAGGGAAGAGAGAGGGCGGGCAGAGAGAGGGCAGAGAGAGAGAGGGAGGCAGAGCGCAGAGAGAGAGAGGGTGGCAGAGGTCAGAGAGCGAGAGAGAGAGAGGGAGAGGGAGGCAGAGAGCAGAGAGAGAGAGGGAGAGGGAGAGGGAGACAGAGGACAGAGAGAGGGCGAGGCAGAGGGCAGAGAGAGAGAGGGGGAGGCAGAAGACAGAGAGAGAGAGGGAGGCAGAGGGCAGAGAGAGAGGGAGGCAGAGGGCAGAGAGAGAGGGAGGCAGAGAGAGAGGGAAGCAGTGAGAGAGTGCGGCAGAAAGCAGAGAGAGAGAGGGAGGGCAGAGGGCAGATAGGAGGGCAGAGGGCAGAGAGGGCAGAGGGCAAAGGGCAGACAGGGCAGAGAGAGAGAGGGCAGAGAGAGAGGGAGGCAGAGGGCAGAGAGAGAGAGAGATAGGCAGAGGGCACAGTGAAAAAGAGAGAGGGAGGGAGTCAGAGGGCAGAGAGAGAGCGAGGGAGGCAAAGTGCAGAGAGAGAGAGACGCAGAAGGCAGAGAAAGCGAGAGAGAGAGGGGGGAGGCAGAGGGCAGAAAGAGAGAGAGGGAGGCAGAGGGCAGAGAGAGAGAGGGAGGCAGAGGGCAGAGAGAGAGGGAGGCAGAGGGCAGAGAGAGAGGGAGGGAAGAGGATAGATGGGAGAGAAGAGGGCAGAGAGCAGAGAGGGCAGAATGCAGAGGGCAGAGGTCAAATGGCAGAGAGGGCAGAGAGAGAGAGGGCAGAGAGAGAGTGGGCAGAGAGAGAGTGGGAGGCAGAGGGCAGAGAGAGAGAGAGGGTGGCAGAGGTCAGAGAGAGAGAGGCAGAGGGCAGAGAGAGAGCGAGAGGCAGAGAGCACAGAGAAAGAGAGAGAGGGAGGGAGTCAGAGGGCGGAGAGAGCGAGGGAGGCAAAGGGCAGAGAGAGAGAGAGGCAAAGGGCAGAGAGAGAGAGGCAGAGGGCAGAGAGCGAGAGAGATAGGCAGAGTGCAGAGGGGAGAGATAGGGCAGAGAGAGAGAGGGCAGAGAGAGAGGGAGGCAGAGGGCAGAGAGAGAGGGAGGGCAGAGGACAGATGGGAGGGCAGAGGGCAGAGAGGGAGGGCAAGGGGCAGAGTGGGCAGAGGGCAAAGGGCAGAGAGGGCAGAGAGAGAGAGAGAGAGGCAGAGGGCAGAGAGAGAGAGAGAGTCTGGCAGAGGTCAGAGAGAGAGAGGCAGAGGGCAGAGAGAGAGAGAGAGGCAGAGGGCACAGAGAAATAGAGAGAGGGAGGGAGTCAGAGGGCAGAGAGAGCGAGGGAGGCAAAGGGCAGAGAGAGAGAGGCAGAGGGCCGAGAGAGAGAGAGAGAGAGAGAGAGAGAGAGAGAGGGAGAGAGATGCAGAGGGCAGAGAGAGAGGGAGGCAGAGGGCAGAGAGAGAGAGAGAGGCAGAGGGCAGAGAGAGAGAGAGAGAGGCAGAGGGCAGAGAGAGAGACAGGCAGAGGGCAGAGAAAGAGCGAGATAGGCAGAGGGCAGAGGGGAGAGAGAGGGCAGAGAGAGAGAGAGGGCAGAGAGAGAGGGAGGCAGAGGGCAGAGAGAGAGGGAGGGCAGAGGGCAGATGGGAGGGCAGAGGGCAGAGAGCACAGAGAGCAGAGTGTGCAGAGGGCAAAGGGCAGAGAGGGCAGAGAGCAGAGAGGGCAGAGAGGGCAGAGAGAGAGAGGGAGGGAGAGGGCAGAGAGAGAGCGAGAGAGGGTGGCAAAGGTCAGAGAGAGAGAGGCAGAGGGCAGAGAGAGAGTGAGAGGCAGAGAGCACAGAGAAATAGAGAGAGGGAGGGAGTCAGAGGGCAGAGAGAACGAGGGAGGCAAAGGGCAGAGAGAGAGAGGCAGAGGGCAGAGAGAGAGAGGCAGAGGGCAGAGAGCGAGAGAGATAGGCAGAGGGCAGAGGGGGGAGATAGGGCAGAGAGAGAGATGGCAGAGAGAGAGGGAGGCAGAGGGCAGAGAGAGAGGGAGGGCAGAGGACAGATGGGAGGGCAGAGGGCAGAGAGGGAGGGCAAAGAGCAGAGTGGGCAGAGGGCAGAGGGCAAAGGGCAGAGAGGGCAGAGAGAGAGAGGGAGGCAGAGGGCAGAGAGAGAGAGAGAGAGGCAGAGGGCAGAGAGAGAGCGCGAGAGAGAGAGTGAGGCAGAGGACAGAGAGAGAGCGAGAGAGAGAGGGGGGAGGCAGAGGGCAGAGAGAGAGGGAGGCAGAGGGCAGAGAGAGAGAGGCAGAGCGCAGAGGGCAGAGAGAGAGAGAGAATAGGCAAAGGGCAGGGTGGAGAGATAGGGCAGAGAGAGAGAGGGCAGAGAGAGTGGGAGGCAGAGGGCAGTGAGGGAGGGCAGATGGCAGCGAGGGAGCGCAGAGAGAGAGAGAGAGGCAGAGGGCAGAGAGAGAGTGAGAGTGAGAGAGAGAAAGGGAGGCAGAGGGCAGAGAGAGAGGGAGAGAGAGGCAGAGGACAGAGAGAGAGCACAAGAGAGAGAGGATGGCAGAGGACAGAGAGAGAGCGAGAGAGAGAAGGGGGAGGCAGAGGGCAGAGAGAGACGGAGGAGGAGGGCAGAGGGCAGAGAGAAAGAGGCAGATGGCAGAGAGAGAGAGGCAGAGGGCAGAGGGGAGAGGGTGGCAGAGGGTAGAGAGAGAGGGAGGCAGAGGGCAGAGAGAGAGGGAGGCAGAGGGCAGAGAGAGAGGGAGGCAGAGGGCAGAGGGAGAGCGAGAGAGAGAGGGGGAAGACAGAGGGCAGAGAGAGAGAGGGAGGCTGAGGGCAGAAAGAGAGAGGGAGGCAGAGGGCAGAGAGAGAGGGAGGGCAGAGAGCAGATGGGAGGGCAGAGAGGGAGGGCAGAGATCAGAGAGGGCAGAGGGCAGAGGTCAGAGGGCAGAGAGGGCAGAGGGCAGAGAGAGAGACGGCAGAGAGAGAGAGGGAGGGAGAGGGCAAGTGAGAGAGAGAGGGTGGCAGAGGTCAGAGAGAGAGAGGCAGAGGGCAGAGAGAGAGATAGAGGCAGAGGGCACAGAGAGAGAGAGAGAGGCAGAGGGCACAGAGAAATAGAGAGAGGGAGGGAGTCAGAGGGCAGAGAGAGTGAGGGAGGCAAAGGGCAGAGAGAGAGGCAGAGGGCAGAGAGAGAGGGAAGCAGAGGGCAGAGAGAGAGGCAGAGGGCAGAGAGAGAGAGGCAGAGGGCAGAGCGGACAGAGAGGGCAGAGAGAGAGAGGGCAGAGAGAGAGGGCGGCAGAGAGAGAGGGCGGCAGAGGGCAGAGAGAGAGAGAGGGAGAGAGATGCAGAGGGCAGAGAGAGAGAGGCAGAGGGCAGAGGGGAGAGAGAGGGCAGAGAGAGAGAGGGCAGAGAGAGAGAGAGGGCAGAGAGAGAGAGGCAGAGGGCAGAGGGGAGAGAGAGGGCAGAGAGAGATGGAGGCAGAGGACAGATGAGAGGGCAGAGGGCAGTGAGGGAGGGCAGAGAGCAGAGCAGGCAGAGGGCAAAGGGCAGAGAGGGCAGAGAGAGAGAGGGAGGGAGAGGGCATAGAGAGAGAGAGAGAGAGGGTGGCAGAGGTCAGGGAGAGAGAGGCAGAGGGCAGAGAGAGAGAGAGAGAGAGAGGGTGGCAGAGGTCAGAGAGAGAGAGGCAGAGGGTAGAGAGAGAGAGAGACAGGCAGAGGGCAGACGGAGAGAGGCAGAGGGCAGAGAGAGAGAGAGGGAGGCAGAGGGCAGAGAGAGAGAGAGAGAGAGAGATGGAGAGGGCAGGGAGAGAGAGAAAGAGAGGCAGTAGGCAGAGGGCAGAGAGAGAGGGAGGGCAGAGGGCAGATGGGAGGGCAGAGGGCAGAGAGCAAAGGGCAGAGAGGGCAGAGGGCAGAGAGAGAGAGAGGCAGAGGGCACAGAAAGAGAGAGAGGGAGGGAGGCAGAGGGCAGATGGGAGGGCAGAGGGCAGAGAGGGCAGAGGGCAGACAGGGCAGAGAGAGAGAGCGCAGTGAGAGAGGGAGGCAGAGGGCGCAGTGAAAAAGAGAGAGGGAGGGAGTCAGAGGGCAGAGAGAGAGCGAGGGAGGCAAAGTGCAGAGAGAGAGAGGCAGAGGGCAGAGAAAGCGAGAGAGAGAGGTGGGAGGCAGAGGGCAGAGAGAGAGAGAGGGAGGCAGAGGGCAGAGAGAGAGAGGGAGGCAGAGGGCAGAGAGAGAGAGGGAGGCAGAGGGCAGAGAGAGTGGGAGGCAGAGGACAGAGAGAGAGAGGCAGAGGGCAGAGAGAGAGCGAGAGGCAGAGAGCACAGAGAAAGAGAGAGAGGGAGGGACTCAGAGGGCAGAGAGAGCGAGGGAGGCAAAGGGCAGAGAGAGAGAGGCAGAGGGCAGAGAGAGAGAGGCAGAGCGCAGAGAGCGAGAGAGATAGGCAGAGTTCAGAGGGGAGAGATAGGGCAGAGAGAGAGAGGGCAGAGAGAGAGGAGGCAGAGGGCAGAGAGAGAGGGAGGGCAGAGGACAGATGGGAGGGCAGAGGGCAGAGAGGGAGGGCAAAGAGCAGAGTGGGCAGAGGGCAGAGGGCAAAGGGCAGAGAGGGCAGAGAGAGAGAGAGGCAGAGGGCAGAGAGAGAGACAGAGGCAGAGGGCAGAGAGAGAGAGGGGGAGGCAGAGGGCAGAGAGAGAGAGAGGGGGAGGCAGAGGGCAGAGAGAGAGAGAGAGGCAGAGGACAGAGAGAGAGCGCGAGAGAGAGAGTGAGGCAGAGGACAGAGAGAGCGAGAGAGAGAGTGGGGAGGCAGAGGGCAGAGAGAGAGAGGCAGAGCGCAGAGGGCAGAGAGAGAGAGAGAGATAGGCAAAGGTCAGGGTGGAGAGATAGGGCAGAGAGAGAGAGGGCAGAGAGAGTGGGAGGCAAAGGGCAGTGAGGGAGGGCAGAGGGCAGCGAGGGAGCGCAGAGAGAGAGAGAGGCAGAGAGCACAGTGAAAAAGAGAGGGAGGGAGTCAGAGGGCAGAGAGAGATCGAGGGAGGCAAAGGGCAGAGAGAGAGAGTCAGAGGGCAGAGAGAGAGAGAGGCAGAGGGCAGAGAGAGAGAGGCAGAGGGCAGAGGGGACAGAGAGGGCAGAGAGAGAGAGGGCAGAGAGAGAGGGCGGCAGAGGGCAGAGAGAGAGAGAGGGAGAGAGATGCAGAGGGCAGAGAGAGAGAGGCAGAGGGCAGAGGGGAGAGAGAGGGCAGAGAGAGAGAGGGCAGAGAGAGAGAGAGGGCAGAGAGAAAGGGAGGCAGAGGGCAGAGAGAGAGAGAGGGCAGAGGACAGATGAGAGGGCAGAGGGCAGTGAGGGAGGGCAGAGAGCAGAGCAGGCAGAGGGCAGAGGGCAAAGGGCAGAGAGGGCAGAGAGAGAGAGGGTGGCAGAGGTCAGGGAGAGAGGCAGAGGGCAGAGAGAGAGAGAGAGAGAGAGACAGGCAGAGGGCAGACTGAGAGAGGCAGAGGGCAGAGAGAGAGAGAGGGAGGCAGAGGGCAGAGAGAGAGAGAGGGAGGCAGAGGGCAGAGAGAGAGAGAGAGAGAGATGGAGAGGGCAGGGAGAGAGAGAAAGAGAGGCAGTAGGCAGAGGGCAGAGAGAGAGGGAGGGCAGAGGGCAGATGGGAGGGCAGAGGGCAGAGAGGGCAGAGGGCAAAGGGCAGAGAGGGCAGAGGGCAGAGAGAGAGAGAGAGAGGCAGAGGGCACAGAAAGAGAGAGAGGGAGGGAGGCAGAGGGCAGATGGGAGGGCAGAGAGGGCAGACAGGGCAGAGAGAGAGAGCGCAGAGAGAGAGGGAGGCAGAGGGCGCAGTGAAAAAGAGAGAGGGAGGGAGTCAGAGGGCAGAGAGAGAGCGAGGGAGGCAAAGTGCAGAGAGAGAGAGGCAGAGGGCAGAGAAAGCGAGAGAGAGAGGTGGGAGGCAGAGGGCAGAGAGAGAGAGAGGGAGGCAGAGGGCAGAGAGAGAGAGGGAGGCAGAGGGCAGAGAGAGAGAGGGAGGCAGAGGGCAGAGAGAGAGGGAGGCAGAGGGCAGAGAGAGAGGGAGGCAGAGGGCAGAGAGAGAGAGGCAGAGGGCAGAGAGAGAGTGAGAGGCAGAGAGCACAGAGAAAGAGAGAGAGGGAGGGAGTCAGAGGGCAGAGAGAGCGAGTGAGGCAAAGGGCAGAGAGAGAGAGGCAGAGGGCAGAGAGAGAGGGAGGCAGAGGGCAGAGAGAGAGAGGCAGAGGGCAGAGAGAGAGCAAGAGGCAGAGAGCACAGAGAAAGAGAGAGAGGGAGGGACTCAGATGGCAGAGAGAGCGAGGGAGGCAAAGGGCAGAGAGAGAGAGGCAGAGGGCAGAGAGAGAGAGGCAGAGCGCAGAGAGCGAGAGAGATAGGCAGAGTGCAGAGGGGAGAGATAGGGCAGAGAGAGAGAGGGCAGAGAGAGAGAGAGGGGGAGGCAGAGGGCAGAGAGAGAGAGAGAGGCAGAGGACAGAGAGAGAGCGCGAGAGAGAGAGTGAGGCAGAGGACAGAGAGAGCGAGAGAGAGAGTGGGGAGGCAGAGGGCAGAGAGAGAGGGAGGCAGAGGGCAGAGAGAGAGAGGCAGAGCGCAGAGGGCAGAGAGAGAGAGAGAGATAGGCAAAGGTCAGGGTGGAGAGATAGGGCAGAGAGAGAGAGGGCAGAGAGAGTGGGAGGCAAAGGGCAGTGAGGGAGGGCAGAGGGCAGCGAGGGAGCGCAGAGAGTGAGAGAGGCAGAAAGCACAGTGAAAAAGAGAGAGGGAGGGAGTCAGAGGGCAGAGAGAGATCGAGGGAGGCAAAGGGCAGAGAGAGAGAGTCAGAGGGCAGAGAGAGAGGGAGGCAGAGGGCAGAGAGAGAGGGAGGGAAGAGGGCAGATGGGAGAAAAGAGGGCAGAGAGGGAGGGCAGAGAGCAGAGAGGGCAGAGGGCAGAGATCAAATGGCAGAGAGGGCAGAGCGCAGAGAGGGAAGAGAGAGGGCGGGCAGAGAGAGAGAGGGAGGCAGAGCGCAGAGAGAGAGAGAGAGAGAGAGAGAGAGTGGCAGAGGACAGAGAGAGAGCGAGAGAGGGTGGAGGCAGAGGGCAGAGAGAGAGAGAGGGAGGCAGAAGACAGAGAGAGAGAGGGAGGCAGAGGGCAGAGAGAGAGGGAGGCAGAGGGCAGAGAGAGAGGGAGGCAGAGAGAGAGGGAGGCAGAGAGAGAGGGAGGCAGAGAGAGAGGGAGGCAGAGTGCAGAGAGAGAGAGGGAGGGCAGAGGGCAGATGGGAGGGCAGAGGGCAGAGAGGACAGAGGGCAGAGGGCAGACAGGGCAGAGAGAGGAGAGGGCAGAGAGAGAGGGAGGCAGAGGGCAGAGAGAGAGGGAGGGAAGAGGGCAGATGGGAGAAAAGAGGGCAGAGAAGGAGGTCAAACGGCAGAGAGGGCAGAGGGCAGAGAGGGAAGAGAGAGGGCGGGCAGAAAGAGAGAGAGCAGAGAGAGAGAGGGAGGCAGAGCGCAGAGAGAGAGGGAGAGGGAGGCAGAGGGCAGAGAGAGAGAGGGAGAGGGAGGCAGAGGACAGAGAGAGCGAGAGAGGGTGGAGGCAGAGGGCAGAGAGAGGGGGAGGCAGAAGACAGAAAGAGAGAGTGAGGCAGAGGGCAGAGAGAGAGGGAGGCAGAGAGAGAGGGAAGCAGTGAGAGAGGGAGGCAGAGGGCAGAGAGAGAGAGTGAGGCAGAGGGCAGAGAGAGATGGAGGCAGAGAGAGAGGGAAGCAGTGAGAGAGGGAGGCAGAGGGCAGAGAGAGAGGGAGGCAGAGGGCAGAGAGAGAGGGAGGCAGAGAGAGAGGGAAGCAGTGAGAGAGGGAGGCAGAGGGCAGAGAGAGAGAGGGAGGGCAGAGGGTAGATGGGAGGGCAGAGGGCAGAGAGGGCAGAGGGCAGAGGGCAGAGGGCAGACAGGGCAGAGAGAGAGAGAGGGCAGAGAGAGAGGGAGGCAGAGGGCAGAGAGAGAGAGAGGCAGAGGGCACAGTGAAAAAGAGAGAGGGAGGGAGTCAGAGGGCAGAGAGAGAGCGAGGGAGGCAAAGTGCAGAGAGAGAGAGAGGCAGAAGGCAGAGAAAGCGAGAGAGAGAGGGGGGAGGCAGAGGGCAGAAAGAGAGAGGGAGGCAGAGGGCAGAGAGAGAGAGGGAGGCAGAGGGCAGAGAGAGAGGGAGGCAGAGGGCAGAGAGAGAGGGAGGGAAGAGGGTAGATGGGAGAGAAGAGGGCAGAGAGCAGAGAGGGCAGAATGCAGAGGGCAGAGGTCAAATGGCAGAGAGGGCAGAGAGAGGGCAGAGAGAGAGTGGGCAGAGAGAGAGAGTGGGAGGCAGAGGGCAGAGAGAGAGAGAGGGTGGCAGAGGTCAGAGAGAGAGAGGCAGAGGGCAGAGAGAGAGCGAGAGGCAGAGAGCACAGAGAAAGAGAGAGAGGGAGGGAGTCAGAGGGCAGAGAGAGCGAGGGAGGCAAAGGGCAGAGAGAGAGAGAAGCAGAGGGCAGAGAGAGAGAGGCAGAGGGCAGAGAGCGAGAGAGATAGGCAGAGTGCAGAGGGGAGAGATAGGGCAGAGAGAGAGAGGGCAGAGAGAGAGGGAGGCAGAGGGCAGAGAGAGAGGGAGGGCAGAGGACAGATGGGAGGGCAGAGGGCAGAGAGGGAGGGCAAAGAGCAGAGTGGGCAGAGGGCAGAGTGCAAAGGGCAGAGAGGGCAGAGAGAGAGAGAGGCAGAGGGCAGAGAGTGAGAGGGGCAGGCAGAGGGCAGAGAGAGAGAGGGGCAGGCAGAGGGCAGAGAGAGAGAGAGAGAGGCAGAGGGCAGAGAGAGCGAGAGAGAGAGTGGGGAGGCAGAGGGCAGAGAGAGAGGGAGGCAGAGGGCAGAGAGAGAGGGAGGCAGAGGGCAGAGAGAGAGAGAGAGATAGGCAAAGGGCAGGGTGAAGAGATAGGGCAGAGAGAGAGAGGGCAGAGAGAGTGGGAGGCAGAGGGCAGTGAGGGAGGGCAGAGGGCAGCGAGGGAGTGCAGAGAGAGAGAGAGAGGCAGAGGGCAGAGAGAGAGAGTGAGAGAGAGAGAGAAAGGCAGGCAGAGGGCAGAGAGAGAGGGAGAGAGAGGCAGATGACAGAGAGAGAGCACGAGAGAGAGAGGGTGGCAGAGGACATAGAGAGAGGGAGGCAGAGGGCAGAGGGAGAGCGAGAGAGAGAGGAGGAAGACAGAGGGCAGAGAGAGAGAGAGAGGGAGGCAGATGGCAGAGAGAGAAAGGGAAACAGAGGGCAGAGAGCAGATGGGAGGGCAGAGAGGGAGGGCAGAGATCAGAGTGGGCAGAGGGCAGAGGTCAAAGGGCAGAGAGGGCAGAGGGCAGAGAGAGAGAGGGCAGAGAGAGAGAGGGCAGAGAGAGAGAGGGAGGGAGAGGGCAGAGAGAGAGAGATAGAGGCAGAGGGCGCAGAGCGAGAGAGGGAGAGGCAGAGGGCACAGAGAAATAGAGAGAGGGAGGGAGTCAGAGGGCAGAGAGAGCGAGGGAGGCAAAGGGCAGAGAGAGAGAGGCAGATGGCAGAGAGAGAGAGAGAGAGGGTGCCAGAGGTCAGGGAGAGAGAGGCAGAGGGCAGAGAGAGAGAGAGAGAGGGTGGCAGAGGTCAGAGAGAGAGAGAGGCAGAGAGAGAGAGAGGGGGAGAGTGGCAGAGGGCACAGGGAAAGAGAGAGAGAGTGAGTCAGAGGACAGAGAGAGATCGAGGGAGGCAGAGGGCAGAGAGAGAGGGAGAGAGAGGCAGAGGCCAGAGAGAGAGCACGAGAGAGAGAGGGTGGCAGAGGACAGAGAGAGAGAGAGAGAAGGGGGAGGCAGAGGGCAGAGAGAGAGGGAGGAGGAGGGCAGAGGGCAGAGAGAGAGAGGCAAAGGGCAGAGGGCAGAGAGAGAGAGAGAGAGATAGGCAGAGGGCAGAGGGGAGAGAGAGGGCAGAGAGAGAGGGCAGAGAGAGGGAGGCAGAGGGCAGAGAGAGAGGGAGGCAGAGGGCAGAGAGAGAGAGGGAGGGCAGATGGGAGGGCAGAGGGCAGAGAGGGCAGAGGGCAGAGGGCAGACAGGGCAGAGAGAGAGAGGGCAGAGAGAGAGGGAGGCAGAGGTCAGAGAGAGAGAGAGGCAGAGGGCACAGTGAAAAAGAGAGAGGGAGGGAGTCAGAGGGCAGAGAGAGAGCGAGGGAGGTAAAGTGCAGAGAGAGAGAGAGGCAGAAGGCAGAGAAAGCGAGAGAGAGAGGGGGGAGTCAGAGGGCAGAGAGAGAGAGAGGGAGGCAGAGGGCAGAGAGAGAGGGAGGCAGAGGGCAGAGAGAGAGAGGGAGGCAGAGGGCAGAGAGAGAGGGAGGCAGAGGGCAGAGAGAGATGGAGGGCAGAGGGTAGATGGGAGAGAAGAGGGCAGATAGCAGAGAGGGCAGAAAGCAGAGGGCAGAGGTCAAATGGCAGAGAGGGCAGAGAGAGGGCAGAGAGAGAGAGAGCAGAGAGTGTGGGAGGCAGAGGGCAGAGAGAGAGAGAGAGAGAGGGTGGCAGAGGTCAGAGAGAGAGAGGGCAGAGAGAGTGTGGGAGGCAGAGGGCAGAGAGAGAGAGAGAGAGGGAGGCAGAGGTCAGAGAGAGAGCGAGAGGCAGAGAGCACAGAGAAAGAGAGAGAGGGAGGGAGTCAGAGGGCAGAGAGAGCGAGGGAGGCAAAGGGCAGAGAGAGAGAGGCAGAGGGCAGAGACAGAGGCAGAGGGCAGAGAGCGAGAGAGATAGGCAGAGGGCAGAGGGGAGAGATAGGGCAGAGAGAGAGAGGGCAGAGAGAGAGAGAGGGCAGAGAGAGAGAGAGGGCAGAGGGCAGAGAGAGAGGGAGGGCAGTGGACAGATGGGAGGGCAGAGGGCAGAGAGGGAGGGCAAAGAGCAGAGTGGGCAGAGGGCAGAGGGCAAAGGGCAGAGAGGGCAGAGAGAGAGAGGCAGAGGGCAGAGAGAGAGACAGAGGCAGAGGGCAGAGAGAGAGAGGGGGAGGCAGAGGGCAGAGAGAGAGAGAGGGGGAGGCAGAGGGCAGAGAGAGAGAGAGAGGCAGGGGGCAGAGAGAGAGAGAGAGAGGCAGAGGGCAGAGAGAGAGAGAGAGGCAGGGGGCAGAGAGAGAGAGAGAGAGGCAAAGGGCAGAGAGAGACAGGGGGAGGCAGAGGGCAGAGAGAGAGAGGCAGAGGACAGAGGGGAGAGAGAGGGCAGAGAGAGAGAGAGGGCAGAGAGAGAGGGAGGCAGAGGGCAGAGAGAGAGAGAGGGAGAGAGATGCAGAGGGCAGAGAGAGAGGGAGGCAGAGGGCAGAGAGAGAGAGAGGCAGAGGGCAGAAGAGAGAGGCAGAGGGCAGAGAGAGAGAGGGAGAGAGATGCAGAGGGCAGAGAGAGAGGGAGGCAGAGGGTAGAGAGAGAGAGGCAGAGGACAGAGAGAGAGCGCGACAGAGAGAGTGAGGCAGAGGACAGAGAGAGTGAGAGAGAGGGGGAGGCAGAGGGCAGAGAGAGAGGGAGAGATAGGCAAAGGGCAGGGTGGAGAGATAGGGCAGAGAGAGAGAGGGCAGAGAGAGTGGGAGGCAAAGGGCAGAGAGAGAGAGGC